>NC_134405.1:22972814-23343326 GCF_038048845.1 Mixophyes fleayi
TTGGTCACGATAATTGATTTCAGCGCTTATTGCACACCCTTGAGATTATAATCATTAACCTTGTCCTCATCTGTGCACAATGCACATAGGGATTGTATTATAAACTGTATGTCTCTTTTCATATGATATTGATAAACCCTATTACAATTAATTTCGGCGTATATATATATTATCCATATAGCGACATATTAATGTATTCCTTCTTTTGTTTGTATCCAATGGAGATAGGGATTATATTGTGAATTGTCTATTATCCTTGTTAGTAAAATGTAGCACATACACTATAACAATCTTTCTGTCAAAAGGACAGACATCGGATGAATTGCATAAATATTCTATATGGTAAGAATTAATCTGTTTCTCATTTAAGAAAAGGTATTGAGCGCTACCTCTTCCTAGTACTATTGGTTACTCCAATGCATTCGAGTAAAGCAACTACATTAATGGATTCAGGATTCCCGGATTTTAACCACTCATTAACCCCAGATATCACAATGATATGGAGCGTGAATAGATCTATTTGTATATCTATTCAGCTCGACAATCTATATAATCTTTTGGAATCTATGTTCCTAGGGTTAGTGCTATTGTGACTGCATTCATATAATTAATAGTATCTAATGATAGATGAGACATAACCAGCAAAACCGACGCGCGTTTCGCTGGTGTCTGCTTGTGCCGTGAACAAGCAGACACCAGCGAAACGCGTGTGGGAGGAAACCGGAGCACCCGGAGAAAACCACGCAAACACGAGGAGAGCATACAAACTCAACACAGATAAGGCCATGGTCGGGAATTGAACTCATGACCCCTGTGCAGAGAGGCAGAAGTGCTATTCACTAAGCCAACGTGCTGCCTCTATGGAATATGATTTTAGTTTAAAAAATGAATTAGTTACATAAAAAAATGTGGCTACAACTGTATCTATGCAAATGGTGACATGCGTCTCGCCTCTAATAACAATCTCTCACTCCCGCCTACAAGACTTCTACCCAAAAATCCAAATCCCTACCACATCCACTCCTATTCTCCTAGTTTTTTTCAATCTTTGATATATGATGATACTCAAATCTATATATCTTCCCCTGACCTGTCTCCTTCTGTACATTCTTGTGTAATCAACTGGCTTTCTGCTATCTCCACATGGATGTCCCAATGCTACCTAAAGCTCAACATGTCCAAAACAGAGCTTTTTATCTTCCCTCCTGCCAGAATCACCACCTATCCTCAAATCTCCATTACTGTCAATAACACCACAATGTTCTCAGTCTCCCAAGCTCACTGCCTTGGTGCTACACTTAACTCCACCCTCTGATTTATTCCACACATCCAGCTTCTCTCCCTGTCCTGTCGACTCCACCTTAAAAACATTGCCAGATTATGCCCTTTTCTTACTCAGCATGCTACCAAAACTCTTATAACTCTTATCCATTCACTCATCATCTCCCATCTTCACTATTGCCACCTTCTGTTATCTAACATTCCTGACAAGGAAGAGTCTGTTGTGAACAGATTTCATTGTGGATAGAGTCAACTTTGTCTTATAGTAGGTGGCAAATTCAAGAGCGATGATGGACGAGGGGGAAGATACAATCTATTTTATCCTTAATACTGTAAACCAGTCATCCGTCTAGTAAGATATAAGGTTGTAACTACCCATACAAGGGGTCCAACGCCTAAGAAAACAGGAGACGTCATCTAGATATATGTGCATGTCTCTAGCTTCAAAGGCCGCCTCAGACTTTGTGCACTGGGTTAATTAATAAGAAATTCCTGTATTACGGGCAGCAATATTTTCTTAAGTTAAATATTGATGAAAAATTACAAAGAAAAAAAACAAAAAAAAACAACTTAAATTTTCATCCAGTGTCATTCATATTCATCAGTAGTCTCCACTCTGATGACCTATACTAGGAATCATCTATGATCATTTCCCAAAATAAATATTTTTTCCCTCTGATCTTCTATATAAAAATCATTGGTCTGTATGTCTTTCCGGTTATCCATTCGGACACCCCTGCACCGATTGAGATGAAACCAAAGTGAGGTGGTCCAGCTGGACCCTGGTCAGGTTTTAGGGGGTTAGGGTCCCGATCGAACCTTCCGTTAGTGTACACTGGGCAGATCTTTGACCCAGGGAGCTTTTTCTGAGCCTGCATTCTGACACCCGTGAACCAATTGGGATGAATCAATGCAAGGTGGTCCAGTTGGATCCTGGCCAGGTTTTATGGGGGTTAAGATCCCAGTTAGATGTACGCTGGGCAGAATTTTCATCCTGGGAGACTGTTCTGGGCCTTCCACTGGATGGATTTGGTTGACATTTAATATTCAATGAAAAACGACACTGAGCAGCCACCTCATGGGTGTGTTGAAAAAGCTGCAAAGGTGCTAATTATTTTTTAAATGTTGACAGTTATATCCATCTCATTAATTACTTAATAACTTGAAGATTTAAACCTGGGCAATAATGGGTACTTCAGCTAGCATACAATAAAAAAAATACATCAGTGCTAAACATTCTTGGGATAAACTCAAACATATCCACAGAATAAATCATAAATAAGTAAAAATTATATATAATAAATAAAGCTCAATAAATAGTTAGTAATAGCAACATAGAAAATTGACAAAATATACATACAATATATATATATATATATACATATATATAGTTATATATAGTAAGCAAAGATAGATGGGTCCGTGCTCCCTTTTCTTTGGTGCGAGTGTATAGAATTGCTGTCTGTGGGGGTAAGAGCTAAAGGGAAGTTCCAACCCTTGGAGGAGATAATGTGTAAGATAAATGGATAACCCCTAGGCGCATAATAAAGAAAACGGACAGAATGTGCAGGTGTAACAAGTGTATTGTATTGGAAAACACTGGTACTTATATATCTAAACAGATATTCGAAAAAGGCAATATGTATTGCTCATAAATAGCAGTTAGGCATCGAGAGGACTTCACAAATATAAACAATGCATTGCAAGTATATATAGAGAATTGTAAAGCAAAGTATTCAATGGTATTACATAGATAATGCAGGAGTAAACAATAGGATATCGAAAGTAGGTAATAACCAACATATATAGTTTACCAGGATAAGAGCACCAAATTCCGTAGTATCGATAAACAAAAGGATGAATCCAAATATTGTTAAACAGTAGTAGTCCACGGAGTCTCTGGGTATATAATGGAATGTGTGATATCACATAAACTTTAGTGAGTTCATAAGTCTCCCTCTGATAATCACTGTTAAGTAATAATGCCCATAAATACCAGTGAATTTGGTGAGCTATATCTGGAAAGCAATGGGGTGAGTATATGGAGCAAAACTTACCCTAAACGGGGAAGGGTGAAGTATCACTTCGGCGTCTTTGCTAACTCCCATAGTGTGGTAATAGACTGCTGTGTTGTCAAGGAGATGGATAAGTTGCGGCCGCGACTATATCCAAGCTGCGCATGGGGCTGAGAGTGGAAAAGAATCCTCAGTCCTGTGTGGTAGATGAGGTAAATAATGATGCACAGTAAAGGGAAGGTAAAAGGCATGTTTTCCGACGCGTTTCGCCGATAGGCTTCCTCATGGATCACTGGTTCTGTGACCTTGGTGTAAAGTTTAAATAGACGCCTTTTACCGCTGATCCTCCGTCATTGGTAGATCAGCACAAGACTCCTATTGGTTCCAGCTGTAGCAGACAGCTCTAAACAACCAATCACGCTGTAGATCTTCATACTTAGAAGTGGAGCTTGTGGAGTCCTATAAACAGGCACATTGGATGATGGACAGTCTAGGTAGCCAAAAGGGAGGACCTACAGGTAACCCATATGACGTAAGAGTAAATTAGATGATTAACAGGAGACTGGCAGATTTAAAAACATAAGGATGATGTAAAGATAGATAATGACAGCATGAGGTGCAGCATGGCTATGCGGGATTAATAAATTAATAAAAACGAATGGAGAAGTATAATATGATTATCATAGAACGAATGACCTTAACGATGTATCTTGGGAAATGTATTGTTAAATAAAATGTCCCAATTCGAAATCAATATTTAGGTCGTCTGGTGCTAGGGTCCTCATGTTGGAAATCCATTCAGATTCTTTCTGGGAAATGAATTTCACATAGTCGCCACCCCTCCATGGCTTATTAACTTTGCTAATGGCCATGAAGTGGAGTAGAGAGGGGTCTTGTGCGTGACGTGTGGCAAAGTGTGCAGATACGCTATGATTATCAAATCCCTTTTTGATGTTTCTCTGATGTTCAGAAATCCTCACACTCAGCTTTCTGATGGTTCTCCCAATATACTGTAAACCACAGGGACATTGCAAAAGATAAATGACCTCTATGGTATCGCATGTAAGTCTGCTATTGATAGCAAACTCTTCCCCAGAGATAGTGGAAACGAATGAAGTGATGGATTTAGTGCTGTGAATGCGGCTCACTTTACATGTTGAACATCGATGGCAGTAAAATAAACCTTTTTCTGTTTCTTTAAGCCATGTACCTCTTGAAGGGGAAATCTTGGGTGGGATGGCACTATCAACAAGTTGTTTTATAAGGTTATCTGCTCTGGTGTATATGAATCTGGGTTTTTCTGGGAGGATGTCTTTCAGTGTTACGGACTTACCTTATCCCCGCCGCTCCGTCCAGCCGCACTTCCGCATTCAGGACCATGTGACCGCACCCGGAGGCGGTCACATGACCACAACCTAGAGGCGGGGATTTTGAATCCCCTTCTGCATAAAAACCTCACTCTGACACTCGCTGAGTGTCAGAGCAACACTTACCTGTTCCTGGCTCCTGCTCTTCGTGGATTGCAGTGTCTTCCTGTTCCTGTGTCTCCTGTGTGCTGATCTCTGCCTGTTTGACTTCCCTGGCTCTCTATTCCCTGTGTACCGACCCGGCTTGCTGACCATTCTCCTATTCTTGTGACCCGTGTACCGAACCTGGCTTGTTGACTCCGAGTTGCCTTCTGATTCTGCCTGACTCCCTTCCTGTGTACCGAACCGGCTCGTTGACTCCGCTACCACCGCTTCACTCCGCTGTACTACATCTTGAGGCGAACCTGGGGACCGCGACCTGCGACTCCTGGCAGCGAAGCCCACCCCGCCTTGCGGCGGTTCTTGGTGAACACCGGGGAGATCGTTAGACTCCGCACCTCAGGTAAGCCAGCGCTAATCAAGATTAGTAATATAGTATCCAGAATCTGTTACAGTTTGCTCTGACCATGGATACCACAGCTAAAGATCTGTTGGAGCATTTAGTAGGAAGGATGGATAAACAAGAAGCTAACCAAGAGCAACTTTTAAAATTCCTCAATAGTCTATCCACTCGCTTGGATGTTGTCCAGAACACCCTAGTGGCTGGTGGATCACCTGGGCCGGCAGTGGCCCCTGTACCTCAGGCCGCAGCAGCAGCTTCTTCCTCGCAGCTACGGTTGCCTAACCCACCTAAGTTCGATGGAGACCCTAAAAATTGCAGAGGTTTTTTAAATCAATGCTCCATACAATTCGAGCTTCTACCTGGGAACTTCCCCTCCGGGAAAACGAAAGTGGCCTATGTGATTTCGTTATTGTCCGGTCAAGCTTTAGCATGGGCTTCCCCCTTGTGGGAGAGGGACGACCCCATTCTACATAACTTCAACCTCTTCTTGTCCACCTTCAAGAAAATATTTGATGAGCCAGGAAGGGTGTCCAATGCCGCTTCCGGCTTACTACGTCTCCGCCAGGGAAACCAGTCTGTGGGGCAGTATGCGGTCCTCTTCAGAACCATGGCCTCTGAACTTCGCTGGAACGATGAGGCTCTAGTAGCTACATTCTGGCAGGGCCTTTCAGACCGAATCAAAGACGAGTTGGTATCCCAGGAACTCCCTACGTCTTTGGACGACATTATCTCCCTCTGTGTCAAAGTTGATTTGCGTTTCAAGGAACGTAATTCTGAGAAGGAACAGTCGCGGCGTAGCATGATTCGCTTAGCCCCCAACTTCCAAACCCCTGTTCTTCCCCCTGAAGAGCCCATGCAACTTGGGAGGACCCGCTTATCAGCCGAAGAGAGGGAGAGGAGATTTCGGAACAAGCTGTGTTTATATTGTGGAGAGAGTGGCCATCTTTTGAGTTCTTGTCCCAAACGCTCGGGAAACGACAGGGCCTAACGAGTTCTGGAGCTGTGTCGTTGGGCCTCTTTTCTCAGTGTCAGTCAGTTCCCAATAGTAATGATTGCCTGTCTATTCCCATTTCCCTTCAATTAGGACAAAAGACCTTCCCGCAGTCGGCTCTTCTAGATTCCGGAGCCGCAGGAAATTTCATTTCCGCCACAGTAGTTAAACAATTCGCTATTCCCACACAAGCCTTGGAACAACCCATCTCTCTGATGGCCATTGATGGGGGAAGAATCCCTGAGGGGTCCATCCTGGTACGCACTATTCCCCTTCTACTTCAGATAGGAGCACTTCATCGGGAGCAGATTTCTTTTTTAGTAATACAAAGATCTACCAACCCAGTCATCTTAGGACTTCCTTGGTTTCGTGCCCACTCTCCCACCTTGGACTGGAAATCTGGTCACATATTGTCCTGGGGACAGTCCTGCTTCTCTCGCTGCCTACAGAGAGTGGTTCCCCCGAATAGTCCCAGACGTACCCAAGAATTTCCTGTGACTCTCCTGCCTGAGCCATACCAAACCTTCTCTGATGTTTTCTGTCAACAAGAGGCCACTAGACTTCCCCCTCACAGAATCTGGGACTGTGGCATTGATCTGATACCTGGTAAACCCATTCCCAGGGGCCGTGTTTACCCCCCTTTCCCTCCCGGAATCTAAGGCTATGGAGGAGTACATCCAAGAAAATCTAAACAGGGGCTTCATCCGCAAGTCTGCCTCCCCAGCTGGGGCTGGCTTCTTCTTCGTAAAAAAGAAAGATGGGGGCCTCCGCCCTTGCATTGATTACAGAGGCCTGAATGCCATTACCGGTAAAAATCGGTATCCACTGCCACTGATTTCTGAACTATTCGACCGGATCAAGGGTGCCACCATCTTTTCTAAACTTGACCTCAGAGGAGCGTATAACCTTATACGCATTAAGGAGGGGGATGAATGGAAGACGGCGTTTAACACCCGAGACGGCCACTTTGAATATCTGGTCATGCCTTTCGGGCTATGCAATGCCCCAGCCATATTTCAGAGCTTTATGAATGAGCTGTTTCAAGACCTCTTGTACCAATCTGTAGTCATCTACTTGGACGACATTCTCATCTTTTCTCAAGATCTAGCATCTCATCGTACTCATGTATTGGAGGTCCTCTCTCGTATCCGAAGAAATCAGTTATTTTGCAAATTGGAGAAATGCACCTTCGAGCAGAAACAAATTCCCTTCCTGGGATATATTATTTCGGGCACCGGTCTACAGATGGATCCCACAAAATTGAAAGCCATACTTGACTGGCCCCAACCTTCAGGCCTTAAAGCCACTCAACGCTTCCTAGGATTCTCCAACTATTATCGTCAATTTATCAAGGGGTACTCCTCTCTCGTGGCCCCCATCACAGCATTGACCCGCAAATCTGCTGATGCTGGTATTTGGTCCTCTGAGGCTATCCAAGCCTTCATATTATTAAAGTCTCTCTTTTCATCCGCACCCATTCTTCAACAGCCAGATTGTTCTCGTCCCTTTGTCCTGGAGGTAGACGCCTCTTCTGTTGGCACAGGAGCCGTACTATCACAGCGAGGTCCTTCTGGAAAACTTCATCCCTGCGGATTCTTTTCCCGTCGCTTTTTACCTGCTGAGAGGAATTATGGGATTGGCGACAAAGAGCTCCTGGCCATCAAATTGGCTCTCTCCGAATGGAGACATTTACTAGAAGGAGCGCAATTCCCTATCACCATATATACCGACCATAAGAATTTGCTTTACTTACGCACTGCCCGATGTCTAAATCCTCCTTAGCCGATATTTTTATTAAAGAAATATTTCGCCTCCATGGCTGTCCTCAACATATTGTCTCCGATAGGGGATCACAATTCATATCAAAATTTTGGCGGTCTTTTTGCAATAAATCCGGGATCAAGCTTGACTTCTCTTCCGCATATCATCCCCAGTCCAATGGGGCTACTGAGAGAACCAACCAAGAATTAGAGAAGTTTCTAAGAATATTTATCTCTAGTAACCAAGACAACTGGGTGGACCTTCTCCCTTGGGCCGAGTTCGCCCATAACAACCATTTTCATGAGGCCATCTCTAACTCCCCCTTTTTTGTCCTGTATGGCTGCCATCCTAGACTACCCACCTTCTCTCATGTCTCATCTTCTGAAGTTCCAGCAGTGGACTCTCTGGTTCGTAACTTCTCTGATATTTGGGAACAAACCAAGACAAACTTAAAACAAGCAACTACTCGTTCCAAAAAATTCTACGATAAAAGGAGAAGAATGACTCCAAGTTTTGCAGTTGGTGACAGGGTATGGCTATCCACCCAGAACATTCGTTTAAAGGTTCCAAGTAAAAAATTTGCTCCCAAGTTTATTGGCCCATTTGCTATATCTGAGATTATTAATCCCGTAGCCTTTAGATTGAGTCTGCCTCCCTCCTTACGCATACCCAATGTCTTCCATGTCTCCTTGTTAAAACCGATGGTAACCAACAGATTCTCCACCTCATCCAGAACTCCTCCTCCTGCTGTGGATCGGGATCAAGTGGAATACGAGATTAAAACTATCCTAGATTCTCGTAAAGTTCAAGGTGCCAAACAGTTCTTGGTGGATTGGAAGGGTTACGGCCCTGAGGAGCGCTCATGGGTAAGAGCCATTGACCTACATGCTCCCCGTCTACTTAAATCCTTCCATAAAAAATTTCCTTTGAAACCCTATTAGGTGTTCGGAGTCCACCTTTATGGCAGGGGGTACTGTTACGGACTTACCTTATCCCCGCCGCTCCGTCCAGCCGCACTTCCGCATTCAGGACCATGTGACCGCACCCGGAGGCGGTCACATGACCACAACCTAGAGGCGGGGATTTTGAATCCCCTTCTGCATAAAAACCTCACTCTGACACTCGCTGAGTGTCAGAGCAACACTTACCTGTTCCTGGCTCCTGCTCTTCGTGGATTGCAGTGTCTTCCTGTTCCTGTGTCTCCTGTGTGCTGATCTCTGCCTGTTTGACTTCCCTGGCTCTCTATTCCCTGTGTACCGACCCGGCTTGCTGACCATTCTCCTATTCTTGTGACCCGTGTACCGAACCTGGCTTGTTGACTCCGAGTTGCCTTCTGATTCTGCCTGACTCCCTTCCTGTGTACCGAACCGGCTCGTTGACTCCGCTACCACCGCTTCACTCCGCTGTACTACATCTTGAGGCGAACCTGGGGACCGCGACCTGCGACTCCTGGCAGCGAAGCCCACCCCGCCTTGCGGCGGTTCTTGGTGAACACCGGGGAGATCGTTAGACTCCGCACCTCAGGTAAGCCAGCGCTAATCAAGATTAGTAATATAGTATCCAGAATCTGTTACATTCAGTTTGGCATCTCCTAACAGTATGCTCCAGTGTTTTCTGATAATATGTTCAATTTTCCGAGAGTCACGGCTGAATTTAGTAATGAAAGGCATGGACAGGGGCTCTGGCTGTTTATCCTTCTTGACAAGTAGCTGTTCCCTATCAGTAAGTTTAACCGCATCAAATGCTTCTTCTACTAGAAACAGTCTTTGAGTATGTCAGCTTGTAGTACATATTGCTCGGGTTTTGAACAATTGTGCCGCAGCCTCGTGAATTGGCCCTTGGCGATGCTGCGGATCCAGTTTTGATTGTGATTACTGGTAGAAGTTTTGTATGAATTAGAGTCAACTTCTTTGAAGAAAGTTCTAGTTTCAATCTGGCCATTTTCAACATGAATTTCAACATCTAGGAATTGGACCTTATGTGTGTTTGTGCTGGCTGTAAAGTGTAGATTTAAGTCATTTTGATTGATGTAACCTAAGACCAGGTCTAGCTCCCTTTTAGGACCTGTCCAAATGAACAATACATCATCTATGTAGCGATGCCAAAAAAGAATGTGAGGAATAAATGGAGTATTCTCCCAAATGTTGTTTTTCTTCCATGCTGATATGAACAGGTTCGCGTAACTGGGCGCAAATTTAGCGCCCATAGCAGTTCCGCAAACCTGTCTGTAGAATTGGCCCTCAGACCAAAAATAGTTATAGTGAAGTATATAAGATATGCCTTCTATAATGAAAATGATTTGTGCACAGGGTATGTCAGATTCTTCTGTAAGGATGCTTCTTACATGTATACATCCTGCCTGGTGGTCAATAATTGTATAAAGGGAGGTGACATCGCATGTGGCCAGGGTATAGCCCTCCTCCCATTTAACATCTTTGAGTAGACTTAGCACATGTCCTGTATCTCTAAGATAGCTCTTCTGTCAAATGACCAGGGCTGCAAGAATGAGTCTATATAAATGGACAGATTGGTTGTAAGTGACAGAGTGCCGGAAACTATGGGTCTGCCTGGTGGGTTTTTTAGTTTTTTGTGTAATTTAGGGAGTTGGTAAATAATGGGTATTCTAGGAAACTGGATGTACAGGTGATCGAATTCGGATTTATTGAGTATGCCTCTTTTAAAGGCTGGTTTGAGGAGACGTAATAGCTCTTCTTGGTACTGTAGAGTGGGGTCGGTGGGCAGTTGTTCGTAGGTACTAGAATCTTTAAGTTGTCTATTAAGTTCTTCCAGATACATGTCTTTATCCAGGATGGTGATCCCACCACCCTTGTCTGCTGGTTTAATAATGAGTTCACGATTTGATCTTAATTCTTAAATGGCACTTTTCTCTTCCTAGTAAGGTTGGAGTATTTGTTATTAATATTACTATTTTTAGTGGTGAGGTGGTTAATATCGTTTTCTACCAGTTTCTGGAATGTAGGGAAAAACGGACCCTTGAGATGACATGGATAGAATTTAGATCTTTCTTTTAAATTTGTGTGTTTGTATCCAGCCTCTGCAACCTCATGTTTGTCTGATGATACGTATTTGTCAGATTGAATGAAGATTTTTTTAGAGTTAGTTTACAAATAAATTTATGCAAGATAATATAAGTTTCAAACTTATTGAGTGGCTGATCAGGGGGTTTTCATCTCTTTTTCAAATTTGAACTTTGTGGTAGTTGATCCACAGTATTGTGGGAGGTGTCTGGGGGGTTTGTACGGGAGGTGTCCCAATGGACATGTAGCTGGTGGGGGAGTGCATTTCTGTGGCAGGTCTAAAAAAATGTCAAGGTTTTCTTCTGTATCTAAGGCTGCACTAATGGGGTCGTTTTTTTTCAGATGTTCAGTTTGGTCTAGTTTTTCAAGAAGGTCGATTTGTGAGTTGTGGACCTCTTTGACATAAGCGTTTTTGCCCTTTTTGAACCCTTTCCGGGCACTAATGGGGACACGTGGTTTCCTGTGGGGAAAAGGTCTCAGTGGGCTACCTAGATTACTGGGGTTTCGTGGCTTGTAAACTTTCTTGCAGGGTCTTCTTTCGGTTATTTTCTTGATAAGAAGTGATTTAAGAGATTTTCTCTTTTCAGTGTGGGATTCTCTGGTATGATTCCATTTACTGGGGGTGAACTGGCCTATGTTTCTGTGATTGAATCTTTGTGTTGTATACTGGGGAAATATATATATATATATATATATATATATATATATATAGTACGTATATTTTGCCAATTCTCTATGTTGCTATTTACTAAATATTTATTGAGCTTTACTTAAATATATATTCTGTTTATAGCTATTTATCTTAATCTTTATTTGTATTAATAAGATGTCGGCAGTTCTTATCTGGTCTGAACACTATGATGAAACATTTAGGAAGAAACATGCAGATCACCAGAGCCCAACTGGATGCCAAATTGGCAAAAATTTCCATTGCCACAGTGTATTTTCCCTGAGTACTGAGGTAAGCTGGGATAAAAGCCACCCAGACACTGAGGAAGGCCAACATGCTGAAAGTAATAAACTGAGCCTCATTAAACCTGTCAGGAAGTTTTCGAGCCAGGAAGGCTACAATGAAACTAATGGTGGCCAGAAGAAACAGATAACCTAGCATGGTCCAGAATGCAATAGGTGATCCCTCATTACACTCAACAATGATGAGTTCAGGATTAGTATTAGTGTTATATTGTTGGAATGGAGAAGCTACGGACAACCAAGTGATGGATAAGATGAATTGTAGCAGGAAACATATAATAATAATCAAGTAGGACACTTGATGAGAGGTCCATTTCCTCAGATTGCTGCCTGGTCTAGTGGCCATAAAAGCAAACACCACCATGATAGTCTTAGCCAAAATGCTTGAGACACACAAAGTGAAGGCCAGGCCAAATAATACCTGACGCAGGAGACATTTCTGGTGATAGGGATAACCTATAAATACTAAAGAACACCAAAAGCAGAAACACAGTGACATTAATAGAAGACAACTTAGAGAGTAATTATTGGCTTTCACTATAGGTGTTTGTCTATACAAGATAAAAAGCCGCAAAATAAGTGCAGGGATAATCGAGGATATTATGCTGATTGTAGCTAAAGTTCCTCCCAGTGCATCATCATAAGAAAGAAACTCCATAGATTTTGGGAGACAACTAGTTTTCTCAGGATTTGGCCACTGATCCCAAGGACACCGTATGCAGGTAATTGAATCTGGAAGAAAGAACATATATGGTACCGTTACACATTACATGTCAATAATGTGTTGAGTGATGTTGAAAGGAAACAGATGAACTGAATTTATAGATACTATAAGGTATAAAAGGTTCATTAACCAATGATTTTTTTGCTCCCATTATAAAGTTTTTGTTCCATGTACAAAAATCAAATTTATTAATTTAGTCAAACAAATTTATCTAGAGTGTGTTTAATTGAAATAATAAATCTGAACAGACTAAGATCAGACCTAGAAGTATTTTTTGTTTGAGAATCTGAGCCTAAATTAGTGCATTATTGTCAATTGACATTGACAATTTTTCATAAGAAATGCCATGAATCTCAGAGGTGTAACTACCTCTGCACATCGACCTAAACAAAATATATTTGAAACACGCCATATTGTCCCACAAATCAAATGTTGGGCCCAATTAATCTGTACAAGGCCAGAAAATGTTAAATTATACATTTCAACAATGTTTGCACATCTAGTGGTAAATGTATCAAGCTGAGAGTTTTCCGGCGGGATTGAAAAACCAATCAGATTCTAGCTATCATGTATTTAGTGCATTCTACAAAATGATAGCTTGAATCTGATTGGTTGCTATAGGCAACATCTCCACTTTTCAAACCTGCCAAAAAACTCTCAGCTTGATACATTTACCCCCTAATGTGTTCTGGTGTGCACAAATCAACATAACTCAGAGTCTCCTGCTCCTTGTCTGTACAGTATTATAGATGAGGCAGAAATACTATATTCTTTGTGCACTCCTGCTTTGTACTACACGCAATGCTATACCGTACTGCATTTATCATTTAGCATTTCACTGATTATAAAGTCTATGACTAAATCTGAGATGATAACAGTTCAGTCATTCAGCCAAGTGTGGAGTTAGTCCAATAACGGTGGTAATCATTTTCCCGATTACCACCATTCCGACATCGAGGAGTACTACACTTAAAATCCAAATGTGGGAAAAAATGTGTCCGCCAGTACATTTTCACATCATCGCGACCTGTATTTCTTTTAATTTAAAGCGGCAATGTCAGGACGCCGCAGGTTTAGTGTTTAAACACTTAACCCAACATTGCCGCTTTAAATTAAAAGTAATACAGGTCGCGGTGACGTGAAAATCTACTGACGGACCCCTGACTAGTCGGAAAAACTTGCGGTTACCATCCTGCTGCGATCGGAGATCTACAGCGTTGGTTTGGAGTTAAGTCTGCTTATATTAAAATCGTTTTTTCCCACATTTGGATTTTAAGTGTAGTACTCCTCGGTGTCAGAATTTTTCCTACCATTAAAGAGTACCCAACCTGTCAAATAATCTATTGAAAATTTTTGAAAATGTTGCTCAGCTCTACAGTATATAGAATACGTATATTGTGAGGAGTAACCAATGCTACAGGCAGAGCAACTATAGGTTGTACAAATGCCATAATATACACTCTAGATGTGAGTTAGTGGAACCAATATTAATTGACTTGGTGAATTCTATCAGTGCTGTCATGGGCAGTATGACATGATTAGCTTACATGATATCTTTATGTTTTTCAGGCTGGTAAACACACTACATTAAGGACCAGGTTAATGTATAAATAAATAAATGAATGTATATTGTATAAACGACTTACATCTCTTGTCGGTAAAATAGTCAATGTTCATGTGTACATCATAATGTAAAGTTAACAACGACTCTTTAAGATAACAATACAATCTATTTAAAATGTCCCATTCAAATGATCATTATAGAAATTTAAGAATAAAGCTTAAATCTCATGTCGTACTGACAGTTACATAAGCAATCCTCAAATGTACATAATACAGTAAATGGTTGCGGAGTTGAGGTGTGTACACAAGCCCTGATATTATTAGGTTGTATAGAAATCATGATACAAAATAGAACAATACTTGGAATGTAGTACAAGGACTCTGGACGATTTCTTTGTGTATCTAAAACAATTTTGATGAATAGATTTACACAATTTTTAAGATAGATCATCTACTGTCACCTCCAGGATTACTTTTCAGTTCCAATGAATCTCTGGACAGTGGTCGAAGTAGAAATTTAAAGATGGTGGTATGGAAATTTAGAAGTGGTAGTATGAAAAATGTAATAGGAATGTAAATTAATGGAATTTGTGAGTGGTACAATGATTTCAGCAGGAGAAGTGGTAGTAGGGCATAGCCAGTGGCGGATCCAGGGGGGGGAGATCGGGGCGATCGCCTCCCCTAGCAGGGGCTTGCTGCCAGCGGCTGCACACTATGTGCAGATCCGTTCAGCAGAGAGAGCTAGGGAGAGAGTCCTGCCCAACTGCTCTGATTGACACAATCAGAGCAACTGGGCAGGACTCTCTCCCTAACTCTCTCTGCTGAACAGATCTGCATATAGTGTGCAGCCGTCAGCAGCCTTAGGTGTCAAAAAGGGGGCGGTGCTAAATCACCGCGGGTACAATTAACTACTGGATCCACCCCTGGGCATAGCACTGTGTAAATCCCCACTTCCACTACTTCCTCTGGGTACATGAGAAAGTCCTTGACTTCAGGGCCATCTTAACAATATTAAGGGCCCCTGGGCAAAGCAGTGCATCAGGGCCCCTATAATATATATATATATATATATATATATATAGGCCCCGATGCACTGCTTTTTTAAATGTACTCGCTCAGTGACCCTTAAAGTTTTTCTTTTGCAGGATTTTATTTTTGCAGGATTATTTATTCTTATTAAGAGCCTTGCCTATGGGGCCCTTTTGCCCGTGGGGCCCCCGGGCACCTGCCCATTGTGCCCAATGGAAGAGATGGCCCTGCTTGACTTACCTGTCTGGTTAGATATTTCTCCTTGTAGACATTGGACACAATCAAAGCAGCAGACAGGTTGTCCTGTTATAGCAGCCTTCCTGAATCCTGGAGGACAGCTCTCACTGCAGACCGAGCGAGGGACCTGGGGATAATATGTCATCTTATTACATTAGTGTTAGTTTTTTTTAATAGACATTTTACTATACATGTCTTGAAGAAAAATCAATAAAAAATAGTCAACAGTGTGGATAGCTCATTAGTGCCTTCTGTTGGGTTATGGGATAACCAGGACACTCTACTTGTTTCACCCAAAGACTGTGCATTTGTATTAAATGAGAGAGGGGTGGACATATATCCTGGCATCCTTGGCCCATCAAGGCTGGCATGTGACTATGCAATAGACAGATAAAACAATACACTACATTTGCTATTAAGCATCAAACAAAATGTCATAATTATTTGCTAAACAGGATACTTAGGAAAATTACATATTAATGGGAGCATGGCCCATCCTAAAGATATGAGCTGTTTAGATAACACTTGAGATTACTGTGTGTATGTAAACAACGGGTTAATGTATATATGTATGTAAGTATGTATGTATGTATGTATGTATGTTGAGCTATGCTTCAGATGCCTGTTTTTATGTCTAGTTTGGATTGTTTATTTATAGATACCCAAGGTCACAGATTACCAGTCAACTACATTTCACAACACAAACCACAGATGCTTTGGCTAAAAACTACAATAGTTGTGGTACCTACAAGGGCAGGCACATTGCTTATAGGCAGAAATACATTGCAACAATACTTTGCGATGTGTCATCAATTGATACCAGACCCATAAGGAAACTATAGTTATAATGTATATTTCCTAGAAATCAGTTTAACACTGATGAAGAGGGAGACACCCTCCTCGTTAGAATTCTATTTTTTAAACCCAGTTTCTTTGGCTTTGAAATATGATATATACAGATCTGTGCTAACTTGGTTTTATTTGGCAGTGGTCAAGTTATTTAACATCTTGAAAGGATACCGAGGAAATGATACATGGACAGCCCATCTTCGGGGGTGAAAGGGGAGAAGCACATGTTCATTCTCACAGTCACTCACTTGCAAACAGGAATTCTAAGGGCAAACATATTTAAACTTTATCTGGAGACCTTGTGTAGATTTCATATGGGCCCAAGTGGGCAGCGGTACATTGTTTGAACATGAGGAAATAGACTGAAATATGATTAATATTATACACTGTTTATTGCTAGTGTTTTGATGGTAAAACTTTAAATGATAGGCGTTACATTGGGACAGCATGGAGAGCTGATATATAGGAGAGATCACATTTTGTTCCCATCCTCAATGTGTGGGACATCCTCTGATTATACTGTTTGTAAGAGCATAGATTATCAATACAATATGATGATGTGTTTAATGGAAAAGGCAAGGAAAATTTAGATTGAGTAAAATGATGTGACTGTGTGTAGATTGTGTTACATATGTAGAAATGTGCAGTGTTTAGATTCTGTGTATCCCTGCATTGTTTTGAGTTCAGACTGTTTTGGAGATTGCAAGTGCTGTATATTGGAACTGTATGGTTATAGCTAATGCAGTTTAGTGTAAATGTATAGCAAATGCGTGTAAATGGATGTTGTGACAGGATGGACCGCCTATGCCACCGTGTCTGTTGTTGCTGGGAATCGGCTAGGCTTACTTTGCCACCGTCCCACTTTCGGTATTCCGAATACGCCTCTCCTGCCACAGTAGGAGGAGCCTGCTGCCACCACTGGGCTCCTTTGTAACTGTCGCTAGTGTTGCTAGTGTACTCCCATGCTGGTACACTTGGGCTGGTACCCCTGACTGCTTACTATGGACCAGGGTGCTGTAGATGGATCACCATGGCACAGGATTACAGCAATATTGAAGTTGTCAAGCAGGGCCTTGAAGCTAAGAGTGATGTTTATTTCGCTCAAGTGCCCTGACAAGGACAGTTCCACTGACTAAAGGTATCAGTGGCTAGGTCAGATGGTACATCAGAATGATACATTACATGCTCAAACAGCTCACCTTTTTACATTTTGGACACAGCCTCAAAGGGTAAGCCAGCCCTCTTGAAGTCTGAGCTATTTTTAGAATCAGGATGTCATGTGTTTACGCAAACATGGATTTACATGCATTGCAAAGGCAACAATATTTACACTTATCTATGAAATTCTAGAAATGCTGTGACGTCCTGCATCTGATTTTCAGACGCAGAAGATTCTTGGGGTGAGTCTTAATTAAACCTTCCTGACTTCAACGTTGGACCTTCACACATCAAAAGATCTAATTAACATATGGGGCCTTTCTTCAGACAGTTCAGAATACACATTCCCACAGAACGTCACAAACCCCAAAAAAGCCATTCCCCTACATCACAATGCACAAAAGACTTCCACCCACAAAGGCTTATTGTATCAGATTACGA
Organism: Mixophyes fleayi; assembly: GCF_038048845.1. NCBI lineage: Eukaryota > Metazoa > Chordata > Amphibia > Anura > Limnodynastidae > Mixophyes > Mixophyes fleayi. Next base: position 22,990,743 of record NC_134405.1, read on the forward strand.
GAAAGACAGCCAAGAATTTGGAAAGACAGCTATTCTGCCAGCAGAAGACAATGGAGGGGCAGATAGATTCGGAACAAGCTCTACAGATAGTCAATTTATCTGATAAAACATTAACTAAATCACATATTAAATTATTGAGTTGAGGTTTGCCCTTTTCCCCTACCATGGAATTTGATCATTTCTCTTGGGAAAAAGATTTAGATCTCTTCACAAGAAAACTAAACCTCACCAAGTTCTTTGAAAATAATGAACCATTGCTTTCAACATGTGACATAGACTCGGATAGCCAGGACATGCTGAATGTGGAATTTTGCAATGAATATGCAGATTCTTTAAACATTCTGGAAAAACTCCTGTTGGAGGAAAGAATCACTGATTCTCAGGGTCCACAGTGGAGACCCATTTGCCAAAAAAAATCTTCTTTTTTTCATAAAGATTATATATATCCACAAATTAAATTATGGTGTCACAAGAATTAGATAAATTGAAACTCAAGCCTAGCTATAATAAATTTGACAATCTGACAAGGGATGAGAGGAATGCACTCAAAGATATATGCACATGAAAGGAAGTAATCATTAAATCCTTAGATAAGGGGGGCAATGTGCTGATCTGGCCTACAGCAATGTATAAAACGGAGATGTATAAACAACTGAAGAACACCAGTTGCAATAAACCCCTATTTCAGAATCCAATGGAAGATTTTAAATCCCTGTATGACAGGCTCATTCAGAAAGCTTTTGATGAAGGGGTGATCACTACACCAGAACTCAACTTTTTACGAGTTGATCACCCTAAGGTACAAACTATTTATCTATTACCTAAAATTCATAAAAATGCACGAACACCGCCGGGAAGACCGATACTTTCAGGGATAGGAGGCTTAACTGAGCAGGCTAGCATTTTTGTTGACACTCATTTGAGAGAATACGTTACATCTCTGCCTTCATTTGTTAGGGATACTACAGATATCTTTAAATTATTAGATGGAATCACTTTGGATGAGAACACACGGTTGATTACATGTGACGTAGAGTCTTTGTACACTAGTATCAGGCATGATGTTGGTATCAAGGCAGTAGAGTTCTTCTTACAGAGTAATAACAACCCAAGGATTAGAGCTTTTATTGTAGATCTTCTAAAATTCATTTGGAAGAGGAACTTTGTTGTCTTTGAAAACCAATTTTATTTACAGGTATGGGGCACGCCTGTGCCCCGACCTTTGCGAATCTATATTTGGGTCAATAGGAGAGGGATACTGTCTTCAACAAAGACTTATCCCAATACACGAAATTGATCAAATCCAGAAGACCATCAAAGACGTGTAGAGGAATTAAGTACCAGATTGCTACAACATGGGTACAGTAAAAGATCTATTAAGAGAGCCATTATTTCAACTAGATCAATTTATCGAGTTGATCTTATATATCCTAAAAAGAAAATTGAAACTGATAAAAAAATCAGTTTTATGGGAGATTTTCGCCAACAATGAAAACAAATTCAATCAATCATACAACGACATTGGCCCATACTTATGTCAGATGAAAAATTAGCCAAATCCTTAGGTGAGAAAGCGAAGTTTAGCTGGAGACGGGCACCCAATTTAGGTGATAAACTTGTTGGGAGTCATTTTAATCCAAGAAAACAAACAGTGACCGTAAAAGGCTCACACAAATGTGGATTATGTACAGCATGCTCAGTAATGGTTAAAACCACAGAGATTTATGACAGATATGGCCAACAGCACACTATTAACAACTTTATCAACTGCAATACCAAAGGAGTCATATATGTATTGCAATGTCCTTGTGACAAAATTTATGTAGGAATGACCAGCAGACCCTTGAAACAATGAGTCCTAGAACATATAGGACATATTAGAAATGCTGCTTTGGATAAACAATGTCTTAAACCACTTACTACTGTGCCGCGACATTACTTACAATCCCATGGAGGAAAAACTGAGGATTTACGTGTGTTTGGGGTGGAAAAAATATTGATGGGGGTAAGAGGAGGTGATATCATGAAGGTACTCCTCCAAAAAGAGAGGAGATGGATGTTCCTACTCCATTTCCTCATGCCACATGGATTAAATGAAAATAATAATTATTCCAGTTTTTTATAGATTTATTATATCACCAAATATAAATCTGGACTTTCATATGTCTTGTTGTTAACGAGATATTGATCCAGTCTATTTTACTTACCCTGTTTTTTGGCTGTCGTTGGGATGCTGTGTCGATGAATGTGGTATTTGTAGAATAAATAATACAATTATTATAGATGACCTAATTTTTAGTTATATTTATTATTTTTGATAAATAATCGGTATTATTTATTAATCATTTCTGATTATTAATTTTATCACTAAGAAGTATAATATTCACTATGCACTTTAGTTTTCACATTTTTATAATAAGCACTTTCTCTCTATCTTTCAAATAGAGACCTATAATTAGGTATAATAATTATTCAGGACATAATTATTATTTAATATATATTTTTATAATTATTATTTACTGTTTTTTGTCACTTGTTGCATACTATTTTGCAATTTACACACTCACAAACACCCTTTTGACATTAACATGTCATTGTACACCATACACATATTAAGTAAAACATTTATATATATCTGGTCAACAATATTTTCATGCCTTTCAAATACTTGCACAAGATCAACCATTTATTCTACAATATTCATTCACAACATTTTTAGGACATTTACAATTTAGGAGACGCACTTATCTGACGTGTATATTATGTATGTTCATTTCTCAAACATTATTATAATTTGAGTTATTAAACCTTTTTCTTTATATAAAGTAAAGAGAGAGAGACAGAGAGAGAGAGAGAGAGAGAGAGAGAGAGAGAGAATGGATGCTAAGAAGAGACCTGTCAGTGTGTATCTAACAAAATGCTGATGGGTAAGAATCTTACTAAGCAGAAAATTCAATGTGCTCTTTTGTTGTCCTTGATAATTTCAATTATACCCCATTCATACTGCACCAAAATCCCGGGTTTTTGCCGGGGCGAGCTCAAACGACCCGGGTCTTGGTGCAGTATGAATGGTACAAGTCAAAAATCCCGGGTCTAAAAACCCGGGTCTTCAACCCGGGATTTATCGAGGGGTAATTCCCGGGTCGGACCCGGGTTGCCTGCACTATGAATGGTGCAACCCGGGTTTTTCAACCCGGGTTGCACAGAAAACAAGCTGATTGGCTGTCTGCCTGTCTCTGGAGGATGATGTCATCAGTGGGAGCCCGTGGAAGATTCAAGAAGGAGTTTAGGAGAAATGGTGGATGGTGGAGTGCAGATCAAGCTGAAGCAGAATCGGAGTTTGTTGGAGAAAATTGCTTTTATTTCACTGAAAAAGTGTGTATTCACCACCCACTTTTGCGTCAAAAAACCAGTCACCTTTCAATGACATCACCATTTTTCAGCCAATGAAAACTGCTCTGGTGATGATGCTCACAAATTGCCAGGGCACAGACTTGTGCAGTATGAATGGGGTCAACCCGGGAAATTCCCGGGTCCGAGGTGCAGTATGAATGGTGTTTCTGAGCTGGGACGCTCCGAGCCCCTGCAAAAACCCGGCTTGAAAAACCCGGGATATTGCCGGGGCCGCAGTATGAAAGCAGTATTAGAAGATAGCTGCATACCCCTTTACCCTCTACTTACATTCAGGGCTATTCACATAGATGGTTAGCAGATAAATATATAATGAAGAATTTTTCTGCACAGATGGACAGGAGATTCATTTGATGTCTCACCTGTTGACTTCTCATAGGCCACAGCAAAAGACTTGAGTTGATGGTCAGAGCTTGGTCAGGAATTGCTGTAGGACTATAATTGCCAATCTTAATGTGCTTCACAGTCCCTTCCAGACTCAGTTGCCAGTTCACAATGCTATAGACTACTGGAGTAAATCTGACTTTCCTGATATAGTGTGTGAGCTTTGAAGAGGTGGAGAGGAAGAAAATAATTTATTGACAGTAATAGTAGTATATTTTACATTTACTTAATTTTCCACAAATGGTTCTTGTCCCACAATATGAATATAAACTAAATAGATCAAAACAAGAAGTCACAATCTTGATAAAGTGCACGGTCACATTGCCATATAAACAAAGCCAAAAGTGTTTTCACATTACTTTACTTCAAATAAATGAGGCACTCTGATTTTTAAGAACATTCTGTAGAACGAAATTAGCTCAGTCGTTACTAAGCTAAAGAAGCTAAATTTTACACAATTATGCACCACACAGACATAAATAGTACATATGCACATACAGGACATACAAGTCCAACTGAACGGTGCAAAAAGCACTTTTAGCCCAGGATCCGTCTCCATCTGCATTCATACTGAGTTGTATCTCCCTCTTGCACCTTTCTGCGCTTAGAGAGGTGGATCGGGGAAGTTGGTGGCCGAGCCTAGCAATGTATGGTATAATGAGTTGGAAGAAGCCGCAGGTCGGTCTCCAGCAGACGTATCTTTTGAGGGCGCTTTCTGCTGGTGCAACAGACGTTGCAGTATTAAAATAAGAATAAAAAAAAATTACATTTGAAAAACAATGTGCACCCCCAAAAGAAAGAAGCATAATGTTTTGTTTTTTTACGTTCATTTATTTATTCAGTAATCTGCTCTACAGGGCTGCTGTGACTGATACATTTAAGTGTACCATGCACACCAGCCCATAAGGCTGATAAAGAGGTGTGTCTGCTAGTTCACAATACCATAGCCTGCAGGTGTGAATCTGACTTTCTTAATATAGCAGGTGAGCTGTTGACAGGAATGGAAGAATACTTTAAATGTACTTAATGTTTTACAAATGGTCCTTGTTCCACAATATGGATTAAAACTAAATAGATCACAACAAGAGGTTAACATAAAGTGCACAATCACATTGCCATAGAAACAAAGCCAAAAGTGGTTTCACCTTTTTTTTTGTTTCAAGTAAATGAGTCACCGGAATGTAATTTTTAAGAATATTCTGTAGAGTGAAATTTGCTCAGTTGTTACTAAACTGAAGATGGAACATTTCATACAACTGCCAAACATAAATAGTACATATGAACAAGCAGTATTTATATGAGATTTGGGGGCCAATTAAGAAATTTATGAATTTGTGCCCGTTAAGTATCATCTGTCATCGCAATGGGAATTTACTATAAAAGTCAAGTTGATGACTCATTTATGGTCTCAAATGCGCAGTTGCCATTTGCGTTAAAAAGTGCAGGAAAGAGCAGTAAGGCTGTTGGAGATGTATCCAAAGATCCCTCTCCAGCAATGCTCTTCCCATCGGATTGAATGGCTAGAGCCATCATCAGATGACGCTAGCCATCGTGGTGAAGATCCGAAAGCTTTTCGGTACGTAATAAAATTACTCACACTGCATTCCCTATTGAATATTATGGGGACTGCTGTATTATGCGGTACTATGCCTAATGCAGGAGATATTTCCAAAAACTCCTGCATTAGGATTTTCTTAAATTATCATTTTACTTAAAAGGCAGATTCCGCATGAGTAGGCTCCTTAATCATATTGTACTCTAAAATGTAGACATTATATTACCTGCCATGATTTGAAGTTCCAAATGTCTGCACAGGTTCCATGAGAAAATGGGCCTTCACCCTCCTTGCAGCTTTTCAGGTCTTCCAAAGCTTTAGCCAAAACATTTATAGAATCATATGTATAATAAGTATATCTGAAGCTGCTGATGTAGGTGGAGCTGTTCTTGACATTATCTAAACTTTCTTCTCCTGTGCATTCTTTTACTGGGGTCTCCGAAGAACCAGTAAGGTTTTTCCCATAATTAAATTTGCAATTGAAAACTTTCTCCCAATACAAGTTCACCCAGCTCTCCCCCATAGACTCAGAGGGATGTATCTTGCTGAGGAACTGACTTAATCCTGGGACCACATAATTGTTACCAGCTAAACCAAGAGAGCCAGTTAAGACCTGAAAATAATTGTTTATTGATAATAAGGTGGACTTGGACCAACCTGCATTTCCAATAAAAATCCTCCCTATGATGTTCTGTTTCAACATTTCATTCACAACAGGAATAAAATCAGCATCAAAGCAGAATACAACAACAACCTTAGCTGTTGACTCTTTAATAACCTTGACTATCTGTGGAGCATTGCGATTTGGTTGACCTAGACGAATGTATTCAGTAAAAGCTACACATGCTCCAGCCTTGATTATCTCTTCTTTAATTGGCTGAATTCCTAGCAGACCATAATCATTGTCCACAGCTACAAGACCAATCCAGGTCCAACCAAAGCTCAAAACAAGCTGAGCCAGTCCCACAGACTGCAATTTATCACTTGGAACAGCCCTGAAGAAAGATGGAAACATTTTCTGGTTACTCAGTAGAGAAACACTTGAACTTGGACTGATCTGAAAGTAAGAACAGTGACAATAAACTTATGATGAAGAGAGAATGATACATTTATACAGAAGGTAAGTTTAAATGCTTGTCGCTTGGTAATGTCAGACATACTTTCCTCTTTTATTGGTACCACACTTCCATAATCAAGTGAGTAATTACACTCACTTATAACTATAAAATCCAAATACATACTTGAAAACATAATTTCCGGGATTTTTTTTGCAAAACTTGCTCTACATATAGATAGTTCTCCTTCATTTTCTCTAGTGCCATTTTCTCAACAAGACAATGTAATTGAAAGTCCACATTCTGAAAAATTAATAGGCCAGAATTTAGCTATGTGATGGAGTTAGATAACCATATAGAGAATCAGTCCCCTGGGAAACTTTGTCCAATCTAGGGGTAAAGGAAACTACCCAGGCTTGCAGCAGAGGTGATCCCCAAGAAGGGGTGCAATCACTCTGATGTTAGATTTTGCACTGGCCAATCATATGTCACGAGCACTGCGCTAGCCACAGTGGCTCGAGTTTATCCAGATTGCTCTGGCAGACAGGATGTCACTTCTGGCTCTTCACGTCGCAGCCTTTGCCAGGGAAAACAAGACCCCTCTCACACTGCCACTGCATCCTGGCTAGTAACATTTAGCCAATATGCGTGGCTGTAATTTAATTAACAGTCAAAGGTCATTAAATGGACAGTGCTATGAATTAATAGAGTTAGACATTTTTGAAAATAAATAGACAAAAGTGGCCTGTACCCATATACAAATCTTCAAAGACTACGCACACAATAATTTTTTTAATGGCCAGAGCATTCATCGGTAGCCAAGAGTAAGGCTTTCTTAGCTTTGTTTTACTTATATGCTCTGTACTGTAATGCTGCCTTGCTGAATCAAACCAGGGGACTTCTATATATTTATGGGAAGGGAGGGCTGAATAATTATTGCCCCGGGGTAAAGTTGACTGCCCGAGACTTGCAGAGGAGGTGGTGGTCCCCAAGACCCATGTATATAAATATGGAATGTATATAAATAATATTTATATGTTCTATTAATGTAGTGTAAGAAATATGTAAAACAAACAGTTCAGATAGGCCAATGATTGCTCTTCCACACATGTAAGTATGTATAATACTCACACTGATGCAGATTTAGTTGTCCAAAAGTTTTCTTGACAATGAAATTGAAAGTCCACATTCTGAGAAATTAAGAGAACAGAATTTAACACTGGCAAAGAATGCATATATAGATCGAGATGTGATGGCTGATGATTTACGCTATGTGATGGAGTTAAAGAACCATATAGACAGGTTCATTATTTTTGGAATTGAATGGGAGATAGCAAATGCACTGATATCAGATTTACAAAAGCCTTCATTATGAAGACAGTGGACAACTACAGATAGCGGCATTAATAAACATTTAAAAGATTATGAGCGGGCACAATGTTATATGATGCAAGTCAAGATGGCATTTGTGGATGGATCACTTATTAATAAGTTATTGCATAAATGTATTTAAAGGAAACAGCGCAGGGCGCTTATTTATATCATTGCAACTGTACTGATTTTATTATATTGTGTGGCACTTTGTATAGGAAATGCATTCATTTCTGAAGTATTGCTTTGTAACTTCTTAGGTAGAATGTCATGATTGGATTTGTATAACATTTCTAAAGAAAGTCCCTCATGTTAATTAGACCTTTTCATCTCAATGGCCAACACGGCTGTTTAGCCTGTATACAAAGCACGGGCCGCTGCTTCTCTGTCTGTGTGGCTTGCTATCCTGCATCTCAGGTCCTGTCCGAATAATGCACACAGCAGGTTTATGGAATATAGCAGATTAGTGTATTTTTTGTTAACTTTGCATTGCATTTTGGGAAACATATTGCATTGTGATACAAAAAATCACTCAGACGTGTTGGGGCTGGGGAGGATCAGGGAGCGGCGTTACCCCCTGCTGACATGTGTGTCAGAATGTGTTTAAAAAGAACACTGGTTTGTACTAAAATTGATCATTCCATCTGTACCTTTCTGGATGTCACTAGTACCTTCAACTTGTGGCTGTAATTGTGCTTATTAGGAATACTTGAGCTATTAAAGATCAATTGCTTCAAGAACCTGCTTTGACAACTACTTACCCCGCTGTAATTCCTGTGACCTGAAGATTAGATCCAAATCTAATCCGTTCTCCGGCTGTTCTCCGGTTGGGCCCAGCTTTCTCGTACCAATGCTTTGCCCTCCACCTGAAGCTCTGGCCAGTGTGATAGGCAAGGGTCGAACCAACCACAGCATCCTTGATCTACAGGAAGAAGTCAGGGGTACCAACCCAAGTGTACCAGCAATGGGGTACCCTAGCAGTGACAATTACCCTGAAGGATGCGGTTCTGGATGCCGCTAAGGAGTCCAGTGGTGGAAACAGCTTAAGCCCCTTTTACTACAGTTAGAGGTCGGATTTGATATAATGAAAAGGGGACTGTGGCAAGGCAAGCCCAGCCAGACCCCAGCAATACAACAGACATGGGGGTATAGGCGGTCCATCCTGTCACAGCATTGTTCTTGTAGTGAGATAGATCTGTGCTGTAATGCTGCTCTTCTGAATCAAACCAGGGGACACGTAAATGCTTGTAAGTAGGGCTGAAGAATCATTCCCTCGGGGAATCTTCATCCAACCCTGGGGAAATGGGGATTGAGCAAGACTTGCAGCAGAGGTGGTCCCCAAGAATGTGTGTAGGCACTCTGGCGCCAGGGCAACCAGGACGTTGCGTGCGTGCCTGTAATTCAATTATTGCTGCCTTCTGAGCGGATGTGAGGGGTGTGCTCTTGGTCGAATTTCTTCTATATTTTGTGCTACCGGTTGCTGCTCATAAGCTTTTACCACGTTAACTTCTGGAGGCATCCGAGTACCTGTGATTGTATCCAACTCTATGGGAAAGGCGGCTGCTATAGGTGATCACCTCTGTAAGGAAACGGGCATGGTGCATGGAACCAGAGTTACAACTCCTTATTGTAATCCATACCCAGACTGTACTTGTAGTTCTGTTGCTCTCAAGTACATGTGATTTAAATGTAACATCTGTAACATTGAGTGAATTAAGGTACCATTGGTCCTTCTGTTTGCTCCCTATTGTCCACTAGTGAGCACTACAGACAGCCAGGAGTCGGACCCAGCATGGGTCACCTGGGGGAAGACACCTGAGGGAGGTAAGGGAGGGGGCTGGATATGGTGAGAGGCCCACCAATCGAGACCTTTTGCACCTCCCCTGGGCAGACAGTTTCCATGGTGGAATTATGAAGTGAAAAAAGACGCTATCCAGAGAGCTGGGATGAGAGTGACTGACTTTAGCCAAGAGGTAATGGTCTGCCAGAGATTCACTGTGGAACATATTTTACTGGATTTATTTTAACTGATTTCCTCACTTCTTGGACCTGCTATTGTTAAGGGTGTCGTGTGGTATTTAATCCTGTTCTGCCGAATAAATCTTCTATTTCTTATAATACTGTGTCTGAGTGATTTTGGAACCACGCATCCTCGAAAACTCTTCTGTTAGTTCTAAAAGCTTAGGACAGTTAGTAGGAAGCCACAACATCATAAAGGATTATATTCTGGGACCAGTGGTGTAATGGCAATTTGCCTTTTCACTGTTTGATTTTGCTGTTAGTTGTAAGATGACTCGCATTTGTCAGACGTCGTCTCTGCAGTGATACTAGGTGCAGGAGACGCCCGTCTGCCTCTACTCGACAACGCGTCCCATTGCCTAGCAATGGGACACTTCCTTGCTTTCTTGTGCATGCTGTGCGTGCGCATGTGCAGAAAACGTTGTGTCCTGTTACTAGGCAACGGGGTGCTTCTCTCTCACCTATCGGCGGTCAGCGTGTCTGACCGTCGAAATCCTGCCACCCTATCAGGTTTCAACTTGTTATAATAATAGGAACCTCTGGCACCACTAGGGTGCCAGAGTATTGGTTCACTACCTTCTCCAGCACTTGTGGTTCCTGTCTCCTGCATGATTATTGGATCTGACTCAGCTTATTCCTTCTATTAGTCTCCCGGATCACGATTTAGTACCTCATTGCTGTTCAGTTCTGACTTCTGTCTTGCTCTGACTATTCTTTGGATCTTCCCCTTGTACTGTTCTGCCTGGCTAGTTCTGACCTGGATTGTTTGACTACGCTTGTCAACTCGCGTCACTATGCTGTTTCGGAGAACTGCGACCTGCGCACCCTCTTGCAACGAAGTACAAACTCCACTGCGGGGGTCCCTGGTAAATACCGTGAGTGCGTTAGACTCCGCACCTCCCTGATCAGTTGTGCTAATATCAGCAAATTCCATTTTGTGACAGCATTGCTCTCACCACTATCATTTTTCTTTAAATAAAATATGTGACCTGTTTCCAAATTTATATTAGTGTCTGTGTGGTTATTTTTTTATTCAATTACAATAATAGTAAGTCTGAACATGCAAAGGAGGTTTGGGTGCAATGAAAGGGAGATATCAAATGCAATGATGGCAAAGTTACAAAACCCTTCATTAAGACAGCTCGCTGCAGACTTTGGCCAAGAATTGGTGAAAATTGGGACAGATGTGAAGAAAATAGACTGGAAGTAACTGGATATAATTGTTAATGCTATAAATAGTAATATTGGAGCAAAAACAGCTCAAAATTACATGATTTTGCAAATTTTTCACAATTTTTAAGTAAATCCAGATCCAAAACCTTTTACGATTTTTTGGCAAACCTGTCACAAAACCAAAGCATGAACACATTTCAGAACCAAAACCACATCCAAAACCAAAACACGGGGGTCAGCGCACATCTTTACTTATAACACAAATTTATGGTAGTGTGGTTACAGGTGAATGGACAGAGGCCCAGTGCTCCCAAATTTTATACCATGGGGGCTTCTGGTCTACAACTTGCTCATTGCCATCTACCTTACAAATAAGAATACATTTAGATTAAAAAAAAGGTTTTTTTTTATCATTATCCCCTTTATATTAAGTAACAAGTAAATCCTAATATGTGCCAATATATCCAGCATGCCACTTAATGTGTGCAAATGTATTCTATGTACCCCTAATGTGTATACCTGTATGCCAAACACAGCCTTACATCTATATAAATGTTTACAATATACCAAATTTAATTTACTATGTCTTGTCTTTATTAACACATTTATCAGTTTGTTTTTAATTTGACACCCTTTAATCCCTTAAATCTGTGTGAAGTACAGCTGGAGCTAGATATAACAATGGTTAAAAAAAACTGGTTAAAGAGCTACAAGTGCTTTGAACTAGCAATTTTTCCACCCTTTAGAACACTGGGGGCTAGATTTACTAAACTGCGGGTTTGAAAAATTGGGGATGTTGCCCATAGCAACCAATCAGATTATAGCATTCATTTATATAGTACCTTCTACAAAATGAAAGCTAGCATCTGATTGGTTGCTATAGGCAACATCCCCACTTTTTCAAACCCGCAGTTTAGAAAATCTAGCCCCCGGATTCTATTTTGAAGTGGTCCATCTGGTTATTTTTGTGCCATGTTATTTGTTTGATTAGGTCACCTTAGTCTATTGACTGCACAGAAATAACCAGATAACAATATAGGCAATATAACAATAAGTTAAATGCAGCTATCTTGTTGAAATTTTATACAAAAAACCTGTAGTTTTGGGAAAAGGGCAATTACATCCAAACTTTCCTGTAGGCATTATCTGTGTGCACAGTAGTAACACATTTATAGGAGTTCGCAAACCAAGGTTTCCTCAAGCGTTTCAAAGAGGGCAGGGAGACAATAGATTATCCCCAATATCAAAGAGAACCTCCCAGATTTATTAGTAGCTGAAGATTCTAATCATTTTAATGTAATCATCTTTGTTACATTGGAGAAGAGGGGGCAATATTTTAAATGAAATTTGTTAGTAAGAAAGCAAAATACTATTATATTTGTTGTTGGTAGAGGGAATACTGCAGCTGTCAGATTGACCAAAAGGTCTGCTTATTGTTGAAGAACCTGAACACGTCATGAGCGGACTACACGGTGGTCTCAGGTCTGGTTTTAAGCTGTCTTATTTCTTGTTCTTCTATTCTATCACCTATTTATCCTATCTAAACGTTGAAGAGGAGCCTACAGGCTTTAAGGTACATTAAATTATAGTAGATCTTACATCAATTTCTATGTAGAAGAAGTGAAGAGAATGCTGCTGCATCAGGTGTGTGGAAAAGGTAGGAGGACCGAAAACATAGCCTGCAAGCTAAACCCTAGTTATTCCACCAAAATGTAATTTTTATTTCTTGATGGAATAGCCCTTTAAGAATATTATTCAAGTGGAGCAGCTGTGGATACCAATGCTGAGAATGACCATCTATCCAAAAATTATGGGGTACAGATAAAAAAAATCACATCCATAAAGAAGTCCAGAAAATGAGGACAGAAATGTGTTACCAATATAAAGTTTTATTTTTATGAGAAAACATGTCTCTATTCTAGTGATTTTATTTACTCGTTGAGTATATGGTTATTCATGATGTCTTTGCGATAGTAGTGTTCATTTGATGGTTATTAAAAATAGTAAACTTTTTACCTGTGGGTATCTGAAAATCCCCAAAACATGAGCCAAGGCGATTGAGTTTGCGGAAATTGTGGATCCAATTACTGCGCTGAAAGATGATCTAGTATTACACCGGCTGTTGGAGGTGAGTGTGGTGATCTCTGTTAGGAATCCCAAAGCTCCTTGTAGTTCATAATGAGGTATATTACATGTGTCGTACATCTGGAACCCTAATGTTACATTTGAGAAAATATAGGGATCCCTGTTGATCTCTTCAATGGTGTGTATCAGAGTTTGAAGCTGATGATAGTGGTCAATAGTGAACCTTTAGGATAGATAAAAGATGATATGAGATATTTGCTTTGTTCCTTAAATTTTACTTACATTACATTAAATAGTTTGAAAAGTATAAAATTATCATAGTACGGAAAGACAATTTAATTTTTGGGGGTAAATTTGGGGCTGGCAATGTTATTCATCTTCTCAACCTGCATGAGTGCACTTGTCCATCTTGTGTATTTCAGGGTGTAGGCCCACCTCCTGGTCCTTACAACACCCCCATAAAAAAGGGATGCACCTACAGTATGTTTAATGGATTTTTGATTCCTCGGTGTAGGGTGCACACAGTGTAATTGTCACCATAAACTCATCCTACTTTTACTTTTAGACAATCCAACTAATTATTTCAAAGCTTCCATTTTTTTTTCTTAAAATACTGCACGTCTTTCTCTTATTTATGGCTTTAATTAATCATGAGAGTGAGATGGTCCAATATCTAGAAAGTCAGGGAAGAAATTCAAGGCTGTGCTATATAGTTTGAATGCCATCAGCCAAATTGCTTCCCAAGTATATTGATAAGATGAGATTTAAGAGAATCTGAGTGTTGCAGATGTACATCCAGTGGTCAACATAGTGGTGTATATGGTGGTGTGCCAGACCGTCACTTCTCCTTCTGCCTTCATTGTAAAACTATTAAATTCCATTCAATTCCATTCCTTTACATTTTTCATACCACTTCTAAATTTCCACTTTAACCACTGTGTACATCTATATTATCATGTACTTAATCCAGCCTGCACCATTAATTTGTTGACATTACTTCATCCCCTCTTGTCATTATGTTGGAGATTTCAAAATATTGGAAAGGTTATGTCCTTGATGAAAAAAATGTAAATCTGCCAAGGATGACCTAAAAATGCAATTTCATTTTTAGAAAGACCAACTTCATTAAAAAAAGTGGAACTACAAAAATACAATATTTCAGTTTCAAAGACATTTAATTCGTGCAGAAACCGCCGCTTATTTTTTTTTTTCAGTGAGCAATGTCTGCCATTACATTCCCTTATAAAGCCTAAGCTGACTTTTAACAACAATTCAAGGATACATGAAGCCAACATGACTTTACTAATAAAATATTTCTATGATGTATTGCGCAAGGAACACGTCCATTAAGGCTTCTGGCTTAATCGCCGTAATTTCATTGCTTTTTGAAGTTTGGGAGGAAGAGTTTCAATAGCTTTCTTAAATTTGAAATTGTGTAAAAGTGTAAGGGACCTCAATCGTACATGTTAAATCGGAAGGTTTTTTTTCTATTGAATTTCAAAGCTTTTTGAAAAGTTAAAATATTTAGGATATCAAATTTACAAACATGAACACAAAAATTTGACGTCATATCAGAATCACTTGGCCCATCTAGTTTCCAGTAAATTTTTAATCCCTAATAAGCATGCGTGTTTAAAATTCTCTATTATATTAACCTCTACAAGACCTGTTGGATGTCTATCCCACCCATCCATTACTGTTTGGTACATTTTTTCTAAGATTTCCTCTAAACCTAGCACCCTCCTTTTCCAGTGCATGTCTTTTTCTCTGACATACCCCACTGCCCACCAGCTGTGTGATAGCATGCACACATGCCACCGCCAAGTGCACCAGCTTTTATTTTTCGTCACCTCCTGTGTACCAGTCTCTCTCACATGACACCCCATTCTTTGCAGCTTTACTTTCACATCTAACCTCCCTGTGCACCAGCTTTATTTTCACTTCTCATCCCCTTTGAACTAACGTTTCTTTCAAATGTCACCCTCTGTATGATCTGGTAGGCAGTGGTGGGGTACATATGTATGTATGTATGTATGTATGTATGTATGTATGTATGAATGTATGTATAATCTGGTAGGCAGTGGTGGGGTACATATGTATGTATGTATGTATGTATGTATGTATGTATATATATATGTATGTATGTATAATCTGGTAGGCAGTGGTGGGGTACATATGTATGTATGTATGCTCTAGCAGACAGTGGTGGGGTATGTATGTATGTATGCTCTGGCAGACAGTAGTGGGGTATGTATGTATGAATGTATGTATGCTCTGGCAGACAGTGGAGGGGTGTATATATATATATATATATATATATATATATATATATGCTCTGGCAGACAGAAGTGTGGTATATATGTATGCATGTATGTATGTATGTATGCTCTGTCGATCAGTGGTGGGGTATGTATGTATGTATGTATGCTCTGTTAAGCAGTGGTGGGGTATGTATACATGTATGTATGCTCTGTCAATCAGTGGTGGGGTATGTATGTATGCTCTGGTAGACAGTGGTGGGGTATGTGTGTATGTATGTTCTGGCAGACAGTGGTGGGTTGTGTATGTATGTATGTATGCAGTGGCAGACAGTGGTGGTGGGTTATGCATATATGCTCTGGCAGTCCTATTCTACTTGCCCATGTACATGACAATAATGTTACAATGCTGTTTACATATATATATATATATATATATATATATATATATATTGTGGCAAGAGCCCGCTACTGCAGAAGCACACGCGAACAAATTCTTCCTTTTTATGGTGTTTTATTGTCAGGATGGTAAATGTTTTGACACCTTATACTTGCACAGCAATCATGGAGACCCTAAACACTAGCTATACATAGTCCAGCTCTCTCCCAGGACCAGCCAGCTTACCCAGCATTGGTCTCCGTGCACAAATGATATAAACAAGCTTTTATACCTGATACTCCTCCCCCAGCCTTAGCTTGATGGACAGGTGACACACCCACCTTCTCTTTAAAAGGAAACGCCCATCACTGGCTCTGTAATTCTAACAAACCCACCCTGTCTGTTTGCTGAGAGGAAGGATTTCAAGTCATGTAAGTTAAACCAAACTTAAACTATTGCTTTTCATACATAGGTCTTTACATTCAATCTAGTTGCATTACTGGACAAATGTTTTACTCTACTTCCCTGCTTCCTTTGCATATTGCCAGCTAAATGCCTCCTTTTGTTAGATATCCCTCCCCCTAGCGTCTCCAAGTAGGGGGACGCGGACTTCGCGAGGAGCGCATATTTTCGTGACAACGCATCTGCATTTTTGTGTAGAATCCTGGGTCTATGTTCTACTGAGAACTTGAAAGGTTGCAATGCCAAGAACCAGCGGGTTACCTTGGCATTTACCTCCCAGTTGTTCTGCATCCATCTCAATGGTGCATGGTCTGTTATTAAGGTGAACTCTCTGCCTAGGAGATAATAGCGCAGAGCTTCTGTAGCCCATTTTATAGCGAGACATTCTTTCTCCACAGTGGCATATTTTTGTTCCCTTGGAAGCAACTTACGACTTAGGTACAGGACAGGATTTTCTACTCCATTCTTCTCTTGTGACAGGACTGCACCTAAGCCAACACAGAAGCATAAGTTTGGAGGAAGAACCTCCGGGTAAAATCCGGTGCTTGTAGAACTAGGTAGGAACAAAGAGCTAACCGAAGATCAAACCAGGCGGTTTCTGCAGAGTCAGACCAGGTTAATCTATCTGGATAACTTTTTTTTAACATGTCCGTTAGTGGAGAAGCTCTAGTGGCGAAGTGGCTTACAAACCGCCTGTAGTAACCGACTAAGTGTAAAAAGGTTCTTAACTGTGACTTTTTCTCTGGTCTTGCCCAATTTTTGACTGCCTCCACTTTGTCTAGCTGGGGTTTGACATGCCCTCGACCAACAACGTACCCCAAATATTTGGCTTCTCTCATGGCTATTGCACATTTCTCTGGGTTAGCTGTTAACCCTGCTGACCTTAATGAAGCTAAGACCGCCTCAACTTTGGCTAAATGTGATCCCCAGTCTGGGGTATGAATCACTATATCATCAAGGTAAGCAGCTGCATAAGTTGTGTGAGGTCGTAGCAATTTATTCATGGCCCTTTGGAAGGTGGCAGGTGCCCCATGCAATCCAAAGGGTAGGACTTTATATTGATAGAGACCATCAGGGGTGGAAAATGCAGTGTTTGGCTTGGCCGTGGAAGTCAGGGGAACTTGCCAATAACCCTTTGTTAGATCAAGGGTTGTCAAATAATTGCTACCAGCAAGATTTTCCACTAGTTCATCCACACGTGGCATTGGATAGGCATCAAACTGTGACATACTGTTTAGGCGCCTAAAGTCATTGCAGAACCTAATTGTCCCATTGGGTTTTGGGACAAGCACAATGGGACTATTCCACTCACTAGTGGACTCTTCAATCACATCTAACTGGAGCATCTTCTCGACCTCCTTTCTCCCGTCCACCCGTCTGGCTTCTGGAATACGATACGGCTTCTGCTTTACAATAACTCCTGGCGCAGTGACAATGTCGTTTTCGATTAAGGTAGTGCGCCCAGGAATGGAAGAGAAGACATCCCTGTTCCGGCGAATCATTTCTTCAGTCTGTTGTCTCTGCTGAATGGACAAAGCTGGCTCTATGGGAACTTCAGACTTTTCAATGGCAGTACTCACGACCTGTGGAGAGGTTTCCTCATCATGCCAAGGTTTAAGGAGGTTAACACGATATATTTGCTCCTCCCTTCTCCTACCTAACTGGCGGACTCTGTAATTGACAGGACCGACAGCCTCTAGAATTTCATATGGACCCTGCCAATGGGCGAAAAGTTTGCTTTCCTGGGTGGGAACCAGGACTAGGACCTTGTCCCCAGGCTTGAAAGATCGAACAACAGCACTTTTATCATAACTTTTCCTCTGTCGTTCCTGAGCCTCTTTTACATGTTGCTGCACAATGGGCCCTATCTTTCCTAACCTCTCATACATTTGCGACACAAATTGTACCAGATTTGGCTCCCTGGGACCTTGCTGCTCCCACCCTTCTTTTAACATATCCAAGATACCCCTGGGCTGTCTCCCAAACAATAGCTGAAAGGGACTAAACCCTGTTGAAGCTTGAGGTACCTCACGGATGGCAAACATCAAATAGGGAATAAGAGTGTCCCAATCTTTTTTTTCTTGAGCCACAGCTTTCCTGAGCATGTGCTTTAATGTTAAAGCGTTCCACCAAGCCATCTGTTTGTGGATGGTATACAGAGGTGTGAAGCGCACTAACCCCTAGCAACTGGCACATGTCCTTCATCAGTTTAGACATAAATAGAGTACCCTGATCTGTGAGAATTTCTTTGGGTATTCTCAAGCGTGTAAACATCAATACAAGTTCTCTAGCTATGGTGCTGGACTTTATGTTTCATAGGGGAATTGCCTCTGGATACCTGGTTGCATAGTCAAGCACCACTAGTATATATTGGTGCCCACGTGCGGATTTTTCCACTGGCCCCACAAGGTCCATGGCTATCCGTTCAAAGGGAACTTGTACTATTGGTATAGGTATGAGAGGTGCCCTGTACATGGGTTTGGGACAGGTTCTCTCACAAATGGGACAGGACCGGCAATACATTTTCACTGCCATGTGTACACTGGGCCAGTAAAACCTAAGCAGAACTCGTTCCTGTGTTTTATCCTCTCCTAGGTGTCCCCCACAGACATGTGTGTGTGCTGCTTTTAACACTAGGGGTACATGGACCTGAGGAACCATTAATTGTTCTACTTTTCCCCCCTGTACATTAGCAAATCTATACAGGAAATTATTTTTAACAATAAAATATGGTATACCTTCTGCAGGCTGGGCGGCTTTCGCTACCCCATTTACCTCAGTCACACTTTTAAAGGCATGTTCCAAAGTGGCATCATTAAGTTGGTCTCAAGCAAAGTCCTGCAGAGGAAACAAAATTGGTATTGCGGACCAGTCCGTATCCTCACTGACAGGGGGGGGTGGGCTCATCTGTGACATCACCGACCAATGCTAGTTTGGACTGTCCATGTTTCCCCGCAGGTGGATGCTTTTGTGGAACTCCTGCTGTGACTCCGAGGATGGCATTCCGGTTTGGCGGTTCCCAAAGATCGATGTCCAGATGTTGTGGATTCTTAGGCGGTTCCTTTAAGAGAGGGCTTCCGACCGTTGCATCAGTTGCCGGCATGTCCGGCCAGATCCGCTCACCGAGGGCATCATTAAACAGTGGGAAGTCTCGCCCCAAAATGAGTGGATATGGGAGTTTAGGTGCTATGGCAGCTGCCACCATAACAGTTTTGTCTTTGAGTGTGACTGGTGGTATTGTTCTTTCATACTCCTCTGTCGTGCCATGTACGCAAAGAACCTTCACCTTGGGCAACCGAGAAGTTATGGTTTCGGGTAAGGCAGAGCTGGAAAACAATGAGGTTCTTTAGTCATTTGCTGTAGCGCACAAAACCTTTCTACCACGGTGGCAAGCTCTTCATAAGTTTGTGGGCCTGATTGCAGAACCCACCTTTGCAAATCACGGTTCAGCCCCCGGATGCAGTGATCCATTGCCAGAACTTCAATAATCCGAGAAAGCGAATTCTCCTCAGGCTGCAGCCATTTCTTTAAAATTTTAGAAAGCTCAGCCACTTGCGCTGTGACCAGTTTTTCTTTATCGTAGCGCCATTGTTGATAGCGCTGGGCTCGGCCTGGCCCAGAAACTCCAATGCGAGCCAATATCTCAGACTTTAGGCACAGATAGTCAGAGGCCCGTTCCTCATCTAGATCCATATAAGCTCGCTGAGCTTCACCAGTCAGATATGGCGCCAGCCTCTCAGCCCAATCTATAGGAGGCCATTTTGCCCTTTTTGCAAAACTCTCAAAGGACACCAGATACACTTCTATTTCATCACCTGGCGACATTTTCTGGAGAACAGGACCAAGTGGTTCATTTCTGTCATGCCTCACCTGGCTTAACTCTTCTCTTAAGAGCCTTGTGTTTTCCACCTCTGCCTCGGCAACTCGTAGCATCTGAGCTTGCTGTTCTTGCTGCGCAGTGGCCACATTCACAAGGGTTCTCAGTACTTCCTCCATGTTGACGTCTGCGAGGGTTGGGTAGCGGAATCTTGCTTCCCGGAGCATGCCATTTCTGACGCCACTTGTGGCAAGAGCCCGCTACTGCAGAAGCACACGCGAACAAATTCTTCCATTTTATGGTGCTTTATTGTCAGGATGGTAAATGTTTTGACACCGTATACTTGCACAGCAATCATGGAGACCCTAAACACTAGCTATACATAGTCCAGCTCTGTCTCAGGAACAGCCAGCTTACCCAGCATTGGTCTCCGTGCACAAATGATATAAACAAGCTTTTATAACTGATACTCCTCCCCCAGCCTTAGCTTGATGGACAGGTGACACACCCACCTTCTCTTTAAAAGGATACGCCCATCACTGGCTCTGTAATTCTAACAGACCCACCCTGTCTGTTTGCTGAGAGGAAGGATTTCAAGTCATGTAAGTTAAACCAAACTTAAACTATTGCTTTTCATACATAGGTCTTTACATTCAATCTGGGTGCATTACTGCACAAATGTTTTACTCTACTTCCCTGCGTTCTCTGCATATTGCCAGCTAAATACCTCCTTTTGTTACAATATATATATAGAAGCTGAACAGACGTGGAATTTCTTATAACCTTTAGACCTTTGGCACATCCTCAAAGCCGCTCATTCTATATTAGCAGCTACTGATAAATATAACTGCTCAGCATTTAAATGTGAAACAAAGATTTTACTGACCTGTACAGTTTCAAAGAGTTATACTTACGAACTGAAGGAGTCGCTAGATGTCCTTGCTTTGTATGGAGAGTGTTCTTATATAGCGTGCTACTCTTCCCAAACTATCTAACAGATTTGTCTCCAGAGATCAGAATTGTCCATTTATGATACCTGCTTTGATACTACATTCATACCTCCATTTGAAAGGACAATGATGCCAAATAATTAGAGAATGGGCTATTTATATTGCTAATCTATTTGACTCAAGTAAATATATTTTTATTAACTTATGAAACATTAAGAAGCAATCATATTTATTTCACTATCTACAACACATAATACTATATACATTCTCATACTCGGTTTCTCAAAACTTGGTTTTCATTGCTGTGCATTAGTTTTGTGTTGTCATTATGTACAGGAGTCAGTCATTTCAACTAACACCTGGGGGTAAATGTATCAAACTGAGAGTTTTCCGGCGGGTTTGAAAAACCAATCAGATTCTAGCTATCATTTATTTAGTACATTCTACAAAATGACAGTTAGAATCTCATTGGTTGCTATAGGCAACATCTCCACTTTTCAAACCCGCCAGAAAACTCTCAGCTTGATACATTTACCCCCTGCTGTGATAAACAATGAAAAGAAACCCTCAGGGGCTTTGCATGGGGATCGAAAAAAATAATTGATGTTTCTTGACTGCATTGCAATGAAGTCAACTAGAATTTGTTGCAGAAAAATGACAAGCTCACCCCCAGCACTGAACAGTCTCATATCTAGCAGCAGCATTAATGTTTTGGGAATGCTGCCAGGGCTATCTTTTCCATTGGGCATGATGGGCAGTTGCCCGGGGGCCCCACGGGCAAGGGGGCCCCATAGGCACGGCTCTTAATGAGAATAAATAATCCTGCAAAAGGAAAAAACCTGCAAAAAAAACCTACAAGGGTCACTGAGCAAGTACATCTATCTATCTCTATCTCTATATATCTATATCTATATCTGTATCTGTATACATCTATATATCTATATCTATATCTATATCTATATCTATATCTAGGAGCACCGGTGCACTGCTTTGCCCGGGGGCCCATAATGTTGTTAATATGGCCCTGACTGCTGCAGTGGTCACTTTGATGTATGAGGTCATGTAACAGCAGTGATCAGACCCTGCTGCCCCCCTCTCCTGTCCTCTGAACTGGCTTTGCAGAGCAGTTGTCCAGTTAAAGTTTCTCAGTGAGGAGCTGCTCAGTTGCAGACCAGATTTTACTAAACAAGCATAAAGAGGGTTAGGGCTGCACACCAGAGGAGGACTGGCAAATTTTAGCCCGGGAGGCAAGACTCGACTCAGCAGCCTATTTTAATGGAAAAAAATTACAGGTGGCCCAGTGATCCAGCCCAAGGTAGCACACTATGGGGCTGGCCCGGCGGGCAGATGCCCCCCTGCCACTCAGCCCAGCCTGCCCCTGGTGCATACTTCCCATCTCAGCAGTGTGCAGCTCTCTGACTACTGGGGGAGGAGGAGAGACATACCACTGTGCTAGCCTGTTTGTGGTGTCAGCTGTGCATGAAATCCAGCCATTCACACAATGTTATACACTGCAGGCAGGATGGCATAGATAGCTGCCTCGGATTACAGCACTCTGTCTCAGCATTAGTCCTACAATACATCTACCTACACTGCATTCCAGTAAATACCTTGACTTATACTTATATACTGTGTATGGTTAAAATATTGACATTCTTATCCTACCCAGGCTATGAATATAAGGATGTTGTACAGAACTAAAGAAGAATCTCAGGTGTATTATTAACGTTTAGAACATTGTCCGGATAACCCCACTCCTATTCCCCGCAGTGATCACTGCTGCAGGACCCTCAGAGCACTTTTGACTTTCCCGCAACCCAGCTCAGTGCAGTGAATAAATTCACTGAGGGGGGGCAGGTAAAAACAGGCTCTGTAACACCGCTCTGAGAGATTATACTGTGAAATGATAACGGTGCCAGGGCTAATACTAGTATAGTGTGCCCCCCCCCTCAGTCCCAAAACACTAACCAGCCCACCTTTGGCTAGAAAATATGGCTAAATTCTCCTGATCACAAAAGGAAATTTCTTAGTGAGCGAGCCAGCCATATTTATACTCACAAGCGAAGCCACTCTGAGTACACCCAGCACACACCTCTATTTGACAGGCGCAAACTTATGAAATTCTGTGACATTCCCTGTCTTTAAAATGGGGCATATTTTACCAAATTCTAAAATAACTATAAGTTTCTCAAAATTGTCACCAATCAAAGACAGTCCTCCGCCTTAATAGCTTTCTAAAAAGACAAACTCCAAGGGGTAAATGTATCAAGCTGAGAGTTTTCTGGCGGGCTTGAAAAGGCAATCTGATTCTAGCTATCATTTATTTAGTACATTATACAAAATGACAGCTAGAATCTGATTGGTTGCTATAGGCAACATCTCCACTTTTCAAACCCGCTGGACAACTCTCAGCTTGATACATTTACCCCCAAGTCTTTAAACCTCCTGTACACTGAGTTACACTCTCCCCAAAAAACAGAAAAGCGGTGACTTTTGCAAAACTGGAAGTGGAAAAAAACTGCGAGATTTTGAACTTTAGATTATCCCTAATTTGTCATTTTTTATTCTTTTTTTTCTGAATTTGGCATGTGGCACCTGTGGACAGTTCTCCATGTGCATGCCAAATTTCAGCTTAATAACTTTTAGTTAAAACTTTTTAAAATGTAGCCCCTTAAACACCATGCCCCCCCCCCCCCCCCCCACTCTCACAGATTTAACAAGGCGAAAATATTTATTAGATTCAATCTTCATAATAAATAATAATAATAATAATAATAATAATAATAAGGACATGACTGTGTCCATATATATATATATATATATATATATATATATATATATATATATATATATGTACACACAGATATACATCAGACACTAAAAGAACATCAGTTATATCATAAGATTTACTTACATTGTACACAAGGTCTTGGGTGGTCTCACATTGAATGTCAGTTTTTGGTAGATTTTGTCAACATGAATTCCTAATAAGACTCCTATCATGATGTCTCCAGGTTGTGTTATCCCCTCCAGCACTGACAGAGGTGACAGTCTGCATCTCTGATCCAAGGAGCCGACAATTAAAATGATGTGGAAAAAGATGATATTGAAACACACAGTAGATGTACAGTTCATAGTGTTTCAATTAGCCAGTAGATAATCTGTAAACAGAAAATATGCATCACCGTTCAAGTTCTATATCTGGATGAGAATGTGTGCTGGAGGTGTAGTGGCATAGAGATGTGTAGGGATGGGGATGTGTGCTGGAGGTGTAGTGGCATAGAGATGTGTAGGGATGGGGATGTGTGCTGGAGGTGTAGTGGCATAGAGATGTGTAGGGATGGGGATGTGTGCTGGAGGTGTAGTGGTATAGAGATGTGTAGGGATGGGGATGTGTGCTGGAGGTGTAGTGGTATAGAGATGTGTAGGGATGGGGATGTGTGCTGGAGGTGTAGTGGTATAGAGATGTGTAGGGATGGGGATGTGTGCTGGAGGTGTAGTGGTATAGAGATGTGTAGGGATGGGGATGTGTGCTGGAGGTGTAGTGGTATAGAGATGTGTAGGGATGGGGATGTGTGCTGGAGGTGTAGTGGTATAGAGATGTGTAGGGATGGGGATGTGTGCTGGAGGTGTAGTGGTATAGAGATATGTAGGGATGGGGATGTGTGCTGGAGGTGTAGTGGTATAGAGATGTGTAGGGATGGGGATGTGTGCTGGAGGTGTAGTGGTAGAGAGATGTGTAGGGATGGGGATGTGTGCTGGAGGTGTAGTGGTATAGAGATGTATAGGGATGGGGATGTGTGCTGGAGGTGTAGTGGTATAGAGATGTGTAGGGATGGGGATGTGTGCTGGAGGTGTAGTGGTATAGAGATGTGTGAGGATGAGAGTGTTTGATGGAGGTGCAGTAACAGTGATGTGTCCATTGTTAAGCATAAAGTATATGAAAAAGTTTTATTTATAATAATGTGTGTACAGATGGCCATGGATGACAAATAGATAGAGATAGTGATGTGTAGGGTTGAGAGTATATAGTGGAGGTGGAATTACTGTGGTTTGTGTGGAAGAGGGTGTATGATGGTAGTGTAGGACCAGTGATGTGTATAGATGAGGATGTATGTTGGAGGTGTAGTGCCAGTGATGTGTGTATAGATGAAGTGTCTGATGTAGGTGTAATCACAATGCTGTGTGTATAGCTGCTATTTGTGATGTATGTATAGTGACAGTGATGTGTATAGAGGAGGGTATATGTTGGAGGAATAGTGATAGAGATGTGTATAGATGAGGGTGTATGCTGGAGGTGTAGTGACAGTGATGTGTGTATAGATGAGGGTGTATGATGGAGGTGTAGTGACAGAGATGTGTATAGATGAGGGTGTATGCTGGAGGTGTAGTGACAGTGATGTGTATAGATGAGGGTGTATGTTGGAGGTGTAGTGACAGTGATGTGTATAGATGAAGTGTCTGATGTAGGTGTAATCACAGTTCTGTGTATAGATGCTATTTGTGATGGATGTATAGTGACAGTGATGTGTATATATGAGGGTATGTGTTGGAGGTATAGTGACAGTGATGTGTATAGATGAAGTGTCTGATGTAGGTGTAATCACAGTGATGTGTGTATAAATGATATGTATGATGGATGTATAGTAACAGTGATGTGTATAGATGAATATAATAGGTGTCTTATACTTACATCACCTCAGGTCTCTCTATTTCTAACTCACTGCTATCACCTAGTTTTATAGAGATAACTACAATTATATGTAATGATCTGGATCAATAAATAGATTGCTGTTTGCTCAGGGTAACTTTCAATTATCATAATGAGTTAAGTTTGCATCACTCTCAGCGGTCTGGTTAGAAATGAGATCTGTGGCCGTTATAGTTTAGGGAAAAAAAATTACATAATTGTGCAGATGTCATTTCCCAGCTGTGGGTGGAACAATTATGATTACAATTTTATTATTTAAATTATTTATTATTTAATTTTATTATTACAAATAATAGATGAAAAACAAAAGACTCACAATTAATATAAAATAAATCATTTTACTACTAACATTTCTCCTATAATATTGAAAACTAAACGTGTGACCCGTCTACCAGTAAACAAGAGCATCCAGGCATCTACATAGACTATTTCAGGTCTTAATTGATTATGTTAACAGTTTACTTACCACGAGTCTAACCATTCCCCCTACCTACTGCTAGCAGACACACTTTATAACAATACCTACATACTTGTAAGCTGAGTATCCCTCTTTAAGTTATAGTCCAGCAAACAAACTGGATGCCATCACTATATACATTAAATGAACAATTAGAGATATTCACTGACACCTGCGTTTTTGTTTTGGTTTTGGTTTTGGCAAAACCACCCTTGCGTGTTTTGGTTTTGGTTTTTGTTTTGGATCTGTTTTTAATTTAAATATGCTAAAATCCCATAATTTGGCTCTTTTTTTGTTCCTACATTATTATTAACCTCAATAACACTAATTTCCAGTCATTTCCAGTCAATTTTGACCACCTCACAGGTCACAATATTATTTTCATACATGTTGGCAATTTTATGTTTTTCTACAGTAAATGTTCACCTTTATTAGAGAGGTGTTTTTTTAAAACAAATTAAAAAAAGGTAAAAGCTTTTTATTTAAATTTTTGTTTCCCCGACTTAAAACCACTATGCACTTGAACATAGGCTTTAGCAGATGATGTAGAGGGATTGGTATCATCATGACTTAGACTGGAGAGTGACAAGAACAATGTGACTGAAGAACGGAGAGCTACAAGAACATTGCTACCCCTGTTTCTGTGTAACCAACGGCACTGAGACCGGAGAGTGACAAGAACACTACCACCCCTCCTGTTTCTGTATAAGCTATGGCACCGTACAATGTTACTGTAGATTGTTAAGAACACTGCCAACCCTATTACTTGAATTTCTGTTTCAGCACTGAACACTGCCACCTCTCCTGTTTCTGGTTGAGCTATGACACAGTAGAATGTGACTGGAGAATTTTAAGATCACTGCCAGTCTTATTATTTGAATTTCATTTTCAGCACTGAACACTGCCACCTCTTCTGTTTCTGGGTGAGCTATGGCACAGTAGAGTGTCACTGGAGACTTTTAAGAACACTGACAGCCCTATTAGTTACTTTGTGCACTGATCCGACGATGCGACAATTACATTTTGCCTCGGTTTCAGTTCCGAGGGCGTGTGACAGTATCAAGCAGACCCGGCTTGGTACTCCAATCGGCTATGTTCGAGTGGGCTCCGTTTTATCGCCAATAACAACACACATAGAAGATCATTTACAAAGCGGCGGGAATTAGCTTTGGACCCACCGCACACCACGGTTTGTGAGAGTACACCTAGATCCCCACTATGGATTTGGATCATATAGGAATTTGACCTCATCTGAGTAATATCAGGAGTCTTTACAGGGAGAGGAAAGGAATTGTATGAACTGAAGTCATTCCTAATGAAATATGAAGTAGGTGCTTTGATTTGTCTCCGAGTCTATGGCAATATAGAAACTAGGTTTTGAGTGGATGGGAGCTCAGCTATTTCCCTTCACAAAAGGAGCGTTGAACTCACCTTTAAGCTATGGGCTTCTCAAAGCTAACTTTAGCAAAGGGGGATGGGGGGAAATTAATAGA
Source organism: Mixophyes fleayi (assembly GCF_038048845.1). Taxonomy (NCBI): domain Eukaryota; kingdom Metazoa; phylum Chordata; class Amphibia; order Anura; family Limnodynastidae; genus Mixophyes; species Mixophyes fleayi. The sequence goes on from NC_134405.1 coordinate 23,018,323, forward strand.
TGAGCACTGAACCTTATTCTCATAATACTACTGCTCTTCATGACCATAAGAATGTGTACCATTTTTAGGGTGATGTATATATAGGTTTAACTCTTTAAATGTGAGACAGAATTGTGTCAGGCACTGCCCTTGCACTTTCCCTGTGTCCTGTGGGGGGTCGCCTACCTCTTCCGCCGGATACGTCCCAATGTCTAGCAACGGGACACTCCCCTTCTCTCCCTGGCCCGGGACCTTGCATGCGTGAAGGCGCCTCGTTTTGTTGCTAGGAAACAGGACTTTCCTCAGGTTTCTATGTCGGCAGTCAGTGATGCCTGACCTCCCGATTTTCCTACTTGCCAATCAGGCCTTTCTCCTTCCTATTTATTGGAGGCTGTGGCTCCACTAAGGTGCCAGAGTATTTGGTCAAACCTAGCTCCAGCGTTCTCCGACTTCTCCATATTACCTGTTCCTGTACCCTTGTTCCATTGTGTGTTTTTTTTTACTTCTGACCCAGCTAGTCTCCAGACCTTCCCTTGGGTTGTGATTTTGCTTTATTTTGACTTCTCTGGTTTTGACTCTTGGCTATCCCTGACTATTCTTGAAAACGCCTCCTGTACATTGCATCCTGTTACCTAGTACCAGTGTGTGTTTTTTGCAACTGACCCAGCTAGTCTCCAGGCCTTCATTTGGATTGTGATTTGGCTCTATTTTGTCTTCTCTGGTTTTGACTCCTGGTGATCCCTGACAATTCTCTGGAAACTTCTCCTGTACCATGCATCCCGGCTGGTCCTGATTTGGATTGTCTGACTATTCTCGTATCACCTACCACCTCACTGATGACTGTCTTGGAGAGCTGCGACCTGCGCACCCCTTGCGGGTAAGCCCATACATCTTTGTGGATGACCCTTCACCAGGGATACGCTAGTCTCTGCTCCTCCTCGTTCATTTGCGCAAGTATCAACAAGTGCCCCCATCCGATACTCGTAAATGACAACATACTCTGGCCCCATGGATGGACAAGGTGAACTCTCTGTCCATGATATCCTGCTCCATTTAGCTCAGCATGTTGATCAGCAAGCAACCAACCAATCAATCAAGCACAGCTCTTGCAGTGCATCAAAGGAGTAGTCTCCTGGCTGGATTACCTCCAAGGATCTCTATCTACAAGTCAAGCAGCTCCAGCCGCGACTGTCTCTCCCTCGGTTTCTACTACCACTGTCAGCACTGCCTGCTCCAATGTTTTTTGTATACCAACCTCAAAAAAGTATGGTGACGAAGCTAAGAAATGCCAAAATTTTTTAAACCAGTGCAACATTCACTTTGAGCTAGCGCCACAAAAATTTGCAACTGAAAGGACCAAGGTGGCTTACATTATTTTCCTTCTCACCGGTTAGGCACTTGACTGGGGGATCTCCTCTGTGGGAATGAGAGGATGCACTTCTTTAGAGTTCCACGGTTTTCATTAAGAATTTTTGGAAGGAATTTGATTAACTGTGCCATGTTTCTTCTGCTGCTTCCAGTCTTCTGACTCTTCGCCAGGGGTCTCTCTCAGCAGGACAATGCGCATTTCAGTTCTGGACCCCGGCCTCAGAGTTTAATTTGAGTCACAAGGCATTGGTATCTACTTTCTGGTAAGGTCAATCTGACCGAATTAAGGATGATCTGGACTCACGTGATCTACCTGCTAGCATTGATTATTTGGTTTCCCTTTGCATTAAAGTGGATTTCAATAGGGAACGTATGTAAAAACAGACCTGGGCCCAATATCCCTCTCTGTGCTTGGATCATCGCTTTCAGTTCCCCGCTCCTGTTACTGAGAATACCATGCAGATTGGCAGCTCACACCTTACTCAGGAAGAACGGGATTAATGCATTAAGAATCATCTTTGTCTCTATTGCGGAGAAACCATGCACATGATTTCCACTTGCCCAAAGAGGCTAGGAAACACCTCCGCCTAGGCGATGATAGGGGGGTCATACTAGGATCCAAGTCTCATATGCCCAGTTCTCCGAAAGAGTCTGACTTCCTCATGTCAGTCACCCATTTTTCTCTGGATGATTCCCTCAAGTTAGCTGCTTTAGTGGACTCTGGATCCTCCAGGAACTTCATTTCTTTCACTCTAGCATCTAAGCTCCGTTTCCATACTCACCCTTTGCTGCAACCTCTGGCTCTGAAAGCAGTGGATGGTAATCAGGTCTTTAACGGTTCCATTACCTGTGTCAACTGTTCCGTTCGGTTGCAAGTAGGAGCTCTCCACACTGAATGGATTAAGTTCCTACTCCTTCCACAGTCTGTTACCCCACTTATCTTGGGGATACTCAGGACTCATTCTCCATAGTTTGACTGGCTTTGAGCCCAAGTCACCTCTTGGGGTTCCTTCTACAAGTATCATTGTATAACTTCTGTACATCCCTCTAGGTCCCTGTTACCTTGGTTTACTCTAACCTCTCAGATAACACTTCCTGAGCCCTATGCTGATTTTCTTGATGTTTTCAGCAAGACTGCTTCCGAGAGTTTACCCCTTCATAATCCGTGGGACTGTCCCATCAAATTAATCCCTGGCAAAAACATTCCCAAATGCAGGGTTTATCCATTGTACTTACCGGAGACCCAAACCATGATGGAATATATCTCTAAGAATCTCCAATGGGGCTTTATTCAGAAATCCTCCTCTCCTGCGGCCACAGGCTTTTTCTTTATCAAAAAGAAAGATGGTACGTTGATACCCTGCATAGAGTACCATAAACTGAACGCCAACACAATCTAGATTCGGTACCCTCTACCCCTCATTTTCTCCAAATTGGATCTCAGAGGTGCTTATAATTTAATTCAAATTTATCTGGACGACGAATGGAAGAACACGTTCAATACTTCGGAGCAGCAATATGAGTATCTTGTGATGCCCTTCGGACTCTGTAATGTCCCAACAGGCTTCCAAGAGATTGCCAATGAAGCATTCTGTACTTCTGGTATTAATCAGTGGTTGTCTACGATAATGACATTTTATTTTTTTCCTGAAATCTCTCTGCCAATCCTAGACATGTTAAGAAAAAATTCTCTCCTGACTATGTCAAAACCATCTGAATTGTAAGTTGGAGAAATGCCTTTTTTTTTGGCTTTCCCAGGTGCCTTTTTGGGATATATACTCTAGTGAACTGGTTTTCAAATGGACCCCAAGAAAGTGGAAGCAATACTCAGTTTACCTCAGTCCATTGGCATTGCCAAGTACTATCGGCAATTTATTAGAGGTTTCTCCACTCTTATTGCACCCATTACCACCCTCTCTCCTAAAGGGAAACAAGCCAAGCCCTGGCCTCCTGAAGCGGTCTCCAAACCTTTAATGCCTTAAAAAAATCCTTCTCTGTCATTCCAGTTCTCAAACAACCCGACCCAATGTGAGTTGGGGCTGTGCTGTCACAGAAGAATTCCTCAGAAACTCTGGTCCCATGTGGTTTTTTTCCCAAGAAATTTTCCCCCTGTGACACTATCTATAACATTGGAGACAAGGAACTCTTGGCTATGTAGATTGCTCTAGAAGAATGGCATTACTTTTTGGTCTGGGCACTTCATCCTGTTACTGTCTTTACAGATCACAAAAATTTAACCCTCATCAGGCTCATTGCTCTCTGTTCTTTTCAAGATTTAATTACTTTTAACCTACCGGCCTGGTACAAGCATTCTAGTGCTGATGCTCTTTCCAGTTTGGATACGTGTCCTCCTTCTGAGGTCAGGCCCATTATTAGTCCAGTGAAGGTTGTGGCCTTGACCAAGTCCCCAGTAAAAACCCCACCCACCGACCATTCCTTCATTACCCCTCACCTCCGTACCAGGGTTCAAATGTGGGCTCATGACTCTTAGTTTGCGGGACATGCCAGTATAAAAAAAACAATTGCCCTGCTGTCCCATTATTATTGGTGGCCTTCCTTAGCCTTGGACATCCACAAATATATTCAAGCCTGCAAAGTTTGTGCCCAACATAAAGTCTCCAGGCATCTTCCGTCTGGTCCTTTACTCCCTCTTCCTGTTACTGACTCACCTTGGACCAGCATCACCATGGTTACAATACCATCTGGGTTGTGGTGGACCGCTTTTACAATTGGCCTCAGAATTGTCCCTCCTATTTATTAGAAACATCTTTTGTCTACATGGTTGTCCCCTCAAATTTATCTCCGATCAGGAGGTACAATTTGTTTCTAGATTTTGGAGGTCCTTTTGTAAAAACCTTGGGATTGGCCTAAAGTTCTCTACTGGTTACCATCACTGGGACTTGGAGTCCTTCCTTCACTTCTTTTCCTCCGAACACCAATATTCTTGGAGTAACCATCTCACTTAGGCCGAGTTTTCACATAATAATCATCAACACAGGTCCACAGGAGTTTCTCTATTTTTTGGGATTTTTTGGAAGGCATCCTGTTCTACCCACCTTTACTAATTTACCTGACTCCTCTGTTTCTGCAGTTCAGGGCATGGTCCGTGGACTCAACTTGGAACCAAACTCCCGTAGACCTCTAAACAGTATAATCACTATACTGAATCTTCCTGGTCTCTACACAGGGGACAAAGTGTGGTTGTCTGTTTGTAACCTAAAGCTCCAAGTTCCTTTAAAAAAATGTGTACCACGTTTTATTGGTCCTTTTCATATCTCTCATGTTATTCATTTGTTTTTCCTATAAACTCCAGTTACCTCCCTCCACCTCCCTCCCTCCACATATCCTTATTAAATCCTCTTGTTCTCAATGAATTTTCCCAAAAACTTACCACTACCCCCTCCTACTAAAACTGTCTTGGGTGATGAATATGAGGTTAAACGCATCCTGAACTCTCGAACTCTTCGAGGCAGGACCCATTTTCTAGTTCATTGGAAAAGCTGCAGCCCTGGAGAAAGATCATGGGTCAATGAGAAGGATTTCCATGTACCTTACCTTTTGTCCAGCTTTCTCAGGAAACATACTTCCAACTCCCTTCCAACAGGGAGAGGAGTGGGACTTACTGTCAGGCGCCGTCCCTGCACTTCCCCTGCCTGGCTCTTCCGCCAGGCGTGTTCCATGCTAGGCATAGGTTTCTATGTCTAGCAATTAGGCCTTTCTCCTCCCTATTTATCGGAGGCTCTGGCACCACTAGGGTGCCAGAGTAGTATGTCAAACCTAGCTCCTGCATTCTCCTGACTCCTCCATATTACCTGTTCCTGTTTCTTTGTTCCAGTGTATGATTTTTTTGGCTTCTGACCCGGCCAGTCTACATGCCTTCCCTTAGATTGTGATTTCACTTTATTTTGACTTCTCTGGTTTTGATTCTTGGCTATCCCTGACCATTCTTTGGAAACTCCTCCTATACATGGTATCCCGGCTGGATCTTATGCGGATTGTCTGACTATTCTCACTTCACCTACCACTTCGCTGGTGACTGTCTTGGAGAACCACGACCTGTGCACCTCTTGCAGCCAAGTTATACACCATTGCTCTAGATAGAGGTACAAATCAAGAAGCAAAAAGCTAAATTAAAATTACTTTTACCATGATTCACTTTTACCAATCAAACTGGAGCCCTAAAATCAAGACAACCACTCAGGGTGCCGCTGATAACTCTAACATGCATATTAATATATATTGGTAGAGCAGATATTTTATTACAGTGTCTTGTGCACAATAGTTGGATTTAGAAAAGGAATTGTATAATTGTGTGTCTTCTGACAGATTTATGACTTGTTAATCTGTGCAAATCTAGGTATATTTAAGTTAATATTAAAATGATGTATGCATGTGTAGTGCAGTCACTGCAATAGACTTGAGTAATCTCTATAGACCAGAGGTTGCCAAACTTTGGGGAGCAGAAATGTAGATGGGAGGGCGTGCAAAGCAGTGGTTTGTTCAGTCTGTAAAAAAGAAGCCCTTGCTGTACAAGTGCAACTCTGCTCTCCCTTACACCTGTGATTCATTGTTCAAAACTTTTAATTCATAAAATGATATTTGATTAAATCTATCATTTTAATTGTAATGAAGTGTAGACATGAATTGCCCCATGGATTTAAACCTCCTTCATCTATTTCTGTAACAGGGGGTGATTCAATTACAAGTGCGTGGAATGAAGATTAGTGCAAGAAAATGCTATTTAGAGGAACTACAGTAATTATTGTGTGTTAAAACTTGCTTAAATCACTTATGTTCATCTTGCCCTTCATTTCATACAGTAAAAGAACATCCAGGTCAGTTAGATTGTAACTGAATTTTACCCACAGCGTTCTTTTGTCTGACTCGTCATAACATAAACACCAGAAAAGCATCACAGGAATTATATTTATTAACATAAGCCTCACATTTAATTGATAAGAGACTCCCTTCTATATTTCTGCAGTCTCCTTATACGAGCGGACTAACCATTTTTTCCTACTTTGGAAAAGCAGAAATTTTCCAATGCTTTGGTAAATTACATTTTAAGTGCACAATATGATGATTTTCTATTTCTGATGCAGCTTGTTGCCTATTGGAGGTGTCCATCTTTATCTCCAGCACTCTCTTTATACTGTATCTGAAGGTCAGACACAGACACATTTATTGCAGATTTTCCATTTGCCCACCAGCATATACATCTGTGTGTGAATGACTAGTCAGATTTTTTCTTACAGGATGTCTTCCACTTTTGCAATTTGTTAGGAGAATTTCTGTAGCCATTTCTACTTTGTTTGGGGAATCAATAGCAGCAGAGTGCCAGCGAGCCCCCTCCCTAATCAAGGTGCAGACTTAATACCCCTATGCGCGCGCGCCGGCTGTTAGACAGCTGGCCGGTCTCTGCGGCAGGGCAAACTGAGCATTCCGGTTGTTGCCTAGGCAACCGGGACATAGAAGGCGGAAGTGACTTCCCGTCATCATGGTGACGGCCGGGACGCCAGAGGCACCAGGAAGCGAGCCGCGGCGGCCCGCAATGGAGCCGCGGCTCGTAACACCTACAAAGTGTTATGCTCTCTCTGAAAGCCCTCTTGTTTTCTAAAGCCTTCACAATAATCACCTGATTTAATCATCTCTGCACCCTTCCCACTAAGCACAGATCCCATGTTGACCTTAACACTCCACCCTGAGTCACACATCCTTCTCAGCTGTACGCAATTCCCAAAAGATTATATGTTCTCAGGAGTAGGGCTAGGTACACACTATAGAAAAAAATCTCCTGATGTGACATCTTTAGCGATTTTACCAATGAGTGAAAAAGAAAAAATTCTAATCGGCATGTCAATTCATGTGTACACATTGTACACGTTTTACAAGATTTACGTTCAGATCTGTGCTCTTCATCTGTAATATCCATCGGCTGAAAAGATAGTGACTCTGCACACTCCATAGAGATCTATGGACACTGCTGGTCTTGATTGCATGTACAGTACACTGCAGAAATGGAACGACATTCCATCATTCAACGACATTTTTAGTCTGGTTTAAAATCAAACAATAGCGATACCATGTGCTTTGGAGCAATAATCGTTCATCGTTGGAGTATACACACTAATGCGATATCGGGCCAAACAGTCGTTTATTGTGTGATTGGCCCAATAATCATGTTAAAAACCTGTAGTGTGTACCCAACCTAGGAACTCGCCACCGTTATTTCACATCTGCAATCTGCATGTCTCTATTTTTATGTATACTCTTTCGCCAATGTTCATCTTGTACAACTAGTACTACTAATACTAATAATATTCATATAAATCATAATAATAATAATAATCATAATAATAATAATAATAATAATAATTGCAGTCAATGCTCCAATCTGGCTTAGAGATATGTGTAAAATAAATACTGTATTTTGATATACCTGTAGTTTTGCTAGAATTATTTAAGGTTATTTGAGGCTATTGTTAAAAAAATTAAGTCTGGTTCATTCACATTGCAGGGATGCAGCAAATAAATATTTACATGACAATATCTGGAATTTACTGTTCTATGAGAACTACTTTATTTTTATTTTGTATATATATTTACAATTAAGTAAATTTGAGTAGACAGCAAAAAATAAATGATTATATTAAACGGTTTTTATTTCAATAATATTACATCTTAATCATCTTAATTTCTAGGATATGCATATAGGATAAAATGTTGCATTGAACATTTCTTACATCAATTACATTATACAAAATAAAAAACTTTGATATACTGTATGCATTTTTGGATTGGTTTTCATGAATCAATATAAAACCTGTTCTGCCCAATGATGCTCCACAGGTTAAACACTTCGGAATATATTCATCACCGTGGGTAGCATGGTGGCTAAGTGGTTAGCACTTCTGCCTTACAGCACTGGGGTCATGAGTTCAATTCCCGACCATGGCCTCATCTGTGAGGAGTTTGTATGTTCTCCCCGTGTTTGCGTGGGTTTCCTCCGGGTGCTCTGGTTTCCTCCCACACTCCAAAAACATATTGGTAGTTCTCTGTACAGCACTGTGGAATCAGTGGCGCTATATAACTAAATGGTGATAATGATGATCATCATCTCTTGAATTAATATATTTTTTTAACATACGTGTTTCAGACTGACTGTGTCTAGCAGACAAATTTATTTTTCTTCCAGAGAGATGTTGAAAAGGAGATAAGGATTTATAGGAAGATAGCTAAGATACGTGTCTATCATATATTTGTTACTTAAAGAAAAAAATCTTCTACATGGGATTACGGCTTTAATTGGAATGGTATATTGTACTTAATGGTTACGAAAATAGAATGTATATAGAAGCAAAAAAATAAAGTTGTTAAAAGGACTTTTCCAGGGCCACTGACAAGTTTATTTTTTGTCTATGGAATATGATTTTAGTTTAAAAAATGAATGAGTTACGTAAAAATAAGTGACAACAACTGTATATGTCTATATGAAGACCTGAGTCTCGTCTCTGATAACCAACTCTCGCTCACGCATATAAGACTTCTACCCACTAATCAAAATCCCTATCACAACCCTCTCAGATTCTACTAGTACCTTCCAATCTTTACACAGTCTTGGAAATCCCATCTCTTTATTAGGGCTTACCCATGGCTGGCCTTTGCTTTTCCCTTTCGTACACTCTTACAACTGTCCCAATATCTCAATCTGAGCCATAATCCCTCCATTTGTCACAGCTGTTCCTTTTCCAATTAGATTGTAAGCTCTTAATGTACTGGGTCCACCCTAGACTTTGTTTTGATCTAACTGGATTAATTTTGTCTTCCATGATCCAGTTGTATGTAAGTTGTGTTTTCCCCACTGTCTGGCTCTGTGGTACAAAGTAATACCTATAATGATAATATTTATATCATACATAAACAGATGCAGCCTTTGGGACCATCCACTATTTGTAAAACAGGTCTCAAGTCTGATGAACATGACCAGTAGGCAACCTCCAGCATGTTATACCTAATACTGTGTCACAGTACTGTTGAGCACATACTTTTTATCCCCATGTCCCTCTAGAGTGTCTGCCCTAGCATACAATATGATTGTGTGTTCAGTATGTGTGTTTTAATTCCCATAGCATGTCTGTACTCACCCCAATACTGTGCTTGAAAAGTAGCTTTAAGATTGGTAATATATGTGTCATATTATCTATTACACTGTAGGTGATGTATTTGTGCTAGTCTGAGGGCTTCCTATTGTTTAGTTATGCCAACAGAGTAGATCAATGTGTATTCTAGGTCTGCAGAAACAATACATTAATAATTATATTTTCAGGTAGACCAGACTATTTTTGACTAGATCATTTATAAATATCTTCTGGAATAAATTTATTTAAAGGAAATAGCGCAAGACGCTTATTTATATAATTGCACATGCAATTATTTTTCATATTGGTAAGGGAAATCTTTCATTTCTGAGACCAGGGGGAGAAAATTAGTTTTTATGTGTTTTGACCTTTCTAGAAGAAATGCTTTATTTCTGATGCGTATATCTGATACAAAAAGCCTTTGTTTAGAAAGCCTTTTGTATATCTTCGTGTAAAGAAATGCCTTGTTTGGGGTTTGCAACTTTTCTTAGGGAATTCTTTTCTTTGAGGAAATGTGTATTCTGCAACTGTTGGAAGAATGGACTCATGCTAATCTCATGCTAATTAGACCTTTTGATGTGTGAGGGTCTAGCACCTGAAGCCATAGGAAGATGTAATTAGACTTGCTGTCAGATGTCCACTGTGTCCAAATTTAGATGCAGGATATCACAGCAAGGTTTTAAGAAATCACAGATAAGAGTTAATATTGTTAGCGTTGCAATGCATGTAAATGTATGTTTTGGTAAACAGGTTACATCCAGGTTCTAAAAATAGCCTGTAAGGCTGTGTCAAAAACAGTATAAAAAGGGAGCCCTTGTAAATTGAAATGTATCATTCCGATGTTCCATCTGACCTGACCACTGATACCTTTAATCAGTGGAACTGTCCTCGTCAGGACACTTAAACATTAAAGATCACTCTTCTTCAAGACCCTGCTTGAGAACTTCTTCAATATTGCTGTAATTCTGTGGCCTACAGATTAGACCCTAAATCTAATCCATCCTCCGGCTGTATCTGAGGTTTGGACCCAGCTCTCCAGTACCACCGCTCTGCCGCTACCCAGCAGTTGGCCAGTGTGATAGGCCAGAGGGATCCATCCATAGCATCCTGATCCATAGTAAGCGGTCAGAGGTACCAGCCCAAGTGTATCAGCACAGCGACAGCTACCCAGAAGGAACGTGGCTCTGGGCGCTGTGAAAGAGCCCAGTGGTGGCAGCAGGCTCCTTCTACTGCGGCAGGAGGGGCATATTCGGAATAACGAAAGAGGACGGTGGCAAAGAAAGCCCAGCCGGTTCCCAGCAACAACAGACAGGGTGGCATAGGCGGTCCATCCTGTCACACTATTGTTTAACAGAAGCTGTCTTTGTTTACCTGAACAGGAGATCTAGCTAGGGGTAGTGTCCACTCCTCTGTTAAAATCTTGTCAGGCAAGTGTTACGTTTAAAACACAATGGAGTGAATAGTCACCAATACATTATGCTGTAACCATTTATTAAGATTGTATATATTTGGCCCTGCTATTTACATTGCTACTTAACCACATGTTACAGGCTAAAAATGAGAAATTGTAATATTGTGCTTTTAGCTACATCTGTAGGCAAACAAGATAATGTTTAGTAGTGTATTCACAAGCCAGACTTGGTGGCTTTCTGTGTTCTTAATTAGGAAACGTGTATTCTATTCCTATGCCTGAAAATACTAAGACCCAGCAGACAGTCAGCACACCCCTACAGCCTGAGGCTATTCTGTGGGTATAAAAAAGAGCAGTGGAGTGTCAGGGGGGTTGATGGACTAAAGATCAGGCTTGTGTAGGAGGTAATGGTTCCTGCAGCTGACGGAGGACGGAGATCGAGAGAAGGACTACGAGGACCCTTGTTCCTCTTCCTTTGAATAAATTACCCCAGGTCTTGTGAATCTGTGTGCTCGCCATAAGCGAGGTGACAGTGAAGCCGGACCGGTGCCCTGCTGGCAGTCACTGGGGCTTTGTATTCCCAGGAAAGCGTAAGCCTATAGTCGGATTTCCAAAGATGGCCATAATAGGACCGGTATTGTATTGTATGTACTACTCTCATGTCCATTGTGCATACCTGTAATTGTTACTCCTGTACATATGTTGGTTTTGTGCCTGTTGTTACTGTTCTATTAATAAAAGCTACCATCGTTTAAGTTGGATATCTGCCTGGGTGTAAATATTTACCCACACGCAGGGGAACACGGTAGGCTGTTCAGCCTTGGTAGACACCATTCCCTCACATACTGTAAACCAGTCATCCGTCTGGTAAGCTATAAGGTTATAACTATACATAGAAAGGATCCAAGAAACCAAATTGACACATGTTGGTCTCTAATGATTCTAAACATATATCCGTTCCAGTGTTTAGAATAGTGCACTCCAGAATAAACGTCTTTTTCAAATACTTTTGTATATAGTTTCTAAAATGTCCAGAGTAGAGAGGTCCAATAATACTTCAACAAAGTGTCTCCGGATGTTAGTATAGAAGAAAAAGAAAAATGCAGTATCAGTCATTCTTTGCATTATATAATCTTTGTTTTATTAATTGTTTTATGTGTAATAAATTCATTTTTTAAGGATATTATGCTTTTTGTCTTTTATGATTTATGACATTGAGCATGAGAGTTTCAAACAGTTTGTAGAATAAATGTAACATTAGCTGAAGACACTGTGCTTGATTATATGACTCTATGTTCATAGAGTAAGTGTATTTAAAGGGATTTTTATTCTGTCATTACCCACGTGGTGTACTAAGAGTATATCCCTAAGTTCCAATCACTGTACCCATATTACCCATGTACGTATATTATAGAGGTCTCTGGTGGATAATCCTGTGTGGAATTATCACTTTCCATCTTGTTAGGAGCCGCGGCAGCCGCGGGCTCTGCCGAGACTCACTTCCGGTCCCGGCGAGCGTCCTGATCGTCATGGAGACAGCCAGGACATCATTTTCTGTTACTCAGGCCCGGCCGTTGTCAAGCAATGGCCGGACGCCGAGTGTAAGAAGCGCTGCGCCTCGGCAAGTGCTGAAGCCGGGCGCATGCGCTAATTGTCTGCCTGTGGGCTAATTAATATGGCCTTATCTGTTTGGCCCCTCACTTTGTCAATCATCACAGGGATAAGCCCTGATTGGCCCATGTTACTATATAAGGCAGGGAGGGCTTAGCCTCCCTGCCGGTTATTGCATTCAGTTTGCCTGTCAGCTAGCCTGCTCCTGTATTGTGCTGGTGACAACCTGTGGATTGATTTCTTGTGTATGACCCCTGCCTGGACTTTGACTCTGCCTGTTTGCCTGTGACCCTTGACCTTTCAGCCTGTAACTTGGATCTCGCTACCGTGCCGGTGACCCCGACCTTTGATGTGTTTTCCGACTATTCCTGCTTGCAAGTTACCTCTGACCTCGGCTAGTTTACTGGATTCGCTGTCTGCCATTACTCCTCATTCCTGGGTTCTCCGCAGCTGCTACCCATCTCATGACTCTCCGTTAGTGTGCAGCCAAGTCTGTCCCCACCACTAGGGGCTACAGTGAACACCAGACTTTTGGAGCAGACTCCGGGTTTTGGGGTATTGGCTGCTGGAGTTCCTAACACATCTATTGTACCTACTACTGCATTTTTCTTTTTCTTCTTTACTATAATCCAGAGCCACTTTGTTGAAGTATTTGTTGAACCTCTCTATGAACATTTTAGGAACTATATACAAAACTATACTAGAAATCATCTATGATTATTTTCAACGCAAACCTTTCTTTTTCACTGAGATACAATAAAGAAAAAAACATCATTACTAAACATTCTTGGGATAAACGCAACATATCCAGAGACTAAGTCAAAAATTAAATATTTTATACACAGTAAAATATGATATACTAGCTGAAGAACTCGACGTTGACATGTTTAAATATTCAAGCTATTAAGTTAACAATGACTTGGATGTATATATCAACATTTTAAAAATTATTAGCAGCTTAGAAGCTCTTCCACTACACACATTAGATTACCTCACATTGGTATCTTCCCAATGGCTGCAGGGGTTTCCGAATGCATAACCGGACAGACAATGAAACCAAATCCATCCAGTGGAAGGGCCAGAACAGGCTACACGGGTCAAAGTTCTGGCCAGCGCACACCAACGGAAAATCCCACAGGGACCTTAACCCCCTAATACGTCTTTTGGGATCCAAAGTTCTGCTGAGTGTACACCAACGGGAGGTACATACGGGACGCTGACCACCTTAAAAACTGGCCCGGATCCAACTGGACCACCACTCGCTCGGTGCAAAGGCATCTGAATGCATAACCGGACAGGCAAACAAACCAAATCTATCAAGTGGAAGACCCAGAACAGGCTCCCCAGGTCAAATTTCTTGTCTGTGTACACACACAAGAGATCTGACTGGGACTTTAACCCCCTAATACATCTTCTGGGATCCAATGTTACCAGTCTATGAAGTTTTTGTCCAATCCATCCAGTGGAAAACACAGACCTGGCTCCCTGGGTCAAAGTTCTGCTGAACGGGAGGGCCAATCGAAACCCTAACCCCCTTAAAACATGCCCAGGATCCAAGTGGACCACCTGGCATTGGTTTCATCCGAATCGGTGCTCTGGTCTCAAAGATATTTGCCTATATACACACAACAAACAAACTTCTTCATATATATATATATATATATATATATATATATATATATATACACACATACATAGATAGGTAGATAGATTGATAAATCTTCTATATATATTTCACCAATTGTATCTGTTGTTATTTATTAAATATGAATTCAGCTTTTTTTCAGTTGTAGATTTTAATCTTTATTTTTAGTTATGAGTTGTCTGCAATTCTTATTTGGCCTGAACAATATAATGAAACATTTGGGGAGAAACATGCAGATCACCAAAGCCCAACTGGATGCCAAGATGGCAAATATTTCCATTGCCACAGTGTATTTTCCCTGAGCACTGAGGGAGGCTGGGATAAAAGCCACCCAGACACTGAGGAAGGCCAACATGCTGAAAGAAATAAACTGGGCCTCATTAAACCTGTCAGGAAGATTTCGAGCCAGAAATGCTACAATGAAACTAATGGTGGCCAGAAGAAACAGATAACCTAGCATGGTCCAGAATGCAATAGGTGATCCCTCATTACACTCAACAATGATGAGTTCAGGTTTAGTATTAGTGTTATAATGTGGGAATGGAGAAGCTACAGACAACCAAGTGATGCATAAAAAGAATTGTAGAAGGAAACAGGTAAAAACAATCATGTAGGACACTTGGGGTGAGGTCCATTTCCTCAGATTGCTGCCTGGTCTAGTGGCCATAAAAGCAAACACCACCATGATAGTCTTAGCCAAAATGCTTGAGACACATAAAGTGAAGGCCAGGCCAAATAATACCTGACGTAGGAGACATTTATGCTGGTGGGGGTAACCTATAAATACTACGGAGCACAGGAAGCAGAGACACAGTGACATCAATAGAAGACAACTTAGAGAGTAGTTATTGGCTCTCACTATAGGTGTTTGTCTGTACAAGATGAAAAGCTTCAAAATAAGAGCTGGAATAAGTGAGGATATTATGCTGATTGCAGCTAAAGTTCCTCCCAATGCATCATCATAGGACAGAAACTCCATGGATTTTGGGAGACATCTAGATTTCTCAGGATTTGACCACTGATCCCAAGGACACCTTATGCAGGTAATTGAATCTGGAAGATAGAACATATATGGTACCATTACTAATCTACATGGCATTACTGTGTTGAGTGATGTTGAAAGGAAACAATTGAACTGAGTTTATAATATTAACTTCCTGCACTACTGAAACTATAATGTATAAAAGGTTCATTACACAATGTTTTTTTGTTCCTTTGCAGAGTTTTTGTTCCATGTGCAAATTTAAACTGATTCATTTAGTCAAACAAATGTATCTAGAGTGTGTTTAATTGAAATAATAAATCTGAACAGACTAAGAGCAAGACCTGATTAAACCTGAACAAGGCCAGACAATGTTAAATCATAAATTTCATCAATGTTTGCAGATCTAGGGGTAAATGTATCAAGCTGCGATTTTGCAACTCCAGCGATTTTCTCGGGAGAGTTGAAACTCGCCAATGTATGAAGCTGAGATTTCATACAAAATCGCCAGAGTTGTGCTTCTGTCAAAATCGCTACTTGCTAAATCGCCAGAGATCAAACTCACCACTGTTTGCCACTGCAGCTATACAAGTCTCCAATGTATGAAGCTGCGAGTTAGCAAACTCAGGTTTGCTTCTAAACACGCCAGATACAACACGCTGCTTGATAGCAGCGTGTTGTACAAACACATCACTGTTACACTGCCCTGGCAGTGTTAAAAAGTGAAAGAACAGATAAAAGTAAAAAAAAAAAAAAAGCGTGGGGTCCCCCCACTATTCATGCTTAACCCTAGTGCTGCCTGACTAGTGCTGGTCCCGTGAAAATCGGGGAAAAAATTTGCGTGGAGTTCCTCCGATTTTCACTTTACCAGCACTAGGCAAACCAGCCAGGGTTGGCGGCACTATAGCAGGGGGACGCGTGGCAGGGGTCCCCCTGCCGTAATGACTAACCAACCCTAGACTGTTCAGCGCTGGGCTGGATTCCCTAGGGAGTGGGGTCCGCCGAACAAAACGAGCGGGCCCCCCCTCCCCCTAGAAAGAACCAGCCCAGTGCTGATAGCACTAGGTCTCTTCCTACTACCCCTGGGCTGTGGGTAGTAGGGTAATACGGCGGTAAATAGTGGAAAAAAATTAACTGACACCAATTTTGTTTGTGGAACTACAAGTCCCAGCCAGCCAGGTTGCCCTAAAAACTGTGGCCATGCTGGTGCTTGTATAACTACAAGCACCAGCATACCCACGGCAGCCAGGGCATGTTGGCACTTGGAGAACCACAAGTGCCAACATGCCCTGACATTCCTGGCTTGCTGGGCCCTGTAGTTCCACAAAGAAAAAAGTTAACAAAACAACAACACCCTCATACAAACCACACATATTTATTAAAAATAAAAACCCCACAATAAAGACACTAACCACCCTCTTTTTAACCACAACTATTTAATAAAAATAAATAAACCCAAATACTTAGCAATGATGTCTTCTTTCTTAAACCAATGTTCCTGGCTTGCCCCAGTCCCTTATTATTTGTACATCCATCTTGAGGGCTTGCCCCAGTCCCAGCCATTTGTACCTCCAAAATCGATTCTTTGCCAACTGGAACACTTCGCCCAGAAGGGGCACATATTTGTAATATCCCGAATCTTTAGTCTTGAATGAAGCTAAAAAACGAACAAACCAGGAGCCGCTGCAAACACCTCCTACCTAGTAGGAGGTCCGTTCCGCAATGCTCTTATGCTGTTTGCGTAAGAGCTAAGTACTGTAATATGGTATTAATACAGTACTTTGCTCTTACGCAAACAGCGTAAGAGCATTGCGGAAGGGACCTCCTACTAGGTAGGAGGTGTTTGCGGCGGCTCCTGTTTTTTTTTTTTTTTTGAGCTTCAATCAAGACTAAAGATTCGGGATATTACAAATATGGGCCCCTTCTGGGCGAAGTGTTCCAGTTTGGCAAGATTCTTTTATGGAGGTATAAAATGGCTGGGACTGGGGCAAGCCGGCAACATGGAAGTATAAATATTAAGGGACTGGGGCAAGCCAGGACACTTTGGAAGAAGAAAGAAGACATCATTGGTAAGTATTTGGGTTTTATTATTTTTAATAAATAGATGTGGTAAAAAAGAGGGTGGTTAGTGTCTTTATTGTGGGTTTTTTATTTTTAATAAATATGTGTGGTTTGTATGAGGGAGTTGTTGTTTTGTTAACTTTTTTTTTTGTGGAACTACAGCGCCCAGCCAGCCAGGGATGTCAGGGCATGTTGGCACTTGTGGTTCTCCAAGTGCCAACATGCCCTGGCTGCCGTGGGTATGCTGGTGCTTGTAGTTATACAAGCAACAGCATGCCCACAGTTTTTAGGGCAACCTGGCTGGCTGGGACTTGTAGTTCCACAAACAAAATTGGTGTCAGTTTTTTTTTTTTAACCATTTACCGCCGTATTACCCTACTACCCACAGCCCAGGGGTAGTAGGAAGAGACCTAGTGCTATCAGCACTGGGCTAGTTCTTTCTAGGGGGGGGGGCACTCGTTTTTTTCAGCGGACCCCACTCCCTAGGGAATCCAGCCCAGCACTGAACAGTCTAGGGTTGGTTAGTCATTATGGCAGGGGGATCCCTGCCGCGCGTCCCCCTGCTATAGTGCCGCCAACCCTGGCTGGTTTGCCTAGTGCTGGTAAAGTGAAAATCGGGGGGACCCCACGTAAAATTTTCCCCAATTTTCACGGGACCAGCACTAGTCAGGCAGCACTAGGGTTAAGCTGGAATAGAGGGGGGACCCCACGCTTTTTTTTTTTTTCACTTTGATCTGTTCTTTACAGTTTTTATAGCTGCCGGAGCTCCGGCAGCTGTATGACAGGGGCAGTGTAACAGTGATGTGTTTACAACTCACTGTTACAACACAGGAGAGTTTGCCAAACGCAGGAGAGTTAGCTAAACTCGGGAGTGTTTACATTGCTCAAAATCGCCAGAGATGACCAGCGATTTTGAACATGAGTGTCAAAATCGTAGCTTAATACATTTCCAAATTTTGCCGCGATTTCAACACGCTGGTAAACTCGCAGTTTGATACATTCACCCCTTAATGTGTTGTTTTGTGCACAAATCAAAGGCACTGAGAGTCTCTTGCTGCTTGTGTGTACAGTATAATAGTTAGACAAAGCTATGGTGAGATTGTGCACTGATCAAGTTTTGCAGTGGAGGAGGCTGTTCTACAGCAGCAATACCATCTTCTTCATCTGCTATTGCTTTATATCACACGGAATGCTGTACTGTACTACATTTATCATTTTTCATTTCACTGATTTTATAGTCTATGACTAAATCTGAGATGATAACAGATCAATCATTCAGCCAAATGTGGAGTGAGGCAAATAATCCATTGAACAGTTTCGAAAGTGTTGCTTATCTCTATAGTATATAGTATATGTATATTGTGAGGAGTAACTATAGGTTATAGAAATGCCACAATATACACTCTAGCAGGGGCGGATCTAGAAAACTACTGTACCCGGGGCGATTTAGGGGGGGCGATTTAGGCCCCGCCCCCTTCTAACAGTTTAGGCTGCCGACGGCTGCACAATATGTGCAGGTCCGTCCAGCCGTGACAGGCAGGGACAGTGTGCTGCCCGGCTGCTCTGATTGTGTTTTTAACACAATCAGAGCAGCCGGGCAGAACACTGTCCCTGCCTGTCACGGCTGGACGGACCTGCACATACTGTGCAGCCATCGGCAGCAAGTGTCTGCTAGGGGGGGCGATCGCCACTGCACTCTAGGGGGTAAATGTATCATACTCCGGTTTCTTCAACTCGCGGGAGTTCGGAGAGATGACAGCTAAATTTTAAAGCGGCGCTGCCTTGTAAAGGCAAGTTTCCCTTTACAAGGCAGCACCACTTTAAATTTTAGCTGTCATCTCGCCGAACTCCCGTGAGTTGAAGAAACCGGAGTATGATACATTTACCCCTAGATGTGAGTTAGTGGAACCGATATTAATTGACTTGGTGAATTTTATCAGTGCTGTCCAGGGGCGGATCCAGACTTTTGCTATACCCCGGGCGATTTTAGGGGGGGGGGGGGGATTTAGGCCCCGTCCCCTTTCTAATTTCTAAGGCTGCCGGCGGCTGCACAGTATGTGCAGGTCCGCTCGGCAGTGACAGTGTGCTGCCCCGCTGCTCTGATTGTGTTTAAAACACAATCAGAGCAGCCGGGCAGCACACTGTCACTGCTGAACGGACCTGCACAGTGTGCAGCCGCCGGCAGCAAGCCCCTGCTAGGGGGGGGCGATCAGGGCACCCGGATCCGCCACTGGTGCTGTCATGGGCAGTATGACATGATTTCCTTAGATGATATCTTTTTTGTTTTTCAATCTAGTAAGAACTCTACATTAAGGACAAAGTTAATGTATAAATAAATAGATGAATGTATATTGTACAAACGACCTACATGTCTTCTCAGTAAAATAGTCAATGTTCATGTGTACATCATAATGTAAGGATAACACCAGACTCATTACAATAACAAAACAATCTATTTAAAATGTCATTATTTGAATGATCATCATAGTAATTTAAGGATAAAGCTTATACCACATGCTGTACTCACAGTTACATAAGAAATCCTCAAATGTACAGAGTACAAATGGTAATCAGTTGCGGGTTTTGGGGTCTACACAAGCCCTGATATTATTAGGTTGTATGGAAATCATGATAAAAAATACAACATTTCTTGGAATGTAGTACAAGGACTCTGGAAGGGATCTTTGTGTATCTAAAAAATTTTGATGAATACATTTACATAATTTTTAACATAGATAATCTACTGTCACCTCCAGGATTACTTTTCAGTTCCAATGAATCTCTGGACAATTGTCGAAGTGGAAATTTGAGGTGGTGGTATGAACAATGTAATGGGAATGTAAGTGAATGGAATTTGTTAGTGGTACAATGATTTCAGCAGGAGAAGTGTCGGTATGGCATAGCACTATGTAAACCCCCACTTCAACCACTTCATCTGGGTACATGAGAAAGTCCTTGACTTGCCTGTCTGGTTAGATATTTCTCCTTGTAGACATTGGACACAATCAAAGCAGCAGACAGGTTGTCCTGTTCTAGCAGCTTTCCTGAATCCTGGAGGACAACTCTCACTGCAGACCGAGCGAGGGACCTGGGGATAATATGTAATCTTATTATATTAATTAGGTTCTTTTTAATAGACATTAGGGGGTAAATGTATCAAGCTGAGAGTTTTCTGGCGGGTTTGAAAAGTGGAGATGTTGCCTATAGCAACCAATCAGATTCTAGCTATCATTTTGTAGAATGTACTAAATAAATGATAGCTAGAATCTGATTGGTTTTTCAAACCCGCCGGAAAACTCTCAGCTTGATACATTTACCCCTTGGTCTTGAAGACAAAAACAACACAAATAGTCAACAGTGTGGATAGCTCGTTAGTGTCATATGTTGGGTCATGGGATTATTGTTAACTTTACTATAAATAACAGTAACACTATAAACATTCTAGTTACAGTCTAGTTTTGTTATGCACTAGTTTAACACAACAACATTTTATATAATAATAATTTTTGAGGGTTATATGGGGTCTATTTATTTTGTTGTGCATTTTATGACCATCCACCATGCTCTACTCGTATCACCCAAGGACTGTGCATTTGTATTAAATGAGACAGTAGTGGACATATATCCTGGCAGACAGGACCCGATGGATTGAACTGTCTTATCACGCATGGTATGTGACTATGCAAATGGACAGATACAACAATACACTATATTTACTATCAAGCATCAAACAAAATGTCATCATTATTTGCTAAACAGGATACTTAGAAAAATTACATATTAGTGAGAGCATGTTGCTTCCCAAAGATTGTAAGTGTTTAAGATAACACTTGAGATTACTGTGTGTGTAAACAAGGGGTTAACGTTTATTGGGCTATGCTTTAGATGCCTGTTTTTGTAGATAGCTTGGATTGTTTACTTATAGATACCTGAGGTCACAGATTAATAGTGATCTATATTTCATTGCACAAACCACAAATGTTTTCGCTAAAAATTACAATAGTTGTGGTACCTACAAGGGCAAGAATATTACTAATAGGTAAAAATACATTGTAACAATACTTTGACATGTATCATTAATTGATAACGGACCCATAAGGAAACTATAGTGACAATGAATCTTTCCAAGAAATCAGTATAACATAATAATGTTTTCCATATGTCAGGAGTAAAAGTAACAGCAACAGCGGTATGCCCTTCATCTTCCCGGGCATGCCATACTTTTGTTTGTTCAGGCAAGTCTTTTCTCACGGCTTGCCCATCTGTAATATTATCGGTGCTTTCAAGCTGTTGCCTGACATCTATGAGAAAGGCAGCGCTGGCAACTGTCTGGGTCCCCAGGTAATATCTTCCGGGCATTCTCGTGGCCTTATCTGTGAGAAGTTTGTTTGCTCTCCCCCTGTTGTCTTGGGTTTCCTCTGGGTCCTTCGGTTTCCTCCCACACTCCAAAGAAAAACAGACTGGAAGTTTAGAATTCAGAAGGTTAATTGGCTGCTATTAAGTTGACCTTAGTCTCTTTCAGACTGTGTGTGTGTGTGTGTGTGTGTGTGTGTGTGTGTGTGTGTGTGTGTGTGTGTGTGTGTGTGTGTGTGTGTATTTCAGGGAATTTAGAGTGCAAGATCCACTGGGACAGGGACTGATATGAGTGAGTTCTCTGTACAGCGCTGCAAAATTAGTGCTGCTATATAGATTGCTGCTGATGATGATGATGATGATTCTGTGCATGTGTAGACTTCTGGACTCCTCTGAAAGCCCTCTGACAAGCATCACCTGGCCGGTATTATAAAGAAGACTCCTCTTCACTACAGCAATTGCAAGGTAATTCGGTATTCCAGTTCCTTTCTCCTACTCCCTGTTAACCTGCTTGCTTCTGATCTCCTGTGTACTGACCTTCCCTGACTATCTGACTGCACTTATTAGATTAACACTTGCAAAATTGCTTATTATATGCTGCATCTCTGTGTACTGATCTGGCCTTATTGTGGACTACGCTTATTGGATTAACCCTTGGAACCTAGCTTATTATATATTGCCTCACTGTGTACTGACCCTGTCTGATTGTAGATTATGTTTGCCAGATAAATCCTTGGTACTCTGCTTGATCAAGCATTGGGAGACATCTAGTTCTAGGTAATGGCTGAGCCTAGAACCTGCACTTGGAGCCTACCAAGTGTTGGGATTGAACCATCAAAAATCAGGTAACTAATCTTTTGCTACCATCTAACTGTATATTTGTGCAGAAACTCAAACCCTATTTATTGGAATGAATATAAAATCTCTGCTGTGTTCTAGAAAAAAAGTCAATAAAAAGGCATAAAAACAGTTGGAAAAAAAATTGTGACCAGAAGATATGACGATGTTATTACAAGCATGGACATATTGGAATACAAATATGGGTGTCATTGTGACCCGAACATAAGCAGATGTAATTCAAGCATGGACATTTTGAAAAACAAATATTTTTGGACATGGTTGACAAACAATTTTAGATTAAAAGCTGCTGACAAAAGAAGAAGACATCTTATTGGTGAGCATATTGGGTTTTATTATTTTTAATAATAAATAGGTTGTGTTTATTGTTTTTTTAATTTTATTAATTTTTTTGTGGTGTTAAACAGGGTGTGGTGTTTTTTTTAACATTTTGCTTTGTGGAACTACAGGTCGCAGCCAGCCATGGCTGTCAGGCCATGTTGGCACTTGTGGTTCTCCAAGTGCCAGCATGACCTGGCTGCCTTTTAGTTATACAAGCATCAGCACACCCAGACTGTTTAGGGCAGCCCGGCCTGGCTGGGAATTGTAGTTCCACAAACAAAAATGGATTAAGTTTGTTTTTTTATCAATTTATTTGTCGTTATTAACCTACACCCACCGCCCAGGGGTGTAGGAAGAGCCCTAGTGCTTTCAGAATTGGGCTGGATATTCTTAGAGGGGCGCCTGCACGTTTTTTTTGTGGACCTCACTCCCTAGGAAATCCAGCCCAGTTCAACCTGGGTTTGGCACGTCATTGTGGTAGGGGGACCCCTGCCACGTGCCCCTGCTATAATACCAACCACCCTGGCTGGTTTGCCTAGAGTTGGTTGCATGGAAATCGGGGGGACACCACGCAAATTTTTCCCAGATTTTTGCTCAACTAGCAGTAGGCTGGCAGCACTATGGTTAATAGTGCTCGGGCGGGGGGACCCCACACATTTTTTTTCAACATTTATCTATTTTACACTATTGACAGCCGCTGGGAACTCCGGCTGTATAGGCAGGGCAGTGTAACAGTAATATATTTACTGATCTCGCAGCTAGGAAGCAGCATGTTGTTTATGGCAATTTTAACCTAAAAACGGGAGAGTTAGCTAAACACGGGCATGTTCGAAATCCAAGCATATCGCGAGAAATGACCAGCGATTTTAAAGATCAGCTTGATGAATTTCGTGACTTGGGGACTAAATTTGCGGGTTATCATCTGCAATTTGCTGCAATTTTTAATCCCTGAAAAAATCAGAGTTTGATACATTTACCCCCTAGTCTTAAAACACCCTGTGCACTAAGTTACACTCTCCCAAAAATACTGAAATACGGAGACTTTTTGCAAAACAGGAAAAAAACCTTTTTGGAAAAAAACCTCAGTATGTGTTTCTCTAATTTCATGTGTTAGTCACTTAGTCATTGACGGAGTTTTGCACTCTTCCCAGTTACATTATAAAGCATGTCTTCTTCTGATACAATAAAGGTAGTTTCCTTTGCAAGAGTGCAATGCTGCAGTACAAATCATACTTGCCAACTCTCCCGGAATGTCCGGGAGACTCCCGAAATTCGGATCGGTCTCACGGACTCCCGGGAGAGGTGGCAAATCTCCCGCATCCTGCCACCACTAAATGACGCGAATCGCAGTGAATCGCGTCATTTTGGCCCCGCCCCCCGCGAAAAAACAGCATTTCCGTCGTGGGGACGGGGCCAAAATGATGTGTTTGGCCACGCCCCGCCCCCTCCCACCGTCCAGTCACACCACTCTCCCGGAAAGAGCTTCGAGAAAGTATGTAAGTATGGTGCAAATTATATTTTGCAATGTCATCTGTCTAGTTTTGCAGAAATGTACCCATTTTTAATGGAAATGCGCTTAATTTTGTCGCTACTTCTGAGAGTCTAACACAAACACTACATGCATTTGTACCACCGCCTACACTGGTACTCTGGCCAACAAATTTAAGCACATTTCCATAAAAAATGGGTGCATTTCTGCAAAACTAGAGACATGACATCCCAAAACATAATTTGCTCTGCAGTATTGCACTTTTGCAATGCTGCAGAAATGCACCCATTATTATGGAAATGCGCATACATTTTTTGTCCAAGGTACCACTGTAGGCGGTGTTACAAATGCATGTAGTGCTTGTGTTACACTCTCAGAAATAACGACACTATCAGACAGGGTTAGCGCAGGCTTCTCTCCAGGGTATGGAGTCTCACAAACCTCCTGGCCTTCACCAAGAATTTCCGCAAGGTGGTTTGGACTGTGCCACTGGAGGTTTGCAGGTTGCAGTGCCTGAATTAGCCCCATGATGTAGTTGGAATAGCAATGGGAGGCTGTGATAGGCAACTTGGTCAACAATCTGAAGATGGTACACTATCTGGCACTGCAGTACAGAAGGGAAATCTGAGGTAGCCCGAGGTCTGATACACTAACAGGCTGTACAGTACAAAAGGAGGTATCTGGAACCAGAGTCAGGGAAATAGGCAAAGGTCAAACGTAGAAGATCAGATAAAAGGACACAGCACCAGGGGTAATCCAGAAACGTTGGTCAGGCAGCCAGGGTCATACGCAGGAGGTCTAGCAGTCGCACAAGGCACAAAATACACTGAGAATAAGGTAAGGGTACTGTGAGCGGGAAAACTGTCAGACGCCCTACAGGAACTGTTGCTCTGGCTCAGGCCGGGTCAGAGCAACAAATCAAAGCTGAACTAAATAGCAAGGGGGTTTTAAAGTCCCCACCTAGTGGTTACTTGACCACAGTGCAGGAGAGCCGCTTGCCCGGAAGCCAGACAGCGTGAGTGGCAGCGGGACGGGAGCATGGAGCAGGTAAGTCCTTACAGTGGGGTGAGCACAGTTGGGGTGTGTGGGGTGGTCATTTTTACGTGCGAATTAGGCAACTAAGTGTACGTAGTTTTGCATAGAAGTGGGAAAGTGAGATTATATGTTGTGAGATCTGATTATTTAATTGAGTTGGCGGGAGTGGAGAAGATATTTAGAGAGGTGTTCCCCATTTTACAGGTCGTTAACAACCTTTCACTCCATGCACTTGAATTCTCCAGCTGACTAGAGGAATTCCAGCCTTAACACTATACTTTTAATGTGACTGTTTTATTCATAAAGTCACCGCACAATTATTGTATTTCAATATATTAGTAAGAATAAATGTATTCTTGGGTTGTATATTTCTATATGTTATTTCATATCACTACGCTGTCATCAATGTTAGTGCGTGATTTTTTACATTTTATTTATTCTTCATATTTAATTATATATTTGGTACGTATTTATTAGCCTTTGTTTATATGCTGACTTTTGAATTGGGTCCTAATATTTAGGTCAATAACTCTGTGCCTCCCAGTTGCCTTCTCATTTATTAATTGAATTTTATTGATTTATTTATTACTATGAACAATTACCAACAATTACAAATACTACACTTTCATCTATAGAAATGTATTTCACTATTATATTAATTCGCTATAAGGAGTGATTGTTAATTAATTAACCAAAATGCAGCTGTGCCTACTTCATTCAACAAGTCACAACACAATTAAATGGAACTAATATATTACAATGAGATCATTATCAGCTGCCTGATGGCTGAGGTTGTATTCCCTCCTTTATGTAGCGTCTAGTGCAGTTATGGCTAACCTGTGACACTCCAGGTGTTGTGAAACTACAAGCCCCAGCATGCTTTGCCGGTAGATAACTAGCTGATAACTGGCAAAGCATGCTGGGGCTTGTAGTTTCACAACACCTGGAGTGTCACAGGTTAGCCAACACTGGTCTAGTGCATTATTTTCTCATATGAAGGAATACATTCCTGATTTATGAACAAATTGGGAAGTATCTGAACAGACTGAAACCAATGCAATGAGAACTGTCACTTATATGAAACATAGTAGAGGATATTTGATATAGAAGTTTGATTTTTAACAAATTTTTTGGAATGGTAATTTCGCAGAAAATTACTGAAATATATTGGTCTTCCACAGATTAGACATATATAGATTATTCATGATATAAAATTTATGTTATATGTGCATATTCATTTCTCAGACATTTACATATTACAATTTCAGTTGTACAAACTTTCTCTTTCTATAAATTAATGGACTTGGAAATGTGTATACCTATATATATATATATATATATATATATATATATATATATATATATATACATACAGATGAAGAGAGAGACATGAGAACCCTGCATGGATGCTGAGAAAAGCCCTGGCAGTGTGTGTGTGTAATGAAGAATATTTCTGCACAAATGGACTGGAATTTCATTCTCACCTGTTGACTTCCCATAGACCACAGTAACAGACTTGAGTCGATGGTCAGAGCTTGATCTGGAATTGCTGTAGGACTATAATTGCCGATTTGAATTTGCTTCACAGTCCCTTCTGGACTCAGCTGCCAGTTCACAATACCATAGCCTGCAGGTGTGAATCTGACTTTCCTTATATAATTTGTGAGCTGTGTAGAGGAGAAGAAGAAAATCATTTGTTGACAGGAATAGAAGGATACTTTAAATTTACCTAATGTTCCACAAATGGTCCTTGTTCCACAATAGGGATTAAAAGCAAAAGATCAAAACAAGAAGTTAACATAAAGTTCACAATGACATTGCCATAGAAATAGAATCAAAGCCAAAAGTGGTTTCACATTTTTGCTGTTTCAAGTAAATGAGTCACCAGGATGTTATTTGTAAGGACATTCTGAATCGTGAAATTTGCTCAGTTGTTACTAAACTGAAGATGCAACATTTCATACAACTGCGCAACATAAATAGTACATATGAACAAATAATATTTATATGAGACTTATACCCCGTTCACACTGCCACAAAAACCTGGGTTATTGCCGGGGTGAGTCCCTGCAACCCGGGACAAGGCTGAGTGTGAACGGGTCACCTGCATCTACCCGGGTTGGATGACCGTGGCATTAGACCCAGGCCTTTTGCAGGGTTATTCCCAGGTGCGACCCAGGTGTATGCCAGTCTCATTGACAACTATTGAAAGTTAAAAAGAAAAAAAAAAAAATCAACATCACTAGAGGAGCCAATCAAAGCTTGTGTTACCAGGGAGACCCAGACGACCCGGACATTTTCCGGGGTGGGAGGCTCAGTCACCTAGCAATATCCCAGGTTCATATACCCAGGATATTGCTGGGGAGGCAATGTGAATGCAGTATTAGGGGCCTATTTAAGAATTTTTGGATATTTGCTTTCGGATATTTGCTTTCGGATATTTGCTTGCCATCGCAATGGGAATTTACTATTATTATTATTATTATTATTATCATTTTTTTATATAGCGCCACTAATTCCGCAGCGCTGTACAGAGAACTCACTCACATCAGTCCCTGCCCCATTGGGGCTTACAGTCTAAATTTCCTTACACACACACACACGGACAGATAGACAGACACACAGTCTAGGGTCAATTTGTTAGCAGCCAATTAACCAACCAGTATGTTTTTGGAGTGTGGGAGGAAACCGGAGCACCCGGAGGCAACCCACGCAAGCATGGGGAGAAAATACAAACTCCTCTCAGATAAGGCCATGGTCGGGAATTTAACTCATGACCCCAGTGCTGTAAGACAGAAGTACTATCCACTTAGCCACCATGCTGCCCTATAAAAGTCTCGAATGCGCAGTTGTCATTTGCGTTAAACAGTGCAGGGGAGAGAGTAAGGCTGTTGAAAATGTATCCAAGGATTCCTCTCCTGCAATGCTCTCTTCATAGGATTGAATGGCCAGCGCCATCTTCAGATGTCATTAGCCATCAGGGTCAAGTTCTGAACAGCTAAGCTTTTCGGCAGCTTTTCGGTACTTAATAAAATTACTCACATTCCCTTTGAATATTATGAGAATAGCTGTATTATGCGGTACTATGCCTAATGCAGGAGATATTTCCAACATTTTCTGCATTAGGATTTTTTTTAAATTATCATTTTACTTAAAAGGCAGTTTCCACATGGTTTAGGGCTTTATGAGTAGGCTTCTTAATCATATTCTACTCTAAAATGTAGACATTATTGTACCTGCCATGGTTTGAAATTCCAAATATCTGCACAGGTTCCGTGAGAAAATGGCCCGTCACCCTCCTTGCAGCTTTTCAGGTCTTCCAAAGCTTTAGCCAAAACATTTATAGAATCATATGTATAATAAGAAAATTTGAAGCTGCTGATGTAGGTGGGACTGTTCTTGACATTATCTAAACTTTCTTCTCCTGTGCATTCTTTTACTGGCGTCTCCAAAGAACCAGTAAGATTTTTCCCATAAAGAAATTTGCATTTGAAAACTTTCTCCCAATACAGATTCACCCAGTTCTCCCCCATAGACTCAGAAGGATGTATCTTGCTGAGGAACTGACTTAATCCTGGGACCACATAATTGCTACCAGCTAAGCCAAGAACGCTAGATAAGACATGAAAATAAATTCTTGTTGATAATAAGACGGATCTGGACCAACCTGCATTTCCAATAAAAATCCTCCCTGTGATGTTCTGTTTCAACATTTCATTCACAACTGGAACAAAATCAGCTTCAACAGAGAATACAATAACCACCTTAACTGTTGACTCCTTAATAACCTTGACTATATGTGGAGCATTGTGATTTGGTTGACCCAGACGTATATATTCTATAAAAGCTACACATGCCCCAGCCTTGATTAGCTCTTCTTTGATTGGCTGAATTCCCAAAAGACCATAATCATTGTCTGTAGCGATGAGACCAATCCAAGTCCAACCAAAGCTCAAAACAAGCTGAGCCAGTCCCATAGACTGCATTTTATCACTTGGAACAGCCCTGAAGAAAGATGGAAACATTTTCTGGTTACTCAGTAGAGAAACACTTGAAATTGGACTGATCTGAAAGTAAGAACATTAACAATAAACTTATGATGTGAACACTTTTATCCTAATATGTAAACTATATATATATATATATATATATATATATATATATATATATATATATACACATGCACAGATAGATATATAGAATGATCCATTTACACAGAAGGTATGCTTCAATGATTGTCACTTGGTATTGTCAGACATACTATCCACTTTTATTGGTACCACACTTCCATAATGAGCAAATACGCTCACTTATATCTAGAGATAAGCAGTTCAGATTTTGTAAAATCCAACAGGATCTGAGTAAAAATAAATCGTGGCTCCGTTTCCTACACCAATTACAGATCTCAAAGCCTAATTTCCGAGAAATTTTCTTTGCAAACCCTGAGATTAGTACTAGTGTATACTTAGACTGAGTTAAATATCATTCTGAACTAAGTAGTATATTTATTTAGTGGAGGAAAACAGTGTGCTTTTGCTGTATGTCTATTAGACGCAGAATAAAAAAATAGATTTATTTCTTCTAAAATGTAAAGTTTTTCTGGTGAAAGTAATCTTGTGTGGTGCAGTGACATCTGAAGTAATTTATAAAAAAAAGCTGCTCACCCTAAAAAAACACTATATATTCTAATCTTTTTTTTTTCAACACTTGTCAATTTTCAAAGTTATTCAGTGTCATCTATATTTAAAAAAAGGTGTTTGCGTGTTAGATTCAGCTGCACACCGCAAAATAATGCTATGTATTCTAATCTTTTCTATTTCCTAATACTTGTCAGTTTGCAAAGCGTCTTTCATTGACATCCATATTTTAAAAAGGTGTTTGTGTGTGGGGGTTATTCAGGGCATTTTCGACATTTAACGACCGTATGCCACCAACTGAAGCAAGCCCATTAGATAAAGTAATGTCACAACTTACCTGCTCCAAATTTTGGATTCTCGATTTTCCAGAGGCTCCCTACAGTTTTTAGTGGACTGGAAGGGCTACAGTCCTGAGGAACGTTCCTGGATTAAAGCCACTGATGTTCATGCTCCTCGGCTCCTCAAGCAATTTCATAAGAAAATTCCTGATAAACCTTTTATTGTGTCCAGTGTCCACCCTTAAGGGAAGAGGTACTGTCACAAACTTACCTGCTTCACACTCCTGTGTTGCTGATTTTCTCTCCCTCCGTGTAGATCTCAGCATTTCCTGGTTCCGGCGGTCACGTGACCTGGCTGGGAGACGACATAGCCTTTCTGCAGAGTATATAAACCTCACTCTGAGACTGCAGCAGTGTCACAGCAACAAATGTCTCAGCTTGTCTGACCCCCGTTCCATCTTCAGTTCCTTTGCTCTTGCTCCCCGAGTTGCTATCCTGTTCATTGACCGCTTGTGTACCAGACTGTGGCTCCCTCCTGACACTCCATCTGCCTCCTGATTCTGCTACCACATTGCCTCCTGTGTAATAGACTCCAGCAACGTTCTTACTATCCATCTGCCGCCTGTCTCTGTTCTTCATTTTCCGCCTGTGTATCAGACCCCGGCTTGTTCTGACACTCCACCTGCCACCAGAACCTATTATTATCCATGTGTGTACTTATTCAGACTCAGTGTGTCTGATTGCCACCAGTTACTTCCTCCCTATCCTACTGTGTTCAGTATTGTGTGTTGCACCTTGAGGCAGGTCAGAGGACAGCGACCTGTGGGTTGTTGGCAGCTAAGTCCATCTCACCTTGTGGGGGTTTTTGGTTAAAACCGAGGAATATGTTATACTCCGTACCCTTGGTTGGCCAGCGCCAATGTAGGTTAACACAAGGAATCCTACCTCTGAAATCATTACAGTTTGCTCTGACCATAATATTGATTCCGCAGATAATCCCTCTCCCAGGGATCTACTACAACACCTGGTAGGCAGGATTGAGAAACTAGAGTCCAATCAAATTTTTATAGGGTTTCTTTACCCTCTAGAGTACTTTGGTGGCTTCCGAGCAATCTTCTGCTTCCACTGTACCTGCACTTTCTGCTGTGGCTACTTCTTATTTGTGTATAACCAATCCACCAAAGTTTGATGTGAGCCTATATTATGCAGATGATTTTTAAACCAATGTGCAATTCAATTCGAGTTGCTCCCAGGCAATTTCCGTATTGAAAAATCTAAAGTTACATAAATTATTTCTCTCCTTTCTGGGCAGGCTCTCCCCTGGGCCTCCTTCCTCTATGAAATGAATGATCCCCTACTTCATAATTGTACCAACTTCCTGGCTACCTTAAAGAAACTTTTCAATGAACTTGGCAGGGCCTCCAATGCTACTGCAGGAAATCTATGGTTACGTCAAGGCCACTTACCATTAGGACAGTACGCCATTCAAATTCGTACAATGGCCTCTGAGCTTTGCTGGAAAAATAAAGCCTTTATAGCCACTTTCTGAAAAGGGCTATCTGAGAGAATCAAGGGCGAGTTAGTTTCATGTGAATTACCCTCAGCTCCAGTCAAACTAATTTCTTAATGCAGCAAGGTGGACCTTCGTTTCAAAGAACGCACGCAACACTCACATTGGGTAACTCCTCACCTTGCTCCTTTTGAAGAACCTATTCAAATGGGTCGGTCTAGTCTCTTGGGAGAAGAAAGGGAAAAAATGTTGTTTTTTTTGGAGTGTGGGAAGAAACCATAGCACCCGGAGGAAACCCATGCAAACACAGGGAGAACATACAAACTCCACACAGATAAAGCCATGGTCGGGAATCGAACTCATGACCCCTGTGCTGTGAGGCAGAAGTGTTAACCACTAGGCCACTGTGTTGCATACCCAGCATGAAATTAGCTCCTCGGTTTATTGGCTCCTACAAGATAACTGAGATTATTAATCCAGTGGTTGTCAGATTACAATTACCATCCTCTTTACGAATACCAAATGCTTTTCATGTTTCTCTCTTAAAACTCTCCAGTATGGGTTCAGGATCAGCAGGAGTACGAGGATTCTCAATTCCAGAGGTTACCTACAGTTTTTAGTGGACTGGAAGGGTTACAGTCCTGAGGAACGTTCCTGGATCAAAGCCACAGATGTTCATGCTTCCCGGCTCCTCAAGCAATTCCATAAAAAAAATCCTGATAAATCTTTTTGGGTTTCCAGTGTCCAACCTTAAGGGAGGGGTTATTGTCACAAATTTACCTGCTCCACACTTCTGTATTGCTGTAGAACTCAGCACTTCCTGGTTCGGGCGGTCACATGACTTGGCTGGGAGGCGGCATAGTCTTTCTGCAGAGTATGTAAACCTCACTCTGTGACTGTAGCAGGGTCAGAGTAACAAGTATATTATTAACCATTCGGGTACGGATTCAGACTCAGTTTCTCTGATTGCTGCTAGTTGCTTCTTCCCTAACCTACTGTTCGGTATTGAGTGTTCCACCTAGTGGCCGGTCAGGGGACAGTGACTTGCGGGTTCTTGGCAGTTAAGTCCATCCCACCTTGCAGCGGTTGTAGTTCAAAAAAGGGGAATCTGTTAAACTCTGCACCCTTAGTTGGCCAGAGCCAATCAAAGTTAACACAAGTACTCCTACCTCTGAAATCGTTACTATTGATCAACAACAAAAAATTAGTGTAAAGTGCAAAAGATAAAAATGTTGAAATGCTACGCACACACTAAATTTGGAACATTACACAGCATGCATCATGGCGAAGGAAGAGGCAGTAAGAATCAGATGACATTAGATGGACAAAGGCATCAGTAGATATTTAGACAAGTATATACCCAACTGTAAAGTGCTACCTAATTTGCTGCTGCGATGTAAATAAATGATGATGATGGTGGCAAGGTGTCCTGCATCAATAATAAAACACTTCAAAACTACACACACAATACATTGCCAGAGCATTCATTGGTAGCCAAGAGTAAAGCTTTCCTTACCTTGTTTTACTTATATGCTCTGTACTGTAATGCTCCCCTGCTGAATCAAACCAGGGGACTCCTATATATTTATGGGATGGGAGGGCTGAATAATCATTGCTCCAGGAGAATCTTTGTCCAACCCCAGGGTAAAAGGGACTGCCCGAGTCTTCCAGTGGAGGTTCTCCCCAAGACCCAAGTATATAAATATGGAATGTATATAAATAGTATTTATATGTTCTATTTGTGTAGTGTAAGTAATATGTAAAACAGACAGTTCAGATAGGCCAATAGTTGCCCTTCCCACACATGTATGTATAATACTCACATTGATGTAGATTTGGTTGCCCAAAACATGTGTTGACAAACAAATACACATTCTGAGAAATTAAGAGGACAGAATTTAGCACTGGTAAAGAATACATGTACAGATGGAGATGTGATGGCTCATGATTTACTCTATGTGATGGAGTTAAAGGACCATTCAGACTGGTTCATTATTTTTGGAATTGAATGGGAGAAAGCAAATGCACCGATGTCAGATTTACAAAATCCTTTATTATGACGGCAGTGGACAACTACGGACAGCGACATTAATAGACATTTAAAAACTGATGAGAGAGCACAATGTTAAATGGTGCAAGTCAAGAGGGCATTGTCCTTGGAGTGAAATAGATCTGTGCCATAATACTGCCCTTCTGAATAAAACCAGGGGACTAGTAAATATTTGTGGGTAGGGCTGAAGAATCATTCCCCCGTGTGAAGCTTCGTCCAATCCTGGGGAAAAGGGGACTGCGCGAGACTTGCAGCAGAGGTGGTCCCCAAGAATGGGTGTAGGCACTGGGCAACCGGGACACCTCTCACACTGCTGCTGCATCCCGGAGAGAAATAATCAGCTGTGGTTTGTGGCTGTAATACAATTATTGCTGCCTTCTGAGCGGATGTGAAGGGTGTGCTCTTGACCCCATTTCTCCTATATCTGTGCTATCGGTTGCTGCTCATAAACTTTTACTATGTTGAGTTAAGTCCTGGGGGCATCCGAGTACCTGTGATTGCATCCAACTCTATGGGAAAGGCGTCTGCTATAGGTGAAGATCTCTGTCAAGAGATGGGCATGGTACATGGAACCAGAGTTACCACTCCTTATTCTAATACATACCCAGACTATACCTTCAGCCCTGTTGTTCTCAGGAAGTACCAGTGATGGAAATGTAACATCTCCTTGGAAAAGCACTTCAGGGGTTAAATTCCACCTCCTCAGTGAACACTCAGTTGAGAAAATAAAGGTACCATTGTTCCATTTCTTTGCTCCTTATTGTCCACTAGTGAGTACTACAGACCTCCAGGAGCCGAACCCATCAAGGGTCACCTGGGGAAGACACCTGGAGGAGGTATAGGAGAAGGCTGGATAGTGTGAGAAGCCCACTAATCGAGACCTTTTGCAAGTCTTTTGGGCAGGCAGTTGCCACGGTGGAATTATGAAGTGATAAAAGAGGCTATCCTGAGAGCTGGGGATGAGAGTAAGTGAGTTTGGCCAAGAGGTGATGCTCTGCCAGAGATTTGCTGTGGAACATATCTCACTGAAATTATCTTAACTGATTTCTTCACTTGTTGGACCTGCTATTGGTAAGGGTGCCATGCAATATTTAATCCTGTTCTTCAGAATAAATCATCCTTCTCTTTTTCCTTTAATACCATGTCTGAGTGATTTGGGAACCACATATCCTCATAACCTCTCCCGCTAGTTCTAAAAGCTTATGACAATTAGTAGGAAGTCATAACATCATAAAAGATTATATCCTGGGACCAGTGGTGTAATGTCAATTTGTCTTTCCACTGTTTGATTTTGCTGTTAGTTGTATGATGACTCGCATCTGTCAGGCACCATCTCCGCACTGATACTAGATGCAGGAAACGGCCATCTGCCTTCCCCAACAGCGTGTCCCGTTACCTAGCAATGGGATGCTTCCTTGTTTTCTCCTACATGCGGTGCGTGCGCATGTTCTGAAGACTTTGTGTCCTGTTACTAGGCAACAGGATGCTTCTTTCTCTCACCTGTCTGCAGTCATTATGTCTGGCTGCCAAAACCCTGTCACCCAATCAGGTTTCACCTTCTTACATAAAAAGGAACCCATGGCACCACTAGGGTGCCAAAGTATTGGTTAATTACCTGCTCCAGCACTTACCTGTGGTTCCTGACGCATGATTATCACTTCTGACTCGGCTTATTCCTTCTATTAGTCTCCCGGATCACGATTTGGTACCTCATTGCTGTTCGGTTCTGACTCCTGGCTTGTCCTGACTATTTTTTTGGATCTTTCCTGTGTACTTTTCTGCCTGGCTAGTTCCGACCTAGATTGTTTGACTACACGTGTCAATTCAAGTCACTACGCTGGTAACTGTTTCGGATAACTGTGACCTGTTGCCAAATTTATATTGGTGTCTGTGTGGTTATTTTTTTATCAATTACATTAATAGTAAGTCTGAACATGCAAAGGAGGTTTGGGTGCAATGAAATGGAGATATCAAATGCAATTATGGCAATAGATAGTAATATTAGAGCAAAAACAGATCAAAATTGAATTACTTTGCCTATTTTTGCAATTATTTTTTTATTAAAACCAGATCCAAAACCTTTTACGATTTTTTGGGCAAAAACTGTCACAGAATCAAACAACGAACATGTTTTACAACCAAAACAACATCCAAAACCAAAACATGGGTTCAGCGCACATCTTTACTTATAACACAAGTGTATGGTAGTGTGGTTACAGGCAAATTAACAGAGGCACAGTGCTCCCAAGTTTTATACCATGGGGGCTTCTGGTCTACCACTAGGTCATTGCTATCTACCTTGCAAATTGTAATACATTTAGATTAAAAAAATAGTTGTTGTTTCCATCACTACCTTTATTTTAAGTAACAAGTAACTCCTAATATGTGCCAATATATCCAGTATGCCACTTAATGTGTGCAGATGTATTCCATGTTCCCCTAATCTGTATACCTGTATGCCAAACACAGCCTTATATATATATATATATATATATATATATATATATATATATATGTTTGCAATATAACAAATTTACTATTTCTTGTTATCATTAACACATTAAACAGTTTGTTTTTAATTTGACAACCTTTAACCCCTTAAAACTGTCTGAAGTACAACTGGAGGTACATATAACAATGGTTAGAAAAACCTGGTTAAAGAATTACAGATGCTTTGTACTAGCATCTTTCCCACCCTTTAGAGCACTTGGATTCTATTTAAAAGTGGTCCATCTGTTCTTTTGCCTTGATATTTGTTTGAATAGATCACCTTAATCTATTGCATACTTGCCAACTCTCCCGGAATATCTGGGAGACTACTGAAATTCGGGTCAGTCTCACAGACTCCCGGGAGAGCTGGCAAATCTCCCGCATCCTGCTACTGCCACCACTAAATGACGCGATTTGTGGTGAGTCTCGCCATTTTGTCCCCGCCCCCTGCGATAAAACAGCATTTTCGTCCTGGGGCGGGGCCAAAATGACGCGTTTGGAAGCGCCCACCCCCTCCCGCCCTCCAGTCACGCCCCTCTCATGGAAAGAGCTTTGCAAAAGTAGGATCTATGATCTATTGACAGCACAGAAATAATCAGATAACAATATATGCATTATATAACAATATGTTAAATGCAGCTATCTTGTTGACATTTTGGACATGAAACTGTAACTATGGAAAAAGGGCAATTACATCCAAACTTTCCTGTAGGCAGAATCTGTGTGCACAGCAGTAACACATTCACAGGAGTTCACTAATCAAGGATTTCTCAAGTGCTCCAGAGAGATCAGGAGAACAACAGATGATCCCCTAATTTCAAAGAGCACCTGATAGATTTATTAGCAGCTGAAGCTTCTAATCATTGTGCCTAAATCTTTTTACAGTGGAGAAGAGAGACAAAGTTTTATATGAAATGTGTTAGCAAGAAAACAAAATACTATCATATTTGTTGTTGGTAGAGGGTATACTGCAGCTGCCAGGTTGACTGAAAGGTCTGCTTATTGTTGAAAAAGCTGAATAGGTCATAAGTGGACTAGAAGGTGGTCTCAGGTCTGTTTTTAAGGTCTGTCTTATTCCTCGGTCTGTACAAAAAAGAGATAGTTATCGCACTAGGAATAGAACTTTTCACATTCTTCCAAAATTACATATTATATACCAAATGAAACCTAGAGGGGGTGCACTTCCAATATAGAACCTAACATATAGACAAAAGACCGAAGTTCTTTCTAAGTATATAAGTAGAAGCAGGGCCCTCTTAACAACATTATGGGCCCCCGGGCAAAGCAGTGCACCGGGGGCCAGTATATATATGCACGTAAAAAAAAAAAGATATATATCTACTATATAAATGCCTAGTGGTGTGTGTGGGAAAAAAAAAAAGCTGCAGCGCCATCTGCTGGGCAGAGTTATACACTCAGTGACCTATATATTTCTTGAAGGAGAAGTGACAGTTGGGAGTGGTTGGTGGTTGCCGGGGGTGACAGTGGGGAGTTTTTAACACCTTAAGTAGCTTGATGAAGGATGTGGCGATGAAGATGAAGGATGAGGTGATGGAGAAAAATGATGAGGTGGTGACATGTGGACAAAACCACGTTAAAAAAGGGTGCTTGCATCGGGAAGTAACGCTCTTCCCCTGAGGAGGCCTGGGCTAGTCCCAAATGCATGACAAGAACCTTTTTAACACCTTAAGTAGCTTGATTTGACTAGAATGCATGAGTATCATGCACGGGTTAACTTGTGTATATATATATATATATATATATATATATATATATATATAAAAATATATATATATATATATATATATATATATATATATATATATATTCTCACTTACTGGTCAGCCCTTGAAATAATTTAAAAAAAAAAACCCTTAACTTACCTTATTCTCCGATGCAATCCTCTTCACTCTGCTTACAAGTCACTGCAGCACGAAAATCACCAGGCAGCAGGGGACTCCTCCGTGCTGCACTCTGTAATGGATGTCTGGTGGGCGTGATGACTTCACGCCCGACATGCACTGCGAGCGCCGCATGGAGGAGGAGACCAGGGAGGGAGCCGGATCGCCAGCTGACCGCAAGGTAAGTATTTTCTTCTTTTTTTCCAGGATTTTATTTTTAGCGCTGCCTCTGACGGGCCCCCTAGCCCGCAGGGCCCCTGGGCACCTGTCCATTGTGCCCAATGGAAGAGACGGCCCTGAGTAGAAGGCACTGATAATCAATTAGAAAATTGTAAATATATTATCCAAAAATTGATCACTATTAAAAATCCTATCATTGGGCAAAATAAACCTTTATTATATGGATCACATGTAGGTGAAATATTAAAAACAATAAAGTGATGAAAAAGATAAAAGAAGTGAATTAAAAACTCATAAACAGACCTTTGAATGTATTAACCGACAGATAATTATGTTATACCGGAAAGTGAGACATCAGATTGTTGAGTATTACAATATAATATAATTTATTTCTTGTTCTTCTATGCTATCACCTATTTATTCTATCTAAACATTGAAGAGGAGCCTACGGAATTTAAGGTACATGAAATTATAGCAGATCTTACATCAATTTGTATGTAGAAGAAGTGAATGCTGCAACATCAGGTGAGTGGTGAGAAGACCCAAAACATAGTCTGCAAACTAAATCCTAGTTATTTCACCCAAAATGTAATTTTCATTTTTTGATGAACTAGCCCTTTAAGGATATTATTCAAGTGGAGCAGCTGTGGATACCAATGCTTAGAATGACCATCTATTCAAAAATTATGGGGTGCAAATCACATCCATAAAGAAGTTCAGAAAACGAGGCCAGAAATGTGTTACCAATGTAAAGTTTTATTTGCTGCAGAGAAAACATGTCTCTATTTTAGTGATTTTATTTACTTGTTGAGTATATGGTTATTCATGATGTGTTTATGATAGTAGAGATCATTTGATGGTTATTAAAAATAATAAACTTTTTACCTGTGGGTATCTGAAAACCCCCAAAATATTAGCCAAGGCGATTGAGTTTGCGGAAACTGTGGATCCAATAACTGCGCTGAAAGATGATCTAGTATTACACCGGCTGTTGGAGGTGAATGTGGTGACCTCCGTTAAGAATCCCAAAGCTCCTTGTAGTTCATAATGAGGTATATTACATGTGTCGTACATCTGGAACCCTAATGTTACATTTGAAAGAATATTGGGATCCCTGTTGATCTCTTCAATGGTGTATATCAGAGTCTGAAGCTGATGATAGTGGTCCAAAGCAAACCTTTAGGATAGATAAAAGTTGA
The DNA here is from genome assembly GCF_038048845.1 of Mixophyes fleayi. Classification (NCBI taxonomy): domain Eukaryota; kingdom Metazoa; phylum Chordata; class Amphibia; order Anura; family Limnodynastidae; genus Mixophyes; species Mixophyes fleayi. Next base: position 23,057,819 of record NC_134405.1, read on the forward strand.
AATGAGATATTTGCTTTTTTTCCTGAATTTTTACCTACATTACATTAAATAGTTTTAATGGTATAAAATTATCATAGTATCATAGAACGCAAAGACAATTTAATTTTTGTCGGTAAATTGGGGCTGGCAATGCTATTCATCTTCTCAACCTGCATGAGTGCACTTGTCCACCTTGTGTATTTCAGGGTGTAGGCCCACCTCCTGGTCCTTAAAACACCCCCATAAAAAAGGATGCACTTACAGTAATTTAAATTGCTTTTTGATTCCTCGGTGTAGGGTGCACACAGTGTAATTGTCACCATAAAGTCCATCCTACTTTTAAGTTTGGACAATCACGCTAATTATTTCAAAGTTTTCCTTTTTTTCTTAAAATACTGCACGTCTTTTTTTTATATATGGCTTTAATTAATCATGAAAGTGAGATGGTACAATATGTAGCAAGTCAGGGAAGAAATGCAAGGTACTTCTAACTTTTAACTGTGCTATTTAGTTTGAATGCCATCAGCCAAATTGCTTCCCAAGTATGTTTAAGAGAATCTGAGTGTTGTAGATGTACATCCAGTGGTCAACATGGTGGTGTATAGAGTGTATAGAGTAGTATGCAATACTATCACTTCTCCTTCTGCCTTCATTGTAAAGCTATTAAATTCCATTCACTTACATTCCTTTACATTTTACATACCGCCACTTATAAATTTCCACTTCATACACTGTGTACATCTATATTATTATGTACTCAATTCAGCCTGCACCATTGATTTGTTGACATTACTTCATCTTCGCTTGTCATTATGTTGGAGATTCCAAAATATTGGAATCTCCAACATTGCCTTGAAGAAAAAAATGTAAATCTGCCAAGTATGACCTAAAAATGCAATTTAATTAATTAATGCAATTTAATTTTTAGATAGACCAGGATCCGAGGGTCCCAAAGCAAAGTGTATAATGTGGTGAATGTCATGTCCTTGCTATAGCCACCCAATCCCTCCATGTCGTGAACATAAAGAGCTTGCAATTATTTATAAGGGATAATTCATAACTGCGGGGTTAATAGGTTGTATCAAATGAATCCATTGATAAGTTAGTGTAAAAGTTAAAGACGGAGAGTCTGATGTAATTGTGTTTGATGGCTTTTTACATCCCAGTGTGAGGAGATAAGTCTGCCAGTTTTAGCAGCTTCCAGGATGTCTCACTGTTAGCTTTAGACACTGGAATAGACTTTGTGGTGCCAATCAAAGCTGGAGATCCTGGTGGGCAGCATGTGAAAGCCTATACATGTATATAGAAATATAACCTTCAAAGGAAAATGTTGTCATAGTTCATATTTTGGGAAATCTGGATGCCACTCTGTACTGAGGGGCAAAAACCATACAAGGGTCTTAAAACATAGATACCAACTACACAGAGAACAGCCATAGTCACATGTATTTCAGGATGAGATTGGATATTGTTGTAATCTCATCATATTTGGTATTATGATCGGTTTATTGAAGGGAAAGTTATGTCTCTGGGAGATATCTGAGGAAAGCTAAGACCGGTCAAAACTTAGGAATAGTTTGAACAAACCTGAGGTGACACCCAGGGGACATTTCTGCCCCCACATTAGCATTCACACTGCCCTTGTGAGTGCCGTCCCATTTGAGTTTGCTTAAAAATCTGTGTTCTGGAGGGACAAAGGGTCAGCTTCTTGGGGATCAATCTAATTGAAGGACTGTCCATCTTCTCTGCCTGCCCCAGGCATACAGATTATAAGTTAGTTTTGCTCTGTACGTTTATCTCTTTTATTTTAAACTGTTTGCTTGTTATGTCAATATATTAATTGCTTATTCATTATTTTTCTTAATATCTGAATGCCCTGTATTTTTGTATATTAAATCTATAATTGAATAAGTTGCGTCCTTGATACTCTAACGAATCCATTAGCCTGGTTAGAAGAGAGCTCGACCAAGTTAACCCTTGAAATGTCAGCGTGTGATTTGTTGATACATTTGATTAACAAGCTGTGTGTGCTTGCATTTACATTTGTGTAACAGTCTGGAAGTGTGAAGAGTTAACCCTGTGTGTGCTGGTGTGGGTCTTGCTAGTTTGTGGAACTAGAAGCCTGTGTGCCAGTATGGGACAGTATATTGGGGTCCTATTGCCCGTACCCAATAGGTGGTGGCAGAACCTGAAGTGTCTGGGGGTGTGAGAGTGCTGTGTTGAGGGTGATTCCGTAGGTCTATAACCTGTGTGATAGGTAGAGAGACTGCGGGCTGAAAACATGTGTGACCTCATACAGCGAACACCACAAAGTCACGGCAGCTTGGAGCGTGTTTGTGACACTCCATATCATAGTAAACCATTGAATGTAGCACAATACTAGATCTTGAAGTTGTCCTGAACACTATACAAGAGAGTACATTTCATATGGTCAAATTATGAAACTGAAAATAATAGTAACTAATATTGTGGAGACAGACAGAGAATTGACATCAGTGAAACTATCAAAATTTGATTTTCAAGCTCTTCAGCAAATGCAACCATAAAAACTGCAATTCCATACAATGATGTGTACCTCCTATAGCAGTATGTATTAACCTAAGAAGATTTTTCTCTATTATACTGCAAAACCTTTTAAGCAACAATTTTTATTATTATTTATTTAGAAAAATAAACTATAATGTTTAATAGAGATGGTTAACAAGAGAAAGACTGTTTTAAGCTGGTATCAAACATCTTATAACCATGTATTGCAATATCTGTTTACATGCAATCATTATACAGGTTTTAAGATTTTGTTTACACGTGCCATTGACATAAGATGCTGCAGTAATTAGAACCACTTATCTTTGTATTATTTGACTGAATTAAAGGCCTTTGAATGTCTGTCTGAGCTGAAAAACAAAACTGTCACAATTTGCAAAACGCAAATGAAAAATATTACACTACAATATTCCTTTCAAATACCTAATAAGTTGTTCAACTACAAATGGCGTAAAAAAATCTGTGTAAACAGACAAATCAGGGTAGATAGAGAGATCAGTTTAGAGAGCAGTGTGTATATACCAGCTCAATACATTGAGCAGTGTAGATCAGTCAGGAAGTCTCTAAGGGGTATATTTACTAAACTGCTGGATTTGAAAAAATGGAGATGTTGTCTATAGCAACCAATAGGATTCTGGTTATCATTTATTTAGTACATTCTACAAAATGACAGCTAGAATCTGATTGGTTGCTATAGGCAACATCTCTACTTTTTCAAACCCGCAGTTTAGTAAATATACCCCTCATAGACTGGAGAGCACAGAGAGATGTTTCTCCTTTCATTAAACCATGATGAATAAACATTGAAATATAATGTGGTTGTAAAGATATTAACCCTTGGTATGATAATATCGTAGTCAAACAGCTAACTTCAAAGTGAACGTCTAAAGGAGCAGAAGATCAGGTACAGATGTAATATGACCAGAAACACTGATATATCTGGATGCAGGAGTATTACCATATCTCAGTGATAGGTAGGTATAGGAGAGCACCTACTGCTTACATATGGTGCCTTGGAACAGTACTGGACTAATCAGCTGAAATGCAGTGTATACACACATATATATATATATATATATATATATATATATATATATATATATATATATATATATATATATATATATATATGCATCAGACACAGGCAGAATATCAGTTATATCATGAGCTTTACTTACAGTGTACACAAGGTCTTGGGTGGTCTCACATTGAATGTAGATTTTTGATATATTTTGTCAGCATGAATTCCTAATAAGATTCCTATCTTGATATCTCCAGGTTGTGTTATCCCCTCCAGCACTGACAGAGGTGACAGTCTGCATCTCTGATCCATGGAGCGGACAATTAAAATGAGGCGGAAAAAGATGACATTGAAACACACAATAGATGTACAGTTCATAGTATCTGGATTAGCCAGTGAATGATCTGAAAAAAAAAAATATGCATCACTGTTCATATTCTATATGTGGATGAGGATGTGTGCTGGAGGTGTAGTGGCAGAGAGATGTGTAGGGATGAGAGTGTTTGATGAAGGTGCAGTGACGGTGATGTGTTCATTGTTGAGCATTAGGTATATAAAAGAGTTTAATTTACAATAATGTGTGTACAGATGGCCATGGATGACAAATATATAGAGATAGTGATGTATATGGGTGAGAGTGTATAGTGGAGGTGGAATTACTGTGGTTTGCGTAGAAAAGGGTGTATGACAGAAGTGTAGTAACAATGCTGTGAATAGATGAAATGTAGGAAGGAGGTGTAATGGCAGTAATGTGTGTATATATAAGAATGTGTAATGTTTGTATAGTAATAGTGATGTTTGTATAGATGAAGTGTCTGATGGAGGTGTAATGACAGTGCTGTGTGTATAGATATGCATGATGGATGTATACTAACAATGATGTGTGTATAGATTATATGTGTGATCGACATATAGGGCCTGATTCATTAAGGAAAGCAAGAAATTGAGTAAGTTTGCTTACTGAAGTTTTCTGGACAAAACCATTTTGCAATGCAAGGGGTGCATATTAGTTTATTATTTTGCATGTAAGGAAAATACTGGCTTTTTTTTTCAAATACTTGACAGCTTATCTGTACACTGAAATTTAAAGTTGATCTAGGAATAAAAAGCTAGTATTTTCCTTATGTGCAAAATAATAAACTAATATGCACCCCTTGCATGGTAACATGGTTTTGTCCAGGAGAAAAACTGAAGTAAAAAAATGAGTACTTTCCTTAATGAATCATGTAAATAGTGACAGTGATGTGTGTATAGGTAACATATGTTATGGATGTATAGTGTCAGTAATGTGTGTATAGATGATATGTGTGATGGATGTATAGTGACAGTAATGTGTGTATAGATGATATGTGTGATGGATGTATAGTGACAGTAATGTGTGTATAGATGATATGTGTGATGGATGTATAGTGACAGTGATGTCTGTATAGATGATATTTGTGACAGATACATAGTAACATTGATGTGTGTATAGATGATATGTGTGATGGATGTATAGTGACAGTGATGTGTGTATAGATGATATGTGGGATGGATGTATAGTGACAGTGATGTGTGATGGAAGTATATTGGCATTGATGTCTGCATAGATGAATATAATTGGTGTCTTATACTTACATCATATCAAGTCTCTCTATTTCGTACTCACTGCTACTACCCAGCTTTATATAGGTAACTACAATTATATCTAATGATCTGAATCAATAAATAGATTGCTGTTTGCTCAGGGTATTCATAGTAACATTCAATTATCATAATGATTTAAATTTGCAGCATTCTCAGCGGTCTGTGGCCATAATAGTTTAGGGAAAAAAAATACATAATTGTGCAGATGTGATTTCCCAGCTGTGGGTAGAATGATTATGACTACACATTCAATATTACAAATAATAAATTAAAAAAACCAAAGACTCACAAGTAATATAAAATAAATCAATTACTACTTACATTTCTCATCTAATTTTGAAAACTAAATGTGTGACCCGTCCACCAGTAAAATAGAGCGTCCATGCTGTAACGATGCAATGAGTCTGCTCAGCAGGAATTAGCTTTGGACCCACCGCAAACCATGGTTTGTGAGAGTACACCTAGATCTCCACTTGGGTCACAGAGGAGTTTGCCCTCATCTGAGTAAGAGCAGGAGTTTTCACAGGGAGAGGAATTGTATTTAGTGAAGACATTCCTAATGCAATTTGCCTCCAAGTCTGGGGCAGGTAAAAACTAGGTTTTATTTTGCTGAGCGAGGTTATGGTAAAGAATAAAAAGGGGTGGATATGGTGCATTTTTAGGGGAATTCCTTTGTGTGGATGGGAGCTCAGCTATATCCACTTCACAAAAGGAGCTTTTCAACTCACCCCAGCACTATGGGCTTCTCAAAGCTAACTTTAGTGGAGTGGGATGGGGGGAAATCGACAGATTAGCACTGGACCTCATTCTGATAATCCTACTGGTCTTCATGACCATAGGAATGTGTACCATTTCGAGGGGGGATGTATTCATAGGTCTAGCTCTTTAAATGTGAGACAGAATTATGTTTCAGGTGCCGTCCCCATACTTCTCATGTGTGCCGAGGAGGGACGTCTGCCTCTTCCTCCAGGCGCATCCCCTTCTCACCGGTCAGCCCCTCACCTGGGCTTCTCCTCTGTGGAAATGAGCGGATGCACTCATCCAGAGTTCCACGGTTTTCATTGAAAATTTTCAGAAGGTATTTGATGAACTGTGCCGTGTTTTTTCTGCTGCTTCCAAGTCTTCTGTCTCTCCGTCAGGGGTCTCTTTCAGCAGAACAATGCACAGCTCAGTCCTGGACCCTGGTCTCAGAGGTTAAGTGGAGTGACAAGGCATTGGTAGCGACCTTCTAGCAAGATCTATCTGATGTATTAAGGATGATCTGGACTCATGTAATCTACCCGCTAGCATTAATGATTTGGTTTCCCTTTGCATTAAGGTGGATATCAACCATAGAGAACAGAATTATTTTTACCCAATGCTGACAACAGTTGTCTAGTTGTAGTATTTTTAGAGCAACACTGACAACACCTTCCTTATCAATATCCTCACTAGTGATCAGAGTTAGTCCTGCATTCAAGTCTAGATGACTATTCCCCTATCCATGATTTCTCTGATAAATTCTTGAGCGCTAGTCTAGCTGCTGCTGGGGTGGATCTTTAACCCAGAAGTAGACCAAGAAGATGACTACTAGTAGTTTACAGCAATTGACTGTTAAACAATTCTTTGCAAGAAGAAGCAAGTATGAAAGCTGTCACACAATCGCAAAGCAGATCACAGACGCAATGGCGACTATGCTAGTATTAGATCTGTGTCCAATATCCACTATTAATGCAGCTGGTTTTAGACAGTTAATTGAGGTCTTGTGTCCCTGTTACCAAATTCCATCACAGCACCATTTTAATAGAAAAGCTATTCGTCACCTCTACGAGAAAGTTTGTAAAAATTTAATTATTGGGCTACAAAATGCCATTCTACCCACTGTACACTTAACCACAGATATATGGACCAATGGAACTGGGCAAACTAAAGATTATATGACTGTGACAGCCCACTGGGTTGGTGATTCGTCTTCACCAGCAGTAACAACAGCAGCATGTACCCAACTACGTCACATTTTTCAGAGGCAGGCTAATCTGTGTATCACCGGCTTCACTAAGAGGCATACACCTGACAACCTGTTATAAAACTAAGGGATGTTTTTGCTACATGGCTTATCCCAATAGGACTCTCCTAAGGATATGTAATTTCTGATAATGCCACCAATATTGTGAGAGCATTTCACATTCACTGTTTTGCTCACACAGTCAACTTGGTGGTGCAGAGCTTTTTGAAAAATTTCTGGGACGTACAGGAGATGCTGTCTGTGGACCGTAAAATTTTGTGACATTTCCGGCATACTGCAACAGCATGTTGGAGAGTGCAGTAGCTACAAGAACAATTTATCTGCCCTGCCTTCAACTGAAGCAAGAGGTGATAACGAGGTGGAATTGCACCCTTTATATTCTTCAGAGGATATGAGCAGCAAAAAGCCAACAGTCTTAGAGTTCATTGATTTGTTAAACTGTACCTGCTACCCCTCCTGTTTCTGTGTGAGCTTGAATACCTTTGTTAAACCTTTTTAACATATTTCCCAAGGACAATTCCATCTTGCACTGTTTGACATTTTGGGCTTGGTCTATCAGCTTGTGTAACGGTCGACAATTGAGTTTTCAACAGTGTTATTAGGTCGCTAATTCACATGGTGGACAATATGATTAGATAGACTAGTCAAATGTGGAGAGTATTATTATAGGGCTAGGGATATGGTTAAGAACAGGTCTAGGGACAGGGATAATAGGGACAGGTATAGGGATAGCGATAGGGACAGGGATAGGAATAGGGAAAGGTCTAGTGATAGGGACGGGGTTTGAGTTAGGGATAATACTGTCTTCATTTAAATTGTCAACCTAATAAATACTGTCTACATTATATTGTCGATTTTACAACCTCGACTACTCTGCTGCCCTTCAATCATATTATGTCAATCCAACATAAGGGTGGGTGAGAGTTCCGAGGGACAATTCCATCTTGCACCACTTTTCTTTTCTGCCACTGCTGTGTTGCAGTGTTTCCGAAATGTGCTATGAACTTCCATGTGTTTGTGGCATTGCTCTGGCAATTAGTTACCAGTCAGCTCGCTGCAGTCTTACAGTTCATTGACAGCACTGTTACCTTAGCTGCCTTAAGCCCATTGTTTGTTTTGTGGGGGCTCAAACAAACCAAGCACTTCAGCCACAAAAGTGACATTCCTTGTCACTGAAGTGCTTGGTTTGTTAAACTGTACCTGCTACCCCTCCTGTTTCTGTGTAAGTTTGTTTAATCTTTTTAACATATGGGCGGGTGGGGTGGCCCAAGGACAATTCCATCTTGCACCACTTTTGTTTCCTGCCACTGCTGTGTGGCAGTGTGTGCTCATGCCATTGCTCTGTCGCTTAGTATCCAGCCAGCTTGCTACAGTCTTTGGCTGAAAGTGAATGAAAATAATATTGTGACCTATAAGGTGTTCAAAATGAACTGGAAATGACTGGAAATTAGTGTTATTTAGGTTAATAATATTGTAGGAACAAAAAAAGAGCAAATTTATGTGATTTTAGCATATTTTAGAAATTTTTGTAAAAAACACGGATCCAAAACCAAAACATGTGAGGCAGTTTTGCCAAAGCCAAAACCAAAACACGAATTTAATACAGATCCAAAACCAAAGCAAAAGGCAGGGATCAGTGAACATCTCTAATTGTAAGTTGGAGAAATATCTTTTTGAGCTTTCGCAATTGCCTTTTTGGGGTATATAGTTTCAAGAACTGGTCTTTAAATGGACCCCAAGAAAGTGGAGGCAATACACAGTTGTCCTCAGCCCATCAGATTGAAAGCCACTCAGCATATCATTGGCTTTGCCAAGTACTATTGGCAATTTATTAGAGGTTTCTCCACTCCTATTGCACCCATTACCTCTCTCACTTGTAAAGAAAAACAAGCCAAGCCTTGGCCTCCCAAAGTGGTCTCCACCTTTAATGCCTTAAAAAAAGCCTTCTGTGTCACCCCAGTTCTCAAACAACCCGACCAGCATAAGTCTTTTATTTGGGAAGTGGACGCCTCCACAATGGGAGTTGGGGTTGTGCTGTCACAGAAGACTTCCTCAGGAACTCTGGTCCCATGTGGTTTTTATTCCAAGAAATTTTCTCCCTGTTAAACTATTTATGACATTGGGGACTAGGAACTTTTGGCTATGAAGATCGCTCTAGAATAATGACGTTATCTTTTGGAGGGGGCACTTCATCAGTTACTGTCTTCACGGATCACATAAATCTTATTTATTTACAGTCTGCACATTGGTTTAGCCCTCATCAGGCTCATTGGTTTCTGTTCTTTTTGAGATTCCAATTAATTTTGACTTACCAGCCTCGTATGAGGAACTCTAGTGTGGATGCTCTTTAGTAACAGAAATAATGGGATACTCGCCTCACTCTAGATTAGCGCTGACTGGCCTGCAGTGCGGAGTCTAACGAACCCCCTGGTTTTCACCAAAAACCGCCGCAAGGCGGGATGGGCTTAGCTGAGGAGGTCCGCAGTTTGCGGTCCACAAGTCTGCCTCTAGATGTAAGGCTGAGGAAGATATCCATGGTCAGGTAAGCTGGAACTGGTACACAGGGTAGATGAATATGAAGTTGAACGCATCCTGAACTCACAAACTCTCAGAGGCAGGACAAAGTTTCTAGTTCACTGGAAATGCTACAGCCCCGGATAAAGAACATGGGCCAATAAGAAGGACTTTCATGGACCTAACCTTTTGGGCAGCTTTCTCAAGAAATATGCTTCCAACTCCCTTCCAACAGGGAGCGGTGTGGGGGTTACTGCTAGGTGCCGTCCCCGCACTTCCCCAGTGTGTAGGGGATGGCTGCCTGCCTCTTCCGACCTGATGCTTTCCATTGAAAGGCATAGGTTTCTATGTCTAGTAACAGGTCGCGGCACCTTCTGCTCTAGACATAGGTGTCATAGGTGCCAATCAGGCCTTTTGCCTCCCTATGTATAGGGTGCCAGAGTATTATGTCAAACCTAGCTCCAGCATTCTCTGGACTCCGCCATAATATCTATTCCTGTTTCCTTGTTCCGGTGCGTGTTTTTTGGCTTCTACCCCGGCTAGTCTCCAGACCATCCCTTGAGTTGCGATTTGGCTCTATTTTGACTTCTCAAGTTTTAATTCCTGGCTATCCCTGACCATTTTTTGGAAACTCCTCCTGTACTTTCCATTCCAGCTGGATCTGATTCGGATTATCTGACTATTCTCGCTTCACCTACCACTTCGCTGGTGACTGTCTTGGAGAACCACGACCTGTGCACTACCTTGCAGCAAAGCCCATACCTCCTTGCGGGGGTCCCTGGTGAATACAAGGGGTGCGTTAGACTCTGCACCTCCTCGTTCAGTTGCGCAAATACCAGCAAGTGGCCTTGTCTGATACTCGTACATGACATTATGTTATTTGTGCCTGAAGTGATACACTATTGCTCTATATCTAGGTGCAAATCAAAAAGTGATCTTTTACACTAAGTGCAAATCAAGAAGCTAAATTAAAATTACTTTTAAAACGATTCACTTTTACCAATCTAACTGGAGCCCTAAAATCAAGACAACCACTCAGGGTGCACATGATAACTCTAACATACATATTAATATATATTGGTAGAGCAGATATTTTATTACAGTGACTTGTGCACAACAGCTATGGATTTAGAAAAGGATTTGTATAATTGTGTGTCTTCTGACAGATTTATGACTTGTTAATCTATGCGAATCTAGGTCTATTTAAGTTAATATAAAAATGTTGTAGGTTTGTACACTGCAATGACTGCAATAGACTTGAGTCATCTCAGACCAGAGGTTGCCAAGCTGAGAAGAGCAAAAATGAAGGTAAGAGGATGCCCAAGACAATGGTGTTCAGTCTGTAAAACAGAAACATCTGCTGTACAAGTGCAACCCTGCTCTCACTTACACCTTTTGATTCATTCTTCATAACTTGTAATTAATTTAATTATTATTGATTAAATCTATCATTTTAATTTTAATGATATGTACACACTGATTGCCCCATGGATTAAAACCTCCTTGATCTAACTTCTGTTATAGGGGGTAATTCAATGACAAGTGCGTGGAATGAAGGTTAGTGCGAGAAAAAGCTATTTAGAGGAACTGCAGTAATTATATTGGGTTAAAACTTGCTTAAATCGCTTATTCTCAGCTAACCCTTCATTCTACAATGTAAAAGAACGTCCAGATGAATTACATTGTAACTGAAGTTTACCCACAGTTTTCAATTGTCTGAGGTCTCTTAACATTAACACCCGAAAAGCATCAGGAAAACTACAGCCGGGTTGACATCTGTGATTATTCAATGCTGTAATTTACTTCCCACATTGAAAGTGTTTATTTTGCTGATTTTATTTATTTAAGTAAGAATCACATTTCATTGAAAAGAGGCTCCCTTCTATATTCCAGCGATATCCTTACATCAGTGGACTGACCAGTTTTTCCTACTCTGGAAGAGCAAAAATGTCCCAATGCGTTGGTAAATTACATTTTAAGAGCACAATTTGATGATTTTTACTCCACTCCATGAAGCAGTTTGCATTTTAACTAATGAAGGTGCCCACCTTTATTTACAACATTCTCTTTATACTGTATCTAAAAGACACAAACACATTTATTGCTGAATTTCCATTAGGCCACCTGTATAAAAGGTTTACATGTATGGATGAATGACAAGTCAGACTCTTTATTACAGGCTGTCTTCCACTTTTACAATTTATCCAGATATGTTCTGTAGCCATTTCTACTTTGTTTGTCATTTTAGTTTATAACATGGGTTGGTTTACCTTCATTATAAACATCATATAACATTTCTTATGATAAACGTCTCCAATCAAATGATTTAGATGTGCAGATAGAGTAGATTGAGTTGTTCAAGATGCATCTAACATTCTAATCCTTTACCTTGTAATCTCCCACCTTGACTACTGCAACCTCCTTCTAGTTTTCCTTCCCAATTGGTAGATATGCTGCTCCACTGTGTAAATCAGTACACTGACCCTGCATACTCTTCAGTATTCTATTAAAAATCCTCACCCTTGCCTAGAAAGCCCTGAATGACATCTCCCCTTCTTAAATATTATGCCTCATCTCCAAATATTCTCCATTTTCCCTCTCTGACCTACCTGTGACCTATGCTTCTCCTCTCTCAAAATCACCTCTGACTTTCATCTATAAGTCTTTTCCCTAGCCACTACCTAAACATGAAATTCCCAACCATTCATTATCATCTCCCTGCTTACAAAGTGTTAAACAATCTCTGAAAGCCCTCCTGTTTTGTAAAGCCTTCTCAATAATCACCTAACTCAATCATTTCTGCCACTAATCACAGACACCATATTGTCCTAAATACACCACCCTGAGCAGGGCCGGATTAAGGGAATGGAGGCCCCTGGGCTAAGGGGGCCTCCATTCCCCCGTGAGGTCCCCAAATGCGAGCCGCCCACCACCCCCCATCCCCCGTGAGGCCCCCGAAGTGCTTACCAGTCACTGCATTCCTCCTTCCGTGGCACGCTGTAAGCTCCTTACTGAGGAGATCTTGCGAGAGTGAGACTCTTGCGAGATCTCCTCAGTAAGCAAATTACTGAGCGCCGGGGACGGGTGACTGCAGTGAAAGTGCTCAGCAGCATTGATCGGGCTGGGGGCGCCCCCGTACCGATCAATGATGCTGCCGAGGACTTTGAAGGGCCCCCTGGATGCCCGAGGCCCCTGGGCTGTAGCCCAGTTAGACCTCGGTTTAATCCGGCCCTGACCCTGAGTCACACTTCCTCCTAAGCTGTAAGCAATTCCCAAAAGATTGTATATTCTTGCAGTCAAGGTTCAAACCTGTGTGAGGGATATGTGTAGAATTAATAGTGTATTTTTATTTGTATGTTATTTGAGGCTATTGTTAAAAAATATAAGTCTGGTTCATCCACATTGCAGGGATGCAGCAATAAATATTTACATGACAATATCTGGAATTTACTGTTTTACGAAAACTACTATATTTTTTTTTTGTTTATACGAGGTATGTCTATTAAATAACGAGACTGTGATTCCACCTAGTAAACAAATCAGTCAGAACCGGTTAAAATTGCATACGTATTAACCTTGAACTGGTATGAACCTCCATGACAAGCTGCAACACTCTATGACGTTCAGTTGATTGTGAGTCGCCATTTAAGTTGGCTGTGTTTTCTGTAGAGTGCCGAAAAATGCTAAGTTTAAAAATTGAACTTGTCAATTTGAATTTTTTTGTAAAATTGCACAAAACACTTACAGAATGTTTTCAAATGCTTACTACGGCCTATGAGAATACCTGCCTGTCTCGTGCGCGTGTGTTTGAGTGGCACAAAAGATTTAGCAAGGGACATGAGAATGTTGAAGATGATGAATGCCCTGGACGACCTTGCACTTCAAGAACAAAGACAATGTAGTAAAATATCAGTCAGACCGCTGATTCAGTGTTCAAATGATAGCTGAATCCGTGAATATTGACAAAGACACCATATGGAAAATTTTGCGTGAGGATCTTAACGTGACGAAATTTTGTGCAAAGATGGTCCCAAGGGTTCTCACACCAGAGCAAAAAGAACGTCACAAGGAATGTTGTGTTGACATTCTGCAGCAACTTGACACAGATCCAAACCTGTTCCATAAAGTAATCACTTGTGATGAGACCTGGATCTTCTGGTACGATCCTTAAACCAAGACAGTCAATGCACTGGAAAACACCTTCATCACTAAGAATGAAAAAAGCTTGTCAAAGCAAGTCAAAATTCAAAGCAATGCTCATTGTTTTTTTTTATATCAAGGGTGTAATTCTATAAGAATGGGTTCCAGAAGGCACAACAGTTAATCAGCATTATTATAAGGAAGTTTTAAAAAAGCTGAGAGACAGAGTCAGAAAGTAACGGCTGCAACTGTGGAAAAATGGTTTCTTTCATCACCAGGACAATGCGCCTGTTCACACAGCACTTTCTGTGAAGCAGTTTTTGACCGACAAACACATTACTACACTTGAACATCCTCCATATTTGCCCGATTTAGCACCTTGCGATTTTTATCTTTTTCCAAAAGTTAAATCAGTGCTTAAAGGGACACATTTTGAGTCAGTTGATGCTGTAAAGAAGAAAATGGCAGATATGTTGAAACAAGTGACAGAAATTGATTTGCTCCATGCCTTCGTCCAGTGGAAAGACTACAGCGATGTATTAGTGCAAATGGAGAGTGTATTGAAGGGGACAAACATTAAATTTATAATACCAATAAATAAAGGTGAGTTATTTAAACAGTCTCGTTATTTATTAGACATACCTCGTATATTTACAATTAAGTAAATTTGAGTACACAGCAAAAAAGAAATGATTATAGTAAAAGGTGAGACAGATTAGGTACCCGCAGGGGGGATTTCTATTTATTTTCAGTTTTATAATTGCCCTATGAATATTTGTAGTATAAATGATCTCAAACACTGTTCTATATTTTTAACTGTATGAAAAATATTTTTGTTTAGTATTTATGTATCATAGAATAGTATATTCCCTCATCAGGCTTGGTATTGTTACTAGATAAGATATGTAGTTTTTGGGGTTAAACTGAGTCTTGTGAGGGAGTGTGCAAACTCAAGCTTTCTCTCCTCTTTAATCTTTTAAAACTATTCTATTTTTTGATGTGTTATGATTTAGGAAGACTTAAAGTTCCCTTTTAGTATTATCATGAATACAAGCTGTTACCTGGGTTAATACCATAGGGGTACATTGATTAAAACTGCAGGTGCAAGGGCTAATTGAGAATGAACATTGATATAAGTAGACTGCTAATGAGAATCTGGAGAATCTTTGAGAAAGTCAGCTGCTTACTGATGAAACGCGTCAGAATATTATGTTTCCAACATTTGCTACTGATATTTATATAACTGAGATGAACCAGGACTAAGTAGGATTCCTTTGGTGCCCACATATTTTGTCTTTTTCGGAGTGTAACAGCACTCACGGTCTTTGTATGAGGATTCCTTCTCCCTGCTATGAAACCATTGCAATTAAGGCTGTACTGCTAATTGGAAGAGGGGATTTCCCTTCCCTAATAGCTACCGTGTTAGACAGTGCAACAGGATCTATTAGACTCGTATGAAAACCATTATACTTTCTTTTTGGAATCACTGTATCTGAGGCTGTATTGAAAAACAGAAGAGGGGATTCCTTTTTCCTAACAGCCAACCTACCACAGTAGCCTATATAGTAGATTGAGCTGTGGCTCAACACTCTGATAAACTATTCTTTGGGGTGGTTACTTGGAGTTCAAGCTCCTATGCGAGACAGTGTAACATAATTTATTGGACTTGCATAAGGATCATCACACCCTTTGAAAGGGATTCCCTTTCCCTAACATCCTACCTGCTACATTGGGTGCAGGGCCGGATTAAGGGAATGGAGGCCCCTGGGCTAAGGGGCCTCCATTCCCCCGTGAGGCCCCCAATGTGAGCCGCCTGCCGCCCCCCTGAGAGACCCCCCCAAAGCACTTACCTGTCAGTGCAGTCCTCCTTCCACGACGTGCTGTAAGCTCCTTACTGAGGAGATCTCGCGAGAGTTCACGAACTCTCGCGAGATCTCCTCAGTAAGCAGATTACTGAGCGGCGCCGGGGACGGATGACTGCACTGACAGTGCTCAGCAGCATTGATCGGGCTGGGGGCGCCCCCGCCCCCGGACTAATCAATAATGCTGCTGAGGACTTTGAAGGGCCCCCTGGATGCCCGAGGCCCCTGGGCTATAGCCCAGTTAGCCCTAGGGTTAATCCAGCCCTGATTGGGTAAGATTGTTGTTTTTTTGTTTGTTTGGTTTTTTTTTCTCTAACAATTCAGTGAGTATAGTGATTATAATCTCTTGAAAAACACATTAACAGATATACAGATTTTTGTTTTGTTTTGACAACTAAGATATATATACTGTTAAAGATGCATGTATGAGTATGTTGTAGTTTCTGAATCCGTTTGTTGACTCTTGTATATCCATTCCTTAGTATTTAAATCTAGTTGTTATAAGTTATTTTTCAGATATCGAAATCTGTTTATATCAAGTTTTTTAATAATTATTTTTTTGGCAAAATAAAAAATATTTTTCATATATAGAAGCACACGATTTCCGACATATTTCTGGAGATTCTTTCTAGCTTTTGGCAAACCTTTCTTTCTTATTGTTTCAGGTTTTTTTATATTCAAAGGTGTTTATTTCAATAATATTACATCTCAATCATCCTAATATCTAGGAAATGCATATAGGGTAAAATGTTGCATTGAAATGTTCTTACATCAATTACATTATACAAAATCAAATACTTTGATAGACTATACACATTTTTGGATCAATATAACCTGTGATGTCAAATGATGGCTCCACAGGTCAAACTCTTCAGAATACATTCATCATCTCTTGAATTATTATATTTTCTTTAACATAAGTGTTGCAGACGGACTGTGTCCAGGAGACATACTTATTTTTCCTCCAGAGAGATGTTGAAAAGGAGATAATGATTTATAGGACGATTCTAAGATAATGTCTATAAGATTTATGCTACTTAAAGTAAAGATCTTCTACGTGGGATTAAATGAAATGGTATATTGTACAGAATAGAAAAAAAGAATGTATATAGACGCAAAAATCAAAATGATTTTAGTTTAAAAAATAAATGAGTTACATAAAAATAAGTGGCTACAACTGTATATGTCCATATGGGGACCTGCGTTTCGCCTCTGATAACCATCTCTCACTCACGCCTACAAGACCTCTATGCACTAAACAAAATCTCTAGCACAACCCTCTCAGATTCACCTAGTGCCTGCCTAACTTTAAGTACTCTCAGCAAACCCATCTCTTTATTAGAACTTGCCTCTTTATAAGCCATGTCTGGCCTATGCTTTTCCCTTTAGTACACCCTTAAAACTCTCGCCATCTCTCACTCTGACCTGGGGGCCCTTTTCAAATTAGATTGTAAGCTCTTGATATACAGGGTCCTCCCTAGCCTTTGTTTTGTTCTATCTGAATTAAATTTGTCTTCCATGATCCAGTTGTTTGTAAGTTCTGTTTTCCCTACTGTCCGGCACAGTAGTGCAAATTAATGCGTATAATTATAATAATTATATAATACATAAACAGATGCAACCTTTTAAGGCCATCCTCTATTTGTAAAACAAGTCTCAAGTCTGATGAACATGACCAGTAGGTAACCCGCAACTTCTTATCCCTAATACTGTTAACCAGTCATCCGTCTGGTAAGCTATAAGATTGTAACTATTCATTAAAGAGATCCAAGAAAACTGCAGACGTCATCTAGATATATGTGCATGTCTCCAGGTAAGACTCTTCTAAGGCTGCCTCAGGTTGTGTGGATTGGGTTAATTAATAATAAATCCTGTATTATGGACAGCAATAAGTTAAATGTTACTGAAATATAACAGAGACAAAAAAGAAATAACAAACCTTAAAAATCATCTAGTGTCATTCATATTAATCGGTTGTCACCTACTCTCCACTCTAGTGACCTATGCTAGAAATCATTTATGATAATTTCCCAACATAAACATTTTTTTTCTCTGATATACAATAAAGAGAAAAACATCATTACTAAACATTCTTGGGATAAACTTAATGGGCCTGATTCATTAAGGAAAGTAAAGCAAAAAAAGTAATTAAAAATAGTAACTTTTCATCTTGGCAACACCATGTTGTATTGGAGGGGGAGGCAAAATTAAAATGTGATGGCAGAATTTTTAGTTGGGGTGAGGTATGTTCTAGATCAACTTTAAATTTCAGTGCACAAATAAAGCTATCAGGTATTTGTGTGATACATGAAAAATAGACAGTATTTATTTTATGTGCAAAATAATAAACCTATTTGCACCACTTGCATTGTGACATTGTTTTGTCCAGGAGAATACTTGCTCAATTTTTTGCATTATTTTCTCTAATAAATCAGGCCCAACATATCCAGAGACTAAGCCATAAATAAGCAAAATATTGTATATATATATATATATATATATATATATATATATATACATATATATATATATATATATATATATATATATATATATATATTCAATGCATATTTTGCCATTAATCAGTTGCTATTTATTAAATGTTTATTGATTTAAATTTTTATTTTTAATTATGAGATGTCGGCAGTTCTTATCTGGTCTGAACAATATAATGAAACATTTGGGGAGAAACATGCAGATCACCAGAGCCCAACTGGATGCCAAAATGGCAAATATTTCCATTGCCACAGTGTATTTTCCCTGAGCACTAAAGGAGGTTGGGATAAAAGCCACCCAGACACTGAGGAAGGCCAACATGCTAAAAGTAATAAACTGGGCCTCATTAAACCTGTCAGGAAGTCTACGAGCCAGAAATGCTACAATGAAACTAATGGTGGCCAGAAGAAACAGATAGCCTAGCATGGTCCAGAATGCAATAGGTGATCCCTCATTACACTCAACAATGATGAGTTCAGGTTTAGTATTAGTGTTATATTGTTGGAATGGAGAAGCTACAGACAACCATGTGATGCATAAGATGAATTGTAGCAGGACACAGGTAAAAATAATCATATAGGACAATTGGGGTGAGGTCCATCTCCTCAGATTGCTGCCTGGTCTAGTGGCCATAAAAGCAAATACCACCATGATAGTCTTGGCCAAAATGCTTGAGACACACAAAGTGAAGGCCAGGCCAAATAATACCTGACGCAGGAGACATTTCCCATGGTGGGGGTACCCTATAAATACTAAAGAACACAAGAAGCAGAGACACAGTGACATCAATAAAAAACAACTTAGATAGTAATTATTGGCTTTCACTATAGGTGTTTGTCTATATAAGATAAAAAGGTTCAAAATAAGTGCAGGAATAATCGAGGATATTATGCTGATTGTAGCTAAAATTCCTCCCAATGCGTCATCATAAGAAAGAAACTCCATGAATTTTGGGAGACATCTAGTTTTATCAGGATTTGGCCACTGATCCCAAAGACACCTTATGCAGGTAATTGAATCTGGAACATAGAACATATATGGTACCATTACACATCTACATGTCATTAATTTGTTGATTGGTGTTGAAAGGAAACAGTTGAAATGAGTTTATAATAATGACTTCCTGCACCTACTGAAACTATAAGGTACAAAATTTTCCTTACACATTGTTTTTATGTTCACTTTATACATTTTTAGTTCCATGTACAAATTCAATTTGATTTCTTTAGTCAAACAAATTTATCCAGATCGTGTTTAATTGAAATAATAAAACTGTACAGGCTAAGTGCCGACTTAGAGGTATGTTCCTGCTACATATTTACCTTCCCTCTGCCATATTAGATCCTACAAGATCTGGCCATGTCCTACATATTTTTTTAAACAAGGGCACACCTACTACTAACAAACTACTAACTAACTACTTTTGGGCTGAAAAATAATTTTTTATGTTTGAGAATCTTGGCATAAATTGGTGTATAATTGTCCTAATACAATTAGTCATAAGAAATGCCAGGTATCTCTGAGGTGTAACCAACTCTGCCCTTCATCCTACACACAATATATTTGAAACACGCCATCTTGTCCCACATATCAATTGTTGACCCCATTAAATCTGTACATGGCCAGAAAACAACAGTGTTTGTAGATCTGTTGTGTTGTGCACAAATTAATGTCACTGAGAGTCTCCTGCTCCTTGTCTGTACAGTATTATAGATGAACAAAGCTATGGTGAAATTTTGTACTGATCAAGTGATTCGCGGCAGCAATACCATCTTCTTTGTGCACTACTACTTTGTAACACACGGAATGCTATACCGTACTGCATTTATCATTTAGCATTTCACTGTTTGTATACTCTATGACTAAATCTGAGATGATAACATTTTAGTCACTCAGAAAAATGTGGCCATTGAACAGTTTTGAAAATGTTGCTTATCTCTATAGTATCTATAATATAAATGTCTAGTGGCGTGTGTTAGTCTGTGTGTGTGTGTGTGTGTGTGTGTGTGTGTGGAAAAAATAAAACCAAGCTTCAGCGCCACCTGCTGTGCGGAGTTATACACTGACCTACTAAATTCTTAGTGTGTGTGGGAAAAAAAATTCAGAAAGGGCTGAAATTTGGTATACTAAGATGTTTTTAATTTGTTAATTTAATTTGTTAATTGTTAAAAGTGTTTAGTATTTAGTAAAAGTATTTAAGATTTAAAATATATATATATATATATTTCTTAAAGGAGAAGTGACAGTTGGGGGTGGTTGGTGGTTGCCGGGGGTGACAGTGGCGAGTGGTTGGTGGTTGCCGGGGGTGACAGAGTGAGAGGAGTGTGATACTCAGGACCGCTGACAGAGATCCCTGTGTCTGGATAGACATCTGGATAGATGTGGCGATAAAGATGAAGGATGAGGTGATGGAGAAGAATGATGAGGTGGTGACATGTGGACAAAACCACGTTAAAAAAGGGCGCTTACGTCGGGAAGTAACGCTCTTCCCCTGAGGAGGCCTGGGCTATGGCCCAAATGCATGACAAGAACCTTTTTAACACCTTAAGTAGCTTGATTTGACTAGAATGCATGAGTATCATGCACGGGTTAACTTGTATAGTATATGTATATAGTGAAGAGTAACCTATTTTATAGGTAGAGCAACTATAGGTTATACAAATGCCACAATATACACTCTAGATGTGAGTTAGTGAAACTATTCTTATTTGACCTGTTGCATTTTCTCAGTGCCGTCATGGGCAGTATGACATGATTTGCTTAGTGCTTAGAAGAAACTCAACCATTTTTATGTTTTTCAGACTGCTAAGACCACTACATAAATAAATAATTTAATGTAATTTGTATAAACCAGCAGAAAGAGCCATTTCACTTAGAGGACGTCAACTGCAATCACAACAGCTGTGTCGTACCGAAGAGGGTTCATCTTTCTGATGATTTGTGTCAGTATTGGACAGTTTTACAGTTGATAATTGTAGTCGCTGACTGCCCACTTAAATCCTTTGTTGATAAAATAGTCAATGTGTACATCATAATGTAAATTTAACAACAGACTCTTTAAAATAGCAATACAATCTATTTAAAATGTCATATTCAAAGGTTCATCATAGTAATTTAAAGATAAAGATTATATCTTATTCCGTACTCCCAGTTACGTAAGCAATCCCCAAATGTACAGAGAACAAATGTTTGCAGGTTTGAGGGGTGTATAAACCCTAATATTAATAGGTTGTATGGAAGTAATGATATTATTATAATATGGTCAGAAATTTGTGACTAATTCTGCTTCACATTACTTGGAATTTAGTACAAGGACTCTGGAAAGGCTTTTTGTGTAGCTATCACAATTTTGATGATTACATTTACATAATTTTTGACATAGATCATCTACTGTCACCTCCAGATTTATGTTTCAGTTCCAATGTCTTGACTTCCTCTGGGCAGTGGTCAAAGTGGAAATTTAGAAGTTGTGGTATGAAATTGTGGGAATGTAAGTGAATGGAATTTGATAGTTTTACAATGAAGGCAGCAGGAGAAGTGGTGGTAATGGCATAGCACTGTGTAAATCCCCACTTCGTCCACTTCCTCTGGGTACATGAAAAAGTCTTTTACTTGCCTGTTTGGTTAGATGTTTCTCCTTGTAGACATTGTAAACAATCAAAGCAGCAGATAGGTTGTCCTGTTCTAGTTGTTTTCCTGAATCCTGGAGGACAACTCTCACTGCAGACTGAGCGAGGCACCTTGGGATAATATGTCATATTATTATATTATTATCTGTGGCACAAACCACAGATGCTTTGGCAAAAACGTACAATAGCTGTGGTACTTACAAGGCCAGGCATTTTGCTTATTGGCAGAAATACATCATAACACTATTTTGAGATTTGGCATCAATAGATACTAGCCTCATAAAGAAGCTGTAGTGATAATATATATTTCCAAGAAATCAATATAACATAATCATGTTTCCTATGTATCATGTGTGACAGTAACAGTGCCAGAGGAATGCCATCCTTCTTACCGGGCATACCATACCTTTCCTATTCAGTCAAGTCTTTTCTCACAGCTTGCCCGTATGACCTGTTTTCAGTGATTTAGGCTGTTTCCTGACATCTAAGAGAAAGACAATGCTGCTTGTATTCTGTGCATGCATAGACTTCTGGACTTCTCTAACAAACTTCTGACAAGTAGCAAATGGCTGGTGCTAGGAAATGATGTTTTCCAGTTCCTTTCTCCTTGCTCTCAGTTAACCTACTTGGCTCTGATAACATGTGTACTGACATCTCTGACTATTTTACTACGTTTATTAGCCCTAGGAAGCTTGCTTATTATACAATGCTTTTCTGTGTATTGACACAGCCTTATTGTGGACTATGCTAATTAACCCTTGGAACCTAGATTATTTTATAATGCCTCAATGAGTACTGAGTCAGATGGACTATGTTTATTAGATTAACCCTTGGAACCTTGCATATTATATATTGTCCCGCTGTATACTGACCCCATCTGACTGTGGATTATTTGTACCAGATTAATCATTGGTAATAGTGATATAATTTTAAAAATATTTGTCATTTTTGAAAATCAAGTGTCTTTCTTTTGATAAACCCTTTCACACCTATTTGTTTCCCATACACAGGTGGGTCTTGTCATAGCACAAAGCAACTGGGATTCTCCTGGCTTTCCCCAAGCAAGAGGAAATAAACAGACTATTGACCTAACAGCCAAAAAGATCTCACCGAATATATAAAGAGTATTGAAAGTTGGTTATATGACTCACGGCCCCCATCTTCCTATCCTTGTATATAGATTTTTTTTTTTATATATAGAGTTAATGTGTATTTATATGAATTATGGTTGGCTTATATCACTGAGTGTTTAATAAAATGTGTATATCTGCATTTCAGTAATATCATATACAGTATATGGTATATGTGTATCTGTAATAAGTGCCATATCCATATATGTGTCTGTATGTGCTGTATATATCTTTATGAGGTTCCATATACTGTCTATTTGTATATCTGCATTTTGCACCTCAGTATGTATTTTACTACTTCTCTATTTTTAAGTGTGATTCACTGCCAGAGTTTTGCATGATTACATGTTGTGAACCCTGCTTATTTAATTGACTTGAAGGAAGTGGAGAATATATTTTGGGAGGTGTTCCCCATTTTATAGGTAGGAAACAACCTTTAGTCCATTCAAATGGACTAAAAGGATGGACTAATTCTCTGACTAGTTAGAAGAATACCAGCCTCTTTCCTATATTATTAATAAGACTATTTCATTCACAAATTAACAACACAGCTATTGCATTACAATATCTCTATTTATATATAAAATAATTTTTTTTGTTTGTTTGTTTGTAGGTGAATATCTTCGACACCCCTTCACCAATTCGGATTAAACCAATGCAAGGTGGTCCAGTGGGATCCTGGCCAGATTGTAAGGAGTTTAGGGACACCGATTGGATCTCCCGTTGGTGTACACTGGCCAGAATTCTGACCCACGGATCCTGTTCTGGGCCTCCACTGGATGGATTTGGATGAAAATGTCAAAACATTGGATCCCAGAAGACATACTATGGGATGTAGGTATCAGTCGGACCTCCCGTTGGTGGACGATAAACCAGAACTTTGACACAGAGAGTCTGTTCTGGGCCCTCTACTGGATGGATTTGGTTTGTTTGCATTCGGAAACCACCGTGAAACCACCGTGAGGATCCTGCGCAGGTGTTAAGGGGGTTAGGGTCCCACAGACCTCCCATTGGTGTATGTTCGGCAGAACTTAGAGCCTGTTCTGAGCCTTCCACTGGAGGGATTTGGTCAAAAAGTTCACAGACTGGTAACACTGGATCCCAGAAGACATATTAGGGGGTTAAACTTGTGGTTGGACCTCCCATTGGTGTACGCGGACCAGAATTTTTTGACCCCTGGAGCCTGTTCTGGGCCTTCTACTGGATAGATTTTGATTGTTTGCCTGTCCGGTTATACATTCAGACACAACTGCACCGATTTGCATGAAACCAATGTGAGGTGGTCCAGTTAGATCCTGGACAGGTTTAAGGAGGTTTCGGGACCCAGTCGGACCTCCTGTTGGTGCACGCTGGCAAGATCTTTGACCCAGGGACCCTGTTCTGGGCATTCCACTGGATGGATTTGGTTTGTTTGTCTGTCCGGTTATACATTCGAACCCCCCTGCACCTATTGGCTTGAAACCAATTCGAGGTGTTTCAGCTGGTTTTATTAGCCTTTGTTTATATGCTGATTTTGAATTGGGTCATACTTTTTGGATTTATAACTCTCCACCTCACATTATATCATTGAGTACAATAAGATTTCTATGGAATTCCCCTCCCCTCAGTTAAACTCTTTTCATTCAAACTCTCTTATTTAAGGAGTGTCAATTGCATTATCATTTATAGAGGTGATATTTTTTTGCTTTGCTTTGATCAAGGACTGAAAATTGCAAACACTGCACTTTTATCTATACAAATGCCTTTTAATATTTCATACATTCTCTATAAGGAGTGATGGTCAATTTACCCAAGGCAGCAGTTACTATTTCAATCTAATCGTCACAACACAATTTAATAGAGTAAGTATATTACAATGAGATCATTATCAGCTGCCTGACGGCTGAGGTATTATTCCCTCCTGTATATAACATCAAGTGCATTATTTCTATTATATAAAGGAATTCATTCCTGATTTATGAAAAATCTGGGAAATATCTTAACAGACTGCAATGAGAAGTGTCATTTATAAAACATATATTAGAGGACTTTGGATATACAGGATTGATATGTAACTAATTGTTTCTAATGATAATTTCACAGAAAATGACAGAAATATTTTGGTCTTTTCAGAGATTAGACATGTATAGATGCCATGATAAAATTGTTATCTTATATGTGCATATTCATTTCTCAGACATTATTATAGTTTGAGTTTTAAAACCTTTTTCTTTGTATAAATTAATGTGCTTGGAAATGCATATGTATAAGTATAAAGACAACTCTACATGGACGCTAAGAAGAGGCCTGTCATTGTGTATCTAACAAAATGCTGACCAGGTAAGATTCTTTAAACTATGCAGTTTATCCAATGTGCACTTCTGTTGTACTTGATCATTTGAAATATAAGATAGGGGCATAACCCCTTTACCTTTAACTGCTTGACTCACTTACATTCAGTGTCATCACATAGAAGTTTAGCAGCTAAACAAATAATGAAGAATTCTTCTCGACAGATGGACAGGAGTTTCATTTGACATCTCACCTGTTGACCTCCCATAGGCCACAGCAACAGACTTGAGTTGATGGTCAGAGCTTGATCAGGAGTTGCTATAGTACTATAATTGCCAATGTGAATTTGCTTCACAGTCCCTTCTGGACTCAGTTGCCAGTTCACAATGCTATAGGCTGTGGTTGTGAATATGACTTTCCTAACATAGTGTGTGAGCTGTGAAGAGGGGGAGAAGATAATCATTTGTTAACAGTAATAGTAATGAAAACAAGAAGTCAACATAAAGTGCACAATCACATTGCCATAGAAACAAAGGCAAGAGTGGTTTCACATTTTCTTTCTTTCAAGTAAATGAGGCTCCAGGATTTAATTTTTAAGAACATTTGATAGAATTTGATTAGTTCAGTTGTTTCATTTTATACAACTATGCACCTGTCGAACATAAATAGTACATGTACATACAGTATTTATATAAGACTTAGGGGCCTATTTAAGAATTGTCATATTTTTGCCCCGTTATATATTTTCTGTCATTGCAACAATGACAGATTACTTTTTAGGAGCAATGTACTATAAAGTCATGTTGGGACGGAGCATCCGATAGTGGGCTGTCCCGCTGATGACTCTATTCATATGAAGACTCTGGGTTACACATGCGCAGTTGCCATTTGCTTTAAGCAGCACAGTGGAGAGCAGCAATGTTGCCTGAGAGAAATCCAAAGTTTCCTATCCTGCAATGCTCTTCCCATAGGATTGAATGCTAACACCATCTTTAGATGGCACTAGCCATCGGGGTCATGGTTGAAGCATAATAAAATTGCCCACACCGCAGTCCCTATTGAGTATTATGGTGACTGCTCGATTGTGCGTTATTTTGCCTAATGCAGGAGATATCTCTGACTTCTCCTGCTTTAGGCTAGTCTTAAATTAAAGAAAAAAGGAGCAAAGGGGCTCTACGGTGCTGACACCGATCAATATGGTAATTACTAACTATACTAGCTGCTACCAACAGAACATCCTACTGGAATGTCTCAAAGGGGAAATAGAAAAGGGATAGGAGCGCTGGTATGTTAGACAATTTATTACTAAAATAACACAACATAAAAATCATATAAAATATATGATGGTAATAAAATTCAAGGGGGCATATTCAATTAGCTTTCGGATTCGCGGTAACGCGCGTTACCGTGAAAAGTGAGCGTTCTTGCGGGTATTACGGTACCGCATTAACGTGGATTTTCGTTCGCAACCCTATGGGCTGCGAACGAAAATCCACGTTATTGCGCCACCGTGTATTACGTTTTGCGGCTGTTCCGGCGCGTTACCGCGAATCCAAAAGCTAATTGAATATGCCCCAAGGTATTCATATAGACATAGATATGGACAGTATAATATCAATATTACACATATATTGCAGAGATAATATCCTGAAGTCAAATACCCGGAAATAGGACTTACTGCCTGTGGACCGATATTGATGTGGACCAGTTTTTACAACTCAAGATAAGTGGAAAACACCAACCGTACGTGCACATACTTTCCACAATACTTTAGACATGCAAGTGATGATCAACTGATGTTGTGGTCAGGATATTAAGAAACTTTATATCTGTTCAAGCCTTTTACCTTTTTAATGGTCTTCTATAAGGATAATAGGACTGTCACTTTAAAGTGGATTTGACTATACCAATAGGAACACCTTACAGATATATATCGCATGTATACATAGTTCTTTTTCGGACTTTTTACCACCTTTATGCTGGAATTTTTTCTGCACAGTTTGTAAGGATTATATCCCTGATGGGAAATATAAGGATAAAAAAGTATCAAGAGACTGTACAGTACATAACATCAGTAAACTACTCTATCCGGATTTTTTCTATTTAACAGGGTTATATATAGCTCTTTTCCAATTATATCTATTCATGGCTTATTTGTGCAATATATGTGTAATATTGATATTATACTGTCCATATCTATGTCTATATGTACACCTTGAATTTTATTATCATCATATATTTTATATGATTTTTATGTTGTGTTATTTTAGTAATAAATTGTCTAACATACCAGCGCTTCTATCCCTTTTCTAGTCTTAAATTATAATTTCACTTAAAAATGCCTAAACTATGCGGAAAAAGACTTTGCTCATGTTTTATGGCTTTATAAGTAGGACCCATAATCATATTCTACTCCTAAAATTAGGCATTATATTACCTGCCACGGTTTCAAATTCCAAATGTCTGCACAGGTTCCATGAGAAAATGGTCCTTCACCGTCCTTGCAGCTTTTTAGGTCTTCCAAAGCTTTAGCCAAAACATTTACAGACAAATATGTGTAATAACAATATCTTAAGCTGCTGATGTAGGTGGAGCTGTTCCTAACATCATCTAAACTTTGTTCTCCTGTGCATTCTTTTACTGGGGTCTCCAAGGAACCAGTAAGGTTTTTCCCATAAAGAAATTTACAATTGAAAACTTTCTCCCAATACAAGTTCAACCAGTTCTCCCCCATAGACTCAGAGGGATGTATCTTGCTGAGGAACTGACTTAATCCTGGTACAACATAATCTTTACTAGCTAAACCAAGTGTGCCAGATAAGATTTGGAAATAATTTCTTGCTGATAATAAGTTGGACCTGGACCAACCTGAATTTCCAATAAAAATCCTCCCTATGATGCTCTGCTTCAACATTTCTTGCACAATAGGAACAAAATCGGCATCAACAGAGAACACAATGATCACTTTAACTGTTGACTCCTTAATAACCTTGACTATATGTGGAGCATTGCGATTTGGTTGACCTAGACGAATATATTCAGTAAAAGCTACACATGCTCCAGCCTTGATTATCTCTTGTTTAATTGGCTGAATTCCCAGAATACCATAATCATTGTCTGTAGCTAGAAGACCAATCCAGGTCCAACCAAAGCTCAAAACAAGCTGAGCCAGTCCCATAGATTGAAATGTATCACTTGGAACAGTCCTGAAGAAAGATGGAAACATTTTCTTGTTACTCAGTAAAGAAACACTTGAAATTGGACTGATCTGAAAGTAAGAACAGTGAAATTACATAAGTTATACAATGAGAATAAACGTATAATGTGAACCAACACTTGAATTTGTTCTCCCATTCTTAAATTGGCATGATTGAATGCTTAACACTAGGTATGTCAGCCATGCTCTCCACCTTTATTGGTACCACACTTCCATAGTCGAGCACATACAGTCACTTATAACAGAAATGTATGGTGGTGTTAGAGGTGAATGGACACAATCACAGTGCTCCGAAGTTTTATACCATGGGGGCCTCTGCTCTACCATTCACTCATTGATGCCTAGCATAACAAATACCCCTTAATATGTACCAATATATCCAGCATTCCACTTAATGTCTTCAATTTTGTTCCATGTTTCCCTAATGTCTATACCCATATACCAAACACAACCTTACATCTATATAAATGTTTAGTTTTGAACTAACAATTTTGCCACCCTTTAAAGCACTGTGGAATCATGCTATTGCTCCATAATAACAACACCTTTGTTGAAATTGTGGGCAAAAAAATGTAATTGTGGAAAAATAACCTGTATGTAGCAATTATATTCAAACCTATTATGTCAAAATGAAAGCTAATATGGATAAATATTTCTGTAGACAGTATCTGTGTGCACAGGAGTAACGCATTCAGAGGAGTCCACAAACCCATGTTCCCTCAAGTGCTACAGAGAGAGCAGGAGAACAACTGAGTATCCACAATATCAAAGAGAACTTCCTAGATTTATTAGAAGCTGAACCTTCTAATCAATGTGCCTCCATCTTTGTTATAGTGGAGAGGAGGGACAATATTTTAAATGAAAAATAATAGAAAGAAAACAAAAGGCTATAATATTTGTTGTGGGTAGAAGGTTTACAATTTAGGGTACATTAAGTCACAGTAGATCTGGCATCAACCTTTATGTAGAAGAAGTCAAGAAGTGAAAACAGTTGCAGCAGGTATGTAGAAAGTTAGAGGAGTCAAAACATAGCCTGAATGCTACAACCTAGGTAAGTGACCTCTTGGTATAGCTTGTTCTTGTTACGAGCCGCGGCGGTACTCACCTTGACAACCGGGAAATCATTTCCAGGCACAGCCCGCCCATTGCCAAGGCAACTGTCGGACGCTATCTCCTGTAGCGCCACGTCCCGGCAACGGAGGACAGCCGGGCGCATGCGCAAGTCTAAGTGATACCTGAGGGCTAATTAAGTGTAATTTATTAATTAAAAAGGGGGCTGTGGATGGGTTCAGAGCTAGGCTCTGATTGGTGGCCAGTAGTATTTAAGGCAGTGAGGTCTGAAGCCTCACTGCCAGTTATAGCGTGACTATACTAGTCTGCTGACCTGCTCCTGTTTCCTTGCCCTGTCCTGTGGATACTCTGTTTGACCTCCCGTGTATGACCCCCTGCTTGGACTACTTGGACTCTGCCTGTTTTGCTCGTGACCCTGACACTTCTTGCCTGTACCTTGGACTTTGCTTCCGTGAATGTGACCCCGACCCCTGGTGTGTTTATCGATTACCCTGCTTGCCTGTGACCCTTCACCTTGGCTATCATTTTGACTACCTGCTGCCTTCTACCAGTCTCCTGGCCCGCCGCTGTGGTCCTGCATTACCAACCCACCCTACACTTAGAGCTAAGTCCTGGGGGCATCCGAGTACCGGTGAGCGCGTCAAGCTCTAAGGAAAAGGCAGCTGCTATAGGCGAAGATCTCCATCATCTAGTTTTGTGGGTTGGTGATCAGGCCAGCAGCCTAACAGTCCTTAAGTTATTCCGCCCAAAATTAAATTTTCAGTTCTTGGTGGAATAGCCCTTTAAGAATATTTAAGAATATTATTCAAGTGAAGCAGGTTTGAATATCAATGATGAGAATGATCTTATGTACATACAAGTGACTACAAATCAAAATCACATCCATAAAGAAGTCAAGAAACAGAGGTCAGAAATGTGTTACCAATGCAAAGCATTGTTTTGCTGCACTGAAAACATTTCTCTAGTCTAGAGATCATATTTACCTGTTAAGTATACAGTTATTCATGATGTGTTTATGATAGTAAAGATCATTTGATGGCTTTTAAAAATAATAAACTTTTTACCTGTGGGTATCTGAAAATTCCCAAAATATTAGCCAAGGCGATTGAGTTTGCGGAAACTGTGGATCCAATAACTGCACTAAAAGATGATCTAGTGTTACACCGGCTGTCGGATGTGAATGTTGTGATCTCCGTTAGGAACTGTAAAGCTCCTTGTACTTCATAATGAGGTATATTACATGTGTCGTACATCTGGAACCCTAATGTTACATTTAATATAATGTTGGGATTTCTGTTGATCTCTTCAATGGTGTATATCAGAGACTGAAGCTGTTGGTAGAATTCCAAACTGAACCTTTAGGATAGATAAAAGATCATATGAGATATTTTCTTTTGTTTCTTAATTATTGCTTATATCACATTAAATAGTATGAACAGTACCTGCTACCAAAAATGATCACTCAAAGGCAATGTAATTTTGGGGAATAAATTGGGGCTGGTAATGCTATTAATTTTCTCCGCCTGCATGAGTGCACTTGTCTACATAGTGTATTTCAAGGTGTACGCCCACCTCCTGCTCCTTGAAAACACACCCTTAAAAGAGAGATACACCTACAGTATATTTGATGGTTTTTAGATTCCCCGGAAAATGTGCAGGGTGCACACAGTAAAACTGTCACCACAATGTCCATTTAACTTCGAGTTTTGGACAATTCAGCTCATTATTGTAAGGTTTTCTATTTTTCTGTTTAAAATGCTGCTCATCTTATCCTTATTTATGGCTTTATGTAATCACAAGTGTGAGCGGACATCAGAATGTCTTTAATCATATGTCACTATTATGTTCTTGAACGTATTTATTAGATTGTCCAAAGTCCACCTAGAAATGTGCCAAAGTACAACTGGAATGTGCAAAATACATTCCATGGACAAGGTTTGGTTATACCTCCTCTAAGCAGATGGAATAATCAGGTCCATTTGCAGGGAAAATGCCTCCCTTAATGTGTCTCCTGCACCCCCACCAGATTCGGCAATGTCCGGACCCCACAGGCTAACTGCTACAACACTTAGACTGCGGAGTCCGGACATTGTAACTTTAAATAACCATTAAAGTAAGTAAGGTGCGCCCACGTGACACTGCAGTGCTGGATAGGTCTTCAGTCGGAATCGTTGCCTGTCAGCCTGCGCTGCCATTGGACATCTCCCTCATCGTCTTTCAGGTAAGTCTGCTTCTATTTGATTTGTCTTCTTCTGCCATCGGGTTTTTTATGTAGGAATCCCAGTTGTCGGAATACTGCTAATCGCTCAGCCGTACCCAACCCCTTATACCCCTATTTAAATTTATCTTGGGATCCACTTGGATTTGAATATGGGCACACGTACGCTCAAGTTCTGTGCTCGTTTAAAAAGCACAACTTTCGTGCAGGTTGCATTTTGAAGATTTATTAGTCCTATATGTTTGATACTCTTTTTTAAAAAGATTATTGAAGCGAATGCATTATCTAGAGAAGTAAAAAAAGGTCCAAAGATTGATTTAACCAAAAATCTGTACTGTACAGTTAGACTGTATTGTGGAATTTTAGTAGTATGGGGTGATGGTGAAGAGGTTGGCATTCCCAGCTTTTACATAAAAATGAAATTAGGAGGGTCCATCATGCAATAAATCATGGAAGAACATCAATGCACTTCTGTCTTTTGGGTGTGCTACATAGGTTGGATACCATCAGCCAAATTTCTTTCCAAGTATAATATTATTTAGGAGATTTAAAAGAATCTGAGTGTTACAGATGTACATCCAATGGTCGACTTGGGGTTGTATACGGTGGCATGCCAAACCGCCACTTCTCCTACTGCCTTCATTGTAAAAGTATTGAATTCCATTCACTTACATTCCCTTTTATTTTTCATACCATCACTTCCAAATTTCCTTATCACCACTTCTAAATTTCCACTTCGACCACTGTGTACATCTACATTATCATGCACCCCTAATGTTAAGATAAATTAAAATATCTTTTAAATCAATCAGCCTGAATTGCTTTAAAATTGTTATTCTGTTTGTGATGCCGATTTCAATTCCATGATACTAGTGATTGCATGACACCGCTAATGCGGATGGGCGTAATTGCTTCGTAACGGCTAGATGTAATGGCATCGCTTGTTGTATTAACTTCAATGTATTCTCATTGGTACACATTTGTGCAATAGGAATTGCTAATGTCAAGACTTCTATTTCATCAAAAAGATCGTAGGACAATGAGAATTGTTTTCCCAATGAATTTGGTATTTTCTCCAAAAAACATATAACATCTCAAGGCTATACAAACTTTCTAGACATAAGGGGGTAAATGTATCAAGGTCCGATTTTTTCAGTGTTTAAAAATCGCAGCAAATCGTGAGTGATAACCTGGAATTTTAGTCCCCAAGTTGCCAGATGTATTAAACTTCGATTTTTACTTTGATCTTAAAAAACACTGGCCATCTCTGGCGATTTGCTGTGATGTCAAGCACTCCAGTCTTTAGTTAAATCTCCTGTGTTTCCTGCGCGATTAGTAAACACATCACTGGTTTACTGTTCTATCTATAGAGCCGGAGGTACCGGCAGCTGTTAAAAGTGTAAATAGAGATAAAAGTTAAAAAAACGTGTGGGGTCCCCCCCGCCACAGCACTATTAACCTTAATGCTGCCAGCCTACTGCTGGTTACGGGAAAATTGGGGAAAAATTTGTGTGGGGTCCCCCGGTTTCACATAACCAGCAATAGGCAAACCAGCCTGGTGTGGGTGGCACTATAGCAGGGGGACACACGGCAGGGGTCCCCCTGCCATAATGACAAACCAAGCCCAGGCTGTTCAGCGCTGGGATGGATTCCCTAGGGAGTGGGGTTCATCGAAAAAAACGAGCGGGAACTTTGGACAATCTAATAAATACTACAAGTCCCAGCCAGCCCTTGTTGCCATAAACAGTGTGGGCATGCTGATGCTTGTATAACTACAAGCACCAGCATACTCATGGCAGCCAGGGCATGCTGGGACTTGGAGAGCCACAAATGCCAACATGCCCTGACACCCATGGCTGGCTGAGAACTGTAGTTTGCCCAAAAAATGTTTACAAAACCACAACACCCTCTTTAAAACCACATACATTTAATAAAAATAATAAAACCCCAATAAATACAATACACACCCTCATTCATACCACAGAAATGTATTAAGAATAAGTTAACCCCAAAGTACTTACCAATCTGAATTCTTCTTCTTTTCTCAGCAGCTTTTAATCCAAAAATGCTTGAAAACCATGTCCAAATAAATTTGTAATTCCAAATGTCCAGCTTAATTAGTCCAAAATAATTTGTAATTCCAAAATCCAGGCTTGTAAATATCATCTGTTCTTCTTGGCCAAAAAGAACCCCTTGTTGCTTGCAGTTTTCTTTTCTTCAGCCCAGGAGGGGCCCCATATTTGCAATCCAAATTCGGAACACGCTTGAGAAAAATAATAAACCCAGTTTACAGACGACGCAACTTCTGCTACTACAGTGTACAAGCTGACAGACGGAACTGAATAGAATCCAGCCACGAGGTCTACCTATAGTCTATGGGGATTTCCCATAGACTTTTCAGATAGAACTTCAGGATCTGAAATGTCATGTCTTTGTTATAGCCACCCAATCTCTCCAATTGTAGTAATCCAATGAATGTAACACAAAATTAGATTTTGAGGTTATCCTCAAGACTATACTAGAGAGTACATTTCAAATGGTCAAATTATGAAATTGAAAATAATAGTAACTAATATTGTGGAGAGAGAAACAAATTTGAGAGGAGTGAATCTCTCAAAATTTGATTTTCAGACTTTTCACCAAATGCAACTATAAAATCTGCAATTCTTTACAATGATATGCACCTCCTATAGCAGTATTTATTAAACTGGAAAAAAAAAGTTGCCATAACTAAACTGGAAAATGTTTTTCGTAACAATTTTTATTATTATTTATTATTTATTTAGAAATCTAAACATAATGTACAAAGCAAATGGGATGGACAGTGGTTTAGTTGTTAGTACTTCTGCCTCACAGCGCTGTGGTCATGAGTTCAATTCCCAACCATGGCCTTATCTGTGTGGAATTTGTATGTTCTCCAGGTGTTTGCGTGGGTTTCCTCCGGGTGCACCGTTTGCCTCCCACACTCCAAACACATACTGGTAGGTTAATTGGCTGCTATCAAATTGACCCTACTCTCTCTGTTTGTGTGTGTGTTAGGGAATTTAGACTGTAAGCTCCAATGGGGCAGGGACTGATATTAGTGTGTTCTCTGTACAGCGCTGCGGAATTAGTATCGCTATATAAATTGATGATGGTTAGCAACAGAAATACTATTTTAATGTAGTATCAAACATATTACAACCATATTTTGCAGTATTTGTTTAAATGCCAAAAAAAGTTTAAGATTTTGCTAAGAGATGTATTCGCTATAAGTCATTGCAGTAATTAAAACTACTAATCTTTGTATTATTTGACTGAATAAAGACAAAAATGTCACAAATTGTAAAATGCTAATAAAAAATAAAAGATATTACAGCGCAAAATTCCTTTCGAAATCCTACTAAGTTTTTAAAGTAGCAACAGTCCGTGTAAACAGACAAATCAGTGCACTTAGAGAGATCAGTGTGTATGTAGTAGCACAATACATTGAGCAGTGTAGATCATACCATAATATTTACTTACAATGTACACAGGGTCTTGGGTGGTCTCACATTGAATGTAAGTTTTTGGTAGATTTTGTCAACATGAATTCCTAATAAGACTCCAATCATGATATCTCCAGGTTGTGTTATCCCCTCCAGCACTGACAGAGGTGACAGTCTGCATCTCTGATCCATGGAGCAGGCAATTAAAATGAGATGGAACATGATGATATTGAAACACTTAGTATATCTACAGTTCATGTTGTGTGATTTATCCAGTAGATAATCTGCAAACAAAAAATATGCCTCACTGTTCATGTTCTATATGTGTGGATGAGGGTGTATGCTGGAGGTGTACTGGTATAGAGATGTGTATGGATGAGAGTGTTTGGTAGAGTTTCAGTGACAGAGATGTCTCCTTAGATGAGCATAGGGTATATGAAAGAGGTTCATTTACAATAATGTGTGTATGAAAGGCCATATATGACAAATATATAGAGATAATGATGTGTATGGATGCAAGTGTAATATGGAGGTGGAATAACTGTTGTGTGTGTAGAAGAAGGTGTATGATGGGAGTGTAACGTCAGTGTTGTGTTTAGATGAGGGCAAATGTTGGAGCTGTAGTGGCAGTGATGTTATGTAGATGAGGGTGTGTGATGGAGGTATAGTGACAGTGATGTGTGTAAAGATGAGATGTTTGGTGGATGTATAGTAACAGTGATGTGTGTATAGATGAATATAATAGATGTCATATACATACATCACATCAAGTCTCTCTATTTCTTACTCACTGCTATTACCCAGCTTTATAGAGAAAACTATAATTATATTTAATGATCTGAATCAATTAATAGATTGCTGTTTGCTCAGGGTATTCATAGTAACATTCCCTTATCATAATGAGTTAATTGTGGAGCATTCTCAACAGTCTGTGTACAAATGAGATTTGGGGCCGTTATAGTTTAGGGAAAAAAATGACATAATTGTGCAGATGTGAATTCCCAGCTGTGGGTAGAATGATTATGACTACACATTCATTATTACAAAAAAATATAATAAAATAAAAAACAAAAGAATCACAATTAATATGAAATAAATTATTTTACTACTTACATTTCTCATCTATTATTGAAAACTAAACGTATGACCCGTCTACCAGTAAAAAAGAGCACCCAGGCTGTAGGGATGACCTGAGTCTCTGTCACCATCTACATAAACTATTTCAAGTCTTGAATTAGCAAATCCAGAAAATGATTATGTTAAGAGTCTACTTACCTCTAAATATTTACCCCCTACCTACTGCTGGCAGACACACTTTATAACAACTGTACCAACATACTTGTAAGATGAGTAAATATCTTGAAGTCATAGTGCAGCACACAAATCAGATGCCATCACTGTATACATTACAGTAACAATGAGGATTTACTACTCTAACCAATGACCAGGGCTGCACAGTTTGATGAAGGGGACACAGTGATGAAAGGTGCACAGTATGATGGAGGGGGCATAATGTGATAGGGGGTACAGTCATGGAGGGACATAATGTGAAAGGGGGAACAGTGAAGCAGGGGGCACTGTTTGAAGAAGGGGGCGCAGTATGATGGGGGCACAATGTGATAGGGGGCACATTGTGATAGTGGGCACAGTGATGGAGGTACACAATGATGCAGGGGGCACTGTGTGATAAGGGTGCATCATGTGATAAGGGGGCACCATGTGATGAAGGGGCACAGTGCGAACAGGGGCACAGTGTGATTAAGGGCACACAGTTAGAAAAGGGTGCACAGTGTGATGAAGGCACACAGTTTGATGAAGAGGCACAGTGTGATGAAGGAGAAAAATGTGAAAAAGGTGCACAGTGTCATGAATGGAACACAGTGTGATGAAAGGGACACAGTGAGAAAAGGGTGCACAGTGTGATGAAGGGCACAGGGGGGGTACATTATGAAAATGGGCACATTATGATGAAGGGAGCACTAAAATGAAGGGGCACGGTGCACAGTGTGATAAAGGGAGCACTGTATGATGAATGAGGCACAGTGTGAATAGTGCACAGTTTGATGAAGGGGGCACAGTATGATGAAGGTGGCACTGTATAATTAAGGGGCACAGTGTGATAAAGGGAATATTGTATGATGAATGGGGCACAGTGTGACATTTTGCTGAAAACTACAGTTTTTACCGGCATGTTTCTGGGTACCACTGCTACAGCAGACATACTATTATGCATTACAGTTTTGACAGGCTTATTATTGGGACCTACTGGCATATATTTTGGGACACAACTACCTCTGTAAGTATGTTACTGATCACTAAAAACACAATTGGCATTTTACTGGGCACTATTGCTGATAGCATATTACCTGGGACTAAATCTATTTACTGTGTACTACTTACTACTACTGCTGTTTGTTTTTGATTGACAAAAACATTACTACTTATGCTACTGCATTATATATTAATAGAAATTTCCTCTTTTGCTTTAAATATTACTAGTTGTATCTCCCACTGCTGTTAAATCTGCTCTGCTGATGTTATCTGATGGTTCACATCATCCCTAGGGAAGATCCTCAGTGTTAGTGACCCACAGTAGTAGTGCGTCCCCAGCTAGGCAGCAAACAATTTAAGGGCAAAAAAATTCATTTGCTATGCTTAGGCACTTACACTGTCTGCCATGTGCAGACAAATAGTGGGGCTAATGTAGAGTTGGGTGTACATATGTATTATTTACATAAAACACCTTTAAGTACTTTATATGTGCATCCAAAATGTGCATTAATGCATCGGTATACAGATTTTGTCATGTCTTACAATTACTAGAACCTCCATTGTTCTGGTCACACCGCCACACAGCTGGCCACACCCAGACTTCACTGGCTACACCTCCGGTGGAACGGTATTTCTTATAATAGGCTAGTGATTATTTTCAGGCTCAGGCCCATGTGGTCCTTAATCTGGCACTGCCAATGACAACACATATAAGAGATAATTTTCAAAGTGCAAAATGTCTGCTCTGTGGTATGAGCCGCAGCGGCCGCGGGCAGCGGCCGCGGGCACCGCCGCGACTCGCTCCAGTCTCATCCTGGTGTCCCGTCTCCGTGACGATTGGGACGTTACTTATGGTATTCGGCCCGACCATTGCCAGGGCAATGGCCAGACGCCAAATTGACTGCTCTCATGCCCTCGGCAACACAGGGCAGGCGGGAGCATGCACCACCAAGCCTGCGGGCTAAGTAACAGGGCATTAATTAATTATCACTGCCTGCGGGTGATTACAGGGTAAAGCTCTGATTGGCTAACTCCAGTATTTAAGGCAGGGAGGGCTTAACCTCCTTGCCAGTTATAGCGTGGATTCTGTCTATTGCTGACCTGCTCCTGTCCTGTTCCTGCTTTGTCCCAGTTTTCTGTGGATACTCTGCTCATTTACTATTGAACCTCCTGTTGTGACCTATTTGCCTAGTTTCTGGATTCTGCTGTCCTGCTGGTGACCCTGACCCTTTGATGTGTTATTTGACTTTTCTGCTTGCTTCAGACACCTGACCTCGGCTTACTTTTGGACATCCGTTACCTTCTACTCAGCCTCCTCCAGCCCTGCGGCTGCGGTGTTGTTAACAAACTTGCACTACGCTAAGAGTTAAGTCCTGGGGGCATCCGAGTTTCTGTGAGCACATAAAGCTCTACGAGAAAGGCGGCTGCTATAGGTGAAGACCTCTTCCATCAGCTCTGTAAGTTTGTTATCAGACCGGCAGCCTAACACTCTGCATTAATAAGTTTTGGATCCATCAAATACCATGGTTGCTGAGAGTACACCTATATCTCCACCATAGAATAGATTCAGAGAGGAAGTTGACCTCATCTGATAAGGAGTAGCAGTTTGCACAGGGAGATGGAAGAAATACTAGGTTTCATTTTGCTGAGCAAGATTATGGTAATGAGATAAAGAAGTAGACATGGTGCATTTTTAGGCTATTCACACTTCACAAAATGAGCTATGAACTCATCCCTAAACTATGGGCTTCTCACTGCTAACTTTAGTAGAGTAGATGGGGGAAATCAACAGATTAGCACTGGACCAAATTCTGATAATCCTACTGGTCTTTATGGCCATAGGAATGTGTATCATTTTGAGGGGGGATGTGCATATAGGTCTTTAAATATGAGACAGAATTATGTTATATGTGCCTGCTATTATACACTATTGTTCTAGATCTAGGTACAACCGAAGAAGCTATTTTGCAAACTACATGCAAGGTAAACCAAAATTACTTTTACCGTGTGTAGCAGGATGGAACTCCTATGGCACCCTATCGTGCTGCTGGGGACCAGCTGGGCTTGCCTTTCCACTGTCACTTTACGTTATCCAAATTGTACTACTCTAAACGCAGTAGGAGGGACTTTGCTGCCGCTACTAGGTTCCTTCACCGGCACATAGAACTACTTCCTTCTGGGTAACTCTCGCTGCTAGTGCACCCCTTTGCTGGGCACTTGGACTGGTACCCCTGACCTCCTGATTTCAGATCAGGGTTGCTGTGGATGGTTCCCCCTGGCCTATCACACTGCCCAGAGCCGCAGGGTAGCAGGTAGAACGTTGGTACTAGATGCTGGGTCCCAACCTTAGAACAGCCGGATAACAGATTAGAGTGGTCTAATCTGTAGGTCACAGGAATTACAGCAGGTAATTAGGCTGGAAGCACAAGGCAGTATCTTCAAGTGGTGATGTTTTATTAGCTTAAGTAGTCATTTCAAGGACAGTTACAAGTTACTTTGAGGTATTAGTGATCTTCAGAAGCTCAGATGGTATAATACTACTTTACATGGTCAAACGATGCTCTTTATATACTGAATCTGACACACACGTTGGCAGGGAGTAACCCAGCCTCCTGATCTAAAATGGCAACACAAAGTCTGAGATATTACATCCAATGTTTACCATTAGGATGTAATATCCTCTAGACTTAAGAAAAAGCAATTTTAAACGTTAACAAATTTTACATCAATCAGTGATTTCCTAAATCACTTGCTGTTTACATTTTTCATGTAGTTTGTCTATCTTTAACAATACAGGCAATAAAGTGTTGGTCACTCACAGATGAAAAAGGTCTAGTTAACATGAGGCTCCCTATAGAAAAGTTGCAAAAAAACTAACTTCTTCTTACATATTATGCGTCATCTCTAAATATTATCTATCTTGCTCTCTCTGATCTGCCTCTGACCTACACTCCTCCTCTTTCATAATCACATATTCAGTTAATTAGTTCAATTGGAAATTTAATTCAGAAAATTAACCGGCTCCCTCCTGGTACTACCCGGATTTTGGAATCTGTATTTTTATTTTTATTTTTTGTCTCAAGGTATACTTGATATATGTACTCCTGTCTATCGCATTCGATCATTGGTGTGTGGAAAGGTGGAATTACTGTTAAATACCCTAGGAGATTTGATCTCAAGCGGAAGATTAGTACCCCTCTGTGATATTGTGAGATTGGACATACACTAGATTTACACGAGAAAACCTTTGCAATTTTTTGGATAAGCTGTCCCCCCCACTCCTTTTTGTGCAATCACCAGGGAGTGACTTCTGTGCTACCAGATCGAGGATATCTACCAAGACTATTTCCGCTTGTTCGGATACATATTGCACATATAGGGCCTGAGTCATTAAGGAAAGTATGGCCAAAAAAATGAGTAAATGTTCTCAGAGACAAACCATGTTACAATGCAAGGGGTGCAAATTAGTTACATTTTTTGCACATAAGTTAAATACTGGCTATTTTTTTGTAGGATTGAATTATAATACCCGTTATTTGGGGATATTCGTTGGTTGAGATATGTGAGTTCACTGTTTTAGATGTCTTTAATTTAACTATATGGTTTATTCTCTATATAATTGGATGTAAATTACTTATTAGTTAGGTTTCTATATACCATAATGGCACCCTTAGTGCTTGATGTGTTGATTTTGATTTTGTTGAATATCCGTTGTTTCAAGATTAATGTTTAAGTTTGTATTAAGCTAGTATTGACTGACTCTGATCTTGTTGTAGTCAGCATTATCTATATTATCTTTTTCAATTTATATTGCTAAAGTTTGTATTTATTTTCAATGTCTATTGCACTGTGGCTGTACAGGGTTTTCTTTGCTCTCCTGGTTGTCAGCTGTGGCTATGTCTGTCAACCTCCTGCGATTTTTCTAATTCTTTTTGTTCTTATTATACTGTCCTTGTAGTATAGTTTCTAGCTATTTCCCTTTTTTTGATTGTTTCTCCTTTTTCTATTTTTTTATTATATCACTTATTTTTGAATTTTGTACATATTATTTTATATATATTTTCTGTTTGTTTGTTTTTTTAATAAGTTAATTTTTGTTTTGGCTTCTGTCTTTACTTTTTCAATTGTGTGTTTTCTTTCTCTTAACGCTAAGGTGTTAAATACCCCTAATAAGCGTAGGTTAGCATTATGCTATTTTGCTCTCCATAAAGGGGATATTGTGGCAGTTCAGGAGACACACTTTTCTTTTATTTCTACTCCCCAGTTTTCTAATCCCACATATCCAACATGCCATATATCATCAGGTTCAGTTAAATGGAATGGACTTGTTTTTCTTTTTCATAAATCCTGCCCTTTTAAGATAGACAAGAAGGTCTCTGATAAGAAGGGTAGATATCTAATATTGATAGGTTCTTTAGGTAACAAAAAAGTCACATTGATATCTGTATATGCCCGTAATTTTAATCAAATACCCTTTCTAAGGAAACTTTGTGTTGAGATCCAAAAGGTTAGAATAGGCGCTTTGTTTGTCATAGGTGATTTTAATTTTTCTCCCGATCCGAAAATAGATAGGTCTTCTACTTTCGCTGAGGTTTCCTCTTCTTTTGATTACTGTACCTCTTTGGGTTTTTTTTCAGATCTTGGCGGAATACGATTTATATGATGCATGGAGAGTGAAACACCTTGTTACTAGAGATTATACATTTTTCTCTCACGTTCATGGTTCAAATTCTCATATTGATCTGCTTTTGATGGACAAGTGGTCTTTACAAAATGTCATCTCAATTACGATACTTCCTATCACCTGGTCCGATCATGCTCCTTTCAAGTGGAACTGGGATACCTTCTCTTATACTCCTCCACACCACCCATGAAGACTGGCAGCTTCTGTCCTGCTAGACCCTGAAGGCCTTCAAATTATGTCTGAAGGTCTTTTTTCTTACATGCAAACCAAGAGGCCAGAGGTCTTGTCTTTGCCTAATTATTGGTGCATGAAAAAGGCTGTGATGTGGGGTGTAGCAATTCAGGCTGCCTCAAGACTCAAAACTTGTGACCTTGAAATACAGAAATCTTTTGAGGATTAACTTTCGACCTTGGAAACTCACCATAAGCAATCTCCTCATGATTCCTGTATCAAGA
Organism: Mixophyes fleayi; assembly: GCF_038048845.1. NCBI lineage: Eukaryota > Metazoa > Chordata > Amphibia > Anura > Limnodynastidae > Mixophyes > Mixophyes fleayi. The sequence goes on from NC_134405.1 coordinate 23,100,419, forward strand.
CTGAACTGACTGATATCCATCATAAGCTACATACTTTTGCTTTGAGTCAAGTAGAGTCTGCTGTAGCCCACTGAAAACAGAAATTTTATGCGCTCGTAACTAGAGCCTCTAAATTGTTGAAGGAAAAACATGCTATTATCCATATTAAATTTCGATCTGATTCTGGTGGTCAGCCTCTTTTGAATAAATTTGCTAGTTATTATGAAATCCTCTATAACTTGCATACTGATAGTTCTACTCTGCAACCCACACAGAGATCTATACAGTCTTTTTTTTAACTCTATGATGCTTCCCTCAGTTTCTCCAGTTGTGGTGACCTCTTTGTCATCTCAATGGACTGTGGAGGAACTCAAGCAAGCTTAAAAAAATCCTTAAAAAAAGAGAAAGCGCCAGGCCCCGATGGTTTCACAATTAATTTTTATCTTGTATTTCGAGCAGAGTTATCTCACGACCTTACGGCTTTGTTTAACCATGTTAATAAACTTTCTAAATTTCCTAAAAAAAATGCTGGAATCTCAAATTATTACCATCCTTAAACCAAGTAAAGATCCCACTGTCTGTCAAAATTGCCGTCCTATAGCACTGCTAAACTTTGACATTAAAATCTGCGCCAAAATCATTGCAGCACGTTTATACCCAATTCTCCCTCAGTTGATTACATTAGATCAGGTTGGATTTATATAGGGCAGACAAACCCCGGACAATGTTAGGCGAGTATTTGATACAGCCGAGTATCACCTCCACCATCAAGTTACCCTGTTGTTACTTTCTTTAGACGCAGAAACGGCATTTGACTGTTTGCATTGGGACTATATGCTTTTCATTTTGACTAAGTTGGGGTTTGATGGCTTGTTCCTGAATGCTATCTCTGCACTCTACTAGGATCCTTTGGTGCGTATCTTTAGCAATGGCTTCTTTTCTGCTCAGTTTGACAATTCCAATGGTACCCGCCAGGGATGCCCACTATCCCCTTTAATTGAACTCTTGGTTGAATAATTTCACCAGTCTCCTCGGATGCCGGGCTCCTCTCTAGGTGATAGGTGTCATAAATTGTGTCTCACGATGTGATGTTATTTGTGTGCGAACCTGACTCCACTTTGCCAACTATAAAACTTATTCTTCAATAATATTCTGAGGTCTCTTTTTATAAGCTTAACAAAGTTAAATCTGAAATTGAATCCTTAGCTACCTCCTTGGACTATCAAGAATCTCTTAAGGAGAAATTTGGCAAAAATCTTTTTTGACCTATTTGGGTATTCATATATGTCAGACCTTCCGATTCTTTTGTTATTAACTATACCTCATTGTTGACTCAATTTATTACTCTGACAAAGTTGTGGTTTTTAACTATGAAGTGTCATGGTTAGGTAAGATCTCAGCAGTTAAAATGATGCTTCTCCCGGTAATTTTATATCTGTTTCGATCTATCCCTTACTTCTGCTCTCGTCATTTAATTAATACATTTTATAAAGTGTCTTTAGATTCTATCTGGAGTGGTAAGCGCCCTAAAGTAGCAAATAATAATATGATAAGGTCCAAAGTGAAAGTGGGTATGGCCTCTTCTAATTTGGAATTCTATCAGATGGCATGCCTATTAGATCAACTCAGGGATTGGTTAGCTGCATGCATTGTTAATGCCTTGAACAGCATTCATCCCACTCATTCCCTTTGATGGAATTGTTGTAGTTGGATAATAAGTTTAGACCCTATGCAGCCTCTTGTTTGATGAGCATTAGTGACTCCCTTAGGGCATGGGATAAATTGATCCATCTAACCCCTAAATGTATGCTTTTATCATCTAATCTCTCTGTTTTGGGTCTATCTAAACTAATTCCGAAACAATACCCTACATGTGCAGGGTATTGTTAATCTCCAGTCTCTTATGGATAACTCTTCCCTTCTCCCTTATTCTTTTTTCTACGATCATTTTAAGATTCCGGTTTGATATTTCTTTAAATATCTTCAAATCCATTATTGGTTGCACTCCCAATCTAATTTTTTTAGTTCTGTAGGTCCTCTCCCTACTTACATATGTCTACGACTGTCTGCCACTAATCGGGCTAAGGAACTTTGATCTTGGTACACGTTTCTACTTTCCTCTATTGACAACTGCAAGCTCCCTGTTCAATCCCAATGGGAATTTGATTTTTACCCTTTTAGAGGATAATTGGGAATATATTTTCTCAAATGTGCTTAAAATGTCTTAATGTATTAACCATTCGGAAATGCTTTTGAAGCTAATTCACCAAATCTATTTGACCATTGACAGAGTTCATAGATTCATGCCGAATGTGTATAAATTTTGTTGGAGGCAATGTGGAGGAATTGGGAGCCTGCTACATATTTTTTGGTCTTGTCTGAAATTGCAGTCTGTACGGGGTGAAATTTTTGAATTGATAAATGCGGTGACTTCTGTTTCATTACTTCTTTCCCCAGAAATAGCCTTGTTTCATCTACACCCCCCATATCTAAAACATTGTAAGCAATATGTGGTAGGTCATATCCTTATAGCGTCTAGGGCTTCAATTACCCAGTTTTGGAAATCTGTCTCTCCTCCGCCCATGTCGCTAATTATGACTAAGATTCAACATAACTATGTTATGGAGACGATTGGTATACTTTATTCGATGTCTCCTTCATCTCCCTTTCATAAGTGGTCAGATTGGGTCACTTATTACTCTGAGCAATTGGTATGTGCTATTAATTTAATTTTTTTTATCTCATGTTTGTTACTGGATGTACCGCACGAAATTCAGGGTAATCATAAAGGTAATAGTTGTTTATCATCAATACAGGTTATTTATTAAATGTTTATGAACGGAACACTTAGGGCTAGATTTACTAAGCTGCGGGTTTGAAAAAGTGGGGATGTTGCCTATGGCAACCAATCAGATTCTAGCTTTCATTTATTTAGTACCTTCTACAAAACGACAGCTAGAATCTGATTGGTTGCTATAGGCAACATCCCCACTTTTTCAAACCCGCAGCTTAGTAAATCTAGCCCTTAGAGTTTTTATAAATAAAAAAACAATCAATCTGTATTAAATCAATACTAAGGCAATCTATATTAAAGAACATTTGGTAGTTATACTAAGACAATCTATAATTTAAAACGTTTCACAAGTTTAGAACAGATATCATGACTTCAGAAAGTAGCATGAAGGCTTTTGTGTAGAGAAATGTTCACATATGGGAAACCTTTGCATGTGAAGAACCCATTAATCTGTATGAGGATATCCATGTATTAAATGAGGGATTCATATCCCTGACATTTTAGCATATTGCAATAAACACTAGATTCTTATTTAGATTATATCATGTGTATATTTGTGTTATTTTTAAGATATAGTGTTGTGCACTGAAACATTTTGTATTTATCATATAGAGAATATAGGGTTGCTCTAGATCCTGAGCAGAACAGACAATCCTAGTTCTGGAGAGTACATCTGTATTGTGATAAGTACAGGTTCTCCTAGTATCTTCAAATCTTTAGACACTCTCAGAAATGCCATCTCTTTATTAGAGCTTTCCCATATCTGGCCTATGCTTTTCCCTTTAGTACACTCTTACAACTCTCCCAGTCTCTCACTCTGATATATACTCCCTCCTTTTGTCACAGCGGTGCACTTTTCCAATTAGATTGTAAGCTCTTAATGTACAGGGCCCTCCCTAGTCTTTGTTTTGATCTATCTAGATTAGTTTTGTCTTCAATGATCCAGTTGTACGTAAGCTGTGTTTTTTCCACTGTCCGGCTCTGTGGTACAAATCAATGCAAATAATTATAATAATTATATAATACATAAACAGATGCAGACTTTGGGGCCATCCTCTATTTGTAAAACAATTCTCAATCTGATGAACATGACCAGTAGGCAACCTGCATCATGTTATCCCTAATACTGTTAACCAGTCATCCGTCTGGTAAGCTATAAGATTGTAACTATACATAGAAAGGATCCAAGAGAATTGCAGTCGTCATCTAGATATATGTACATGCCTCCAGGTAAGACTTTCAAAACCCACATCAGCCTGAGTGGATTGTGTTCATTAATAACAAATTCCTGTAATATGTGTATTATGAACAGCAATAGGCTCTTAAGTTAAATGTTACTGAAAAATAACAGAGAAAACAAATAAATAGCAAACCTTTAAGAGTCATCTAGTGTCATTCATATTAATCAGTTGTCTCTGAGTCGCAACTCTGACGACCTATACTACGAATCTATACAACAATGTAACTTCTTACAAGTGCTCCCACGGACTGCTGCTTTATTATACTATTATTTGCCACTCCACCTTACAATACATGAAAACAGAAAAAATATAGTATAATTCTGTCGCTCTCCGTATACAACAAATTGACACAAGATGAAGGTCACGACTGATTATAAACATATATCTGTTCCAGGCTTTAGAATAGTACAACCCCAGAATAAATGTCTGGTAAGCTATAAGGTAACTATACATAGAAGAGATCAAAGACCCAAGAAAACTGCAGACGTCATCTAGATATATGTGTATGTCTCCAGGTAAGACTCTTCAAAGGCTGCCTCAGGCTGTGTGGATTGGGTTAATTAATAATAAATCCTGTATCATGGACAGTAATAGGCTGTTAAGTAAAATGTTAATGAAAAATAACTGAGAAAGAAAAAGAAATAGCAAACCTTAAATATCATCAGTTGTCTCTTAGTTTCCACTCTAAGGACCTACACTAGAAATCATCTATGATCATTTCCAACATAAGCGTTTCTTTTTCTCTGATATACAGCAAAGAAAATAAGATATTTACTAAACATTCTTGGGATAAACTCAACATATCCAGAGACTAAGCCATAAATAAGTAAAATATGATATAGATAGATAGATAGATAGATCGATAGATAGATATAGATAGATAGATAGATAGATATCAAAATATATTTTGCCAATTCTCTATGTTGCTATTTATTAAATATTTATTGAGCTTTTTTCTTTTTCGAGTTGTTAATCTTAATCTTTATTTTTATTCATGAGATGTCTGCAGTTCTTATCTGGTCTGAACAATATGATGAAACATTTGGGGAGAAACATACAGATCACCAGAGCCCAACTGGATGCCAAAATGGCAAATATTTCCATTGCCACAGTGTATTTTCCCTGAGCACTGAGGGAGGCTGGGATATAAGACAGCCAGACACTGAGGAAGGCCAACATGCTGAAAGTAATAAACTGGGCCTCATTAAACCTGTCAGGAAGTTTTCGAGCCAGAAATGCTACAATGAAACTTATGGTGGCCAGAAGAAACAGATAACCTAGCATGGTCCAGAATGCAATAGGTGATCCCTCATTACACTCAACAATGATGAGTTCAGGATAAGTATTAGTGTTATATTGTTGGAATGGAGAAGCTGTGGACAACCAAGTGATGCATAAGATGAATTGTAGAAGGACACAGGTAAAAATAATCATGTAGGACACTTGAGGTCTCATCCATTTCCTCAGATTGCTGCCGGGTCTAGTGGCCATAAAAGCAAACACCACCATGATAGTCTTTGCCAAAATGCTTGAGGTGCACAAAGTGAAGGCCAGGCCAAATAGTACCTGACGCAGGAGACATTTCTCATGGTGGGGGTAACCTATAAATACTAAAGAGCACAAGAAGCAGAGACACAGTGACATCAATAGAAGACAACTTAGAGAGTAATTATTGGCTCTCACTATAGGTGTTTGTCTGTACAAGATGAAAAGCCTCAAAATAAGTGCAGGAATAATCGAGGATATTATGCTTATTGTAACTAAAGTTCCTCCCAATGTATCATCATAGGACAGAAACTCCATGAATTTTGGGAGACATTTAGATTTCTCAGGATTTGGCCACTTATCCCAAAGACACCTTATGCAGGTAATTGAATCTGGAAGATATAAAATGTATGGTACCATTACACATCTACATGTCATTAATGTGTTGAGTGATGTTGAAAGGAAGCAGATGAACTGAGATAATAACAATGACTTCCTGCACCTTCTAAAACTATCATGTTTAAAAGGTTCATTACACAATGTTTTAATGTTCACATTATACAGTTTTAGTTCCATGTACAAATTTAATTTGATTCCTTTAGTCAAACAAATTTATTCTGATAGTGTTTAATTGAAATGATAAATCTGAACAGGTTATAAGCAGACTTAGAGATATGTTCCTGCTCCCTTTCTACCTACTCTCTGCCATACTAGACCCTTCCAGACTTGGCCATGTCATACATATTTTTTGCCACCAGGCCACACCCCTGAACTACTGTAAGAGGGTGATTACACTTTAATAAGATTGACAACAAGACGGTGGTAGTTAAGAATAAAGAATATAGAGAAGATATGGAAAACGATGGCATTTTAAAATCTTGGGATGCAAAATAATTTTTTATGTTTGAGAATCTGAACATAAATTGGTGTATAATTGACCTAAGACAATCAGTCATAAGAAATGCCATGTTTCTTTCAGTTGCAGCCAAAATATATTTAAAAACACGCTATTTTGTCCCAAATATCAATTGTTGGCCCCATTAAATCTGTACATGGCCAGAAAACAACAATGTTTGCAGATCTGTTGTGTTGTGCACAAATTAACATCAATGAGAATCTCCTGCTCCTTCTCTGTACAGTATTATAGATGAACAAAGCTATGGTGACATTTTCTACTGATCAAGTTTTGCATCGGACCAGTTTGATCTGCGACAGCAATACCATCTTCTTCATGCACTACTGCTTTGTACCACACTGAATGCTATACTGTACTGCGTTCATCATATAGCATTTCACTGATTTTACAGTCTATGACTAAATCTGTGATGATAACAGATCAGTCATTCAGCCAAATGTGAAGTGAGACAAATAATCCATTTAACAGTTTTGAAAGTTTTGCTTTTCTCTACAGTATATAGTATATGTATATTTTGAGGCGAAAACAATGCTACATTGGAGCAACTATAGATTATACAAATGCCACAATATACACTCTAGGGGCTAGATTTACTAAGAATCGAGTTTGGTGATGGTTTGGAACTGCCACCCATCGCTGGTGGTATAGTGGTCCAAACCGCTGCATTTACTATAAGGCGGCTTGAGGCTTAAATTTAAAATGACTGGCGATGTATGAAAAAGCTAAACCGCCGGCGGATTGTATGAAACCGCCATCAAATCCGTCATCCAAAAGACAGCACAGGACAGCTTTAATACAGTTTTTAATTCAGAATGGCTGGATAGCGTAAACATGCTGCTTGAAATATTTTGCCATTCAGAACATAAGAGAAGCACCATTGACATTTACATTAGGTTGGCAATAATTATTTATTGACTAAGGGGTGAAATGAATTAAATAATAACTTTAAAAAAATCCATATATTAAGGGGATAAAAATATTTAATTATTATATTATTTGGGCAATATGTAAGGACAAATTGTGCAATATAAATAATTTTATCCACCATTATCAATCAGTTAATAATATTATATATTCACATTTCCCACATAATATAATGCTATAATAGTGTCCTTTTAAAAAATATATAAAAATAAAGAAAATTCCCCCATAAGTTAATATTAAATTTATTTTGTCCCTTTATCAATAAATAATGATTTTCCAAATATTTTAAATGTCAATGCTGCTTTCTCTTAAGTTCTGAATGGCAAAATAGATCAAACAGCAGCAGTTTGAACAATCTCACCACTCACAACCACCTCTTTTATTTTGGCCGTTTGGATGGGTGTTTTTCAGCGGTTTTGAAAACCGCAGCTTAGTAGATCCAGCTGTTTGTATGTTCATCATTGTTAAAATCGGGATGGCGGGTTGTAAAGTGGTGGCTTTGAAAAATGTAATTTCTGGCTATTTTGTCGGCGGTTTGGGCTTTAGTAAATCCGACGGTTTCAAAACAGCCGGAAAAATGGCAGAAAAGCGGCAATTTGAGAAAAACCGCCCTTTAGTAAATCTAGCCCTAGATGTGAGTTAGTGGAACCGATATTAATTGACATGTTGCACTTTCTCTGTGCCGTCATGGGCAGTATGACATGATTTGCTTAGTGCTTAGATGAAACTCAGCCATCTTTATGTTTTTCCGGCAGGTAAGACCACAACATAAATAAATAAATTAATGTATTTTGTATAAACCAGCAAAAAGAGTAATTTCTCTTAGAGGGCGACAACCACAATCACAACAGCTGTGTCGTACCGAGGGCATTCATATTTCTGATGATTTGTGTCAGCAATGGACAGTTTTAGAGTTGATAATTGTAGTCGCTGGCTGCCCACTTACGTCTCTTGTCAGTAAAATAGTCAATGTTCATGTGAACATCATAATGTAAAGTTACCACCAGACTCTTTAAAATAACAATAAAATCTATGTAGAATTTCATACTTGAAGGAAGATCATAGTAGTTTAAAGATAAAGCTTATATCTCATGCCATACTCACAGTTAGACAAGCGATCCTCAAATGTACAGAGTACAAATGGTTGCAGGTTTCAGGGGTCTATAAGCCCTGATATTATTAGGTTATTGGGAAGTCATGATACAAACTATTATATGGTCACAAATTTGTGATTAATTCTATTTCACATTACTTGGAACACAATTTTGATGAATACATTTACATAATTTTTGACATAGATTATCTACTGTCACCTCCAGATTTATGTTTCACTTCTAATGTCTCAACCTCCTCTGGGCAGTGGTCAAAGTGGAAACTTAGAAGTTGTGGTATGAAAAATGTAATGGGAAGGTAAGTGAATGGAATTTATTCATTTTACAATAAAGACAGCAGGAGAAATAGTGGTAATGGCCAAGTACTGTGTAAGCCCTTCCTCTGGAAACATAATAACGTCCTTGACTTGCCTGTGTGATTAGATATTTCTCCTTGTAGACATTGGACACAATCAAAGCAGCAGACAGGTTGTCCTGTTCTAGCAGCTTTCCTGAATCCTGGAGGACAACTCTCACTGCAGACCGAGCGAGGGACCTGGGGATAATATGTCATATTATTATATTGTTATTTTTTTTTGTTTTTGTTTCAAAAAGACATTTTCCTGTACAGGTCTAAAAGAAATAAATTAGTCAACAGTGGGGATAACTCATTAGTGCCATCTGGTATGTTTATCAGAGCGTTGTTAAGTTTACTATCAATAACAGAAGCACTATTACCATTCTAGTTACATTCTAGTTCATTTATACACTGGTTTAACATAACAATATTTTATTTAAAAATAACAATTGAGGGTTATATGAGGTCTCTCTGTATTACTGGGTATTTTAAGAGCATCCACCACACGCTACTTTATCACCCAAGAACTGTGCATTTGTATTAAATGAGACATATATCCTGGCAGCCAGGACATGATAGATTGAATTGGTCCATCAGGGCTGGCATGTGTACTATGCAATAGTCAGATACAACAATACACTACATTTACTATCAAGCATCAAGCAAAATGTAATTATTAAATGTTAAACAGGATATTTAGGAAAATTTTATAGTAATGGGATCTAGAACCTCCCAAAGATTAGTTGTTTCAAATAACACTACCAATTACTGCTTGTGTTTAAACAAGGGGTTAAAGTATGTTGGGTTATGCTTTAGTTGCCTGTTCATGTATCTAGCTTGGATAGTTTATTTATAGATACCTAAAGTCACCGATTACCAGTCAACTATATTTCATTGCACAAACACAGATGCTTACTGGTAGGTTAATTGGCTGCAATCAAAATTGACCCTAGTGTCTCTCTCTCTATTTCTGCATGTGTGTGTCTATGTTAGGGAATTTAGACTGTATTTAGACTGTAAGCTCCAATGGTGCAGGGACTGATGTGAGTGAGTTCTCTGTACAGCGCTGCGAAATTAGTGGCGCTATATAAATAACTGATGATGATGATGATGATGCTTTGGCTAAAAAGTACAATAGTTGTGGTACCTACAAGGGCAGGCATATTGCTTATTGTCAGAAATACATTATAACAATATTTTGAGATGTGTCATCAATAGATAGTATTCATTTCTCAGACATTATTATAGATTGAAATATAAAACTCAAAGTTTTGAGTTATAAAACTGAGAGTTTTTCTTTGTATAAAGTAATGGACTTGGAAATGTCAATGTATAAATTAGAGATGCTCAGTTTTCCGAAAAAACCGAGCGCACCCGAACACCGCTGATCTGAGTACAGAGCCAAGCCAGTTCAGTACTTTCGCGCTTCCTCGCAACTGAAAACAAAGCTAAACATCATTGTTGCATCATCCGATTTCGCGATATTTGGATTATATTAGTACCGCCCTCCACGGCGCCATTTCATAGACAGACAGAGAAGGGGTAGCAGCATTCTTGGCAATCTCCAGTTCAGTTGGCTAGCGTCAGTGCTGAAACAGTGGCAGTCATCTCGATCAACATTGCAATGTGCCATAGTTCACACACAAATAGGAGTGGTGGCAGTGTTCTTGACAGTCTTCAGTGTCAGTGCCATTGCTGAGCATCATAGCTGAAACAGAAACAATAGGGATGACAGTGTTCTTGGCAGTCTGCTGTGGCATTGCACTGTGCCATAGCTCACACAGAAACAGGAGGGTTGGCAGTATTCATTGCAGTCTACAGTGTCAGTGCCATTGCTGAATGTCATTGCTGAAACAGAAACAATAGGGGTGGCAATGTTCTTGGCAGCCTCCTGTGATATTGTTCTGTGCCATAGCTCACACTGAAACAGGAGGGGTGGCAGTGTTCTTGGCAGTATCCAGTGACATTGCTCTCTGCCATAGCTCACACAGAAACAGGAGGGGTGGCAGTGTTCTTGGCAGTATCCAGTGACATTGCTCTCTGCCATAGCTCACACAGAAACAGGAGGGGAGGCAGTGTTCTTGGCAGTATCCAGTGACATTGCTCTCTGCCATAGCTCACACAGAAACAGAAGGGGAGGCAGTGTTCTTGGCAGTATCCAGTGACATTGCTCTCTGCCATAGCTCACACAGAAACAGGAGGGGAGGCAGTGTTTTTGGCAGTCTACAGTGTCAGTGTCATTGCTGAGCATCATTGCTGAAACAGAAAAAATATGGATGGCAGTGTTCTTGCAGGGTACAGTGACATTGCTCTGTGTCATAGCTCACACAGCAACAGGAGTGGTGACAGTGTTATTGGAAGTCTACAGTGTCAGTGCCATTGCTCAGCATCATTGCTGAAACAGAAACAATAGGGGTGGCAGTGTTCTTGGCAGTCTTCAGTGACATTGCTCTGTGCCATAGCTCACACAGAAACAGGAGGGGTGGCAGTATTCTTTGCAGTCTACAGTGTCAGTGCCATTGCTCAGCGTCATTGCTGAAACTGAAACAATAGGGGTGATCGTGTTCTTAAAAGTCTATAGTGACGTTGCTGTGTGGCATAGCTCACACTGAAACAGGAGGGGTGGCAGTGTTCTTGGCACTTTCCAGCCTCCAGTCACATTGCTCTGTGTCATTGATATGGATTCACATCAGTCCATAGAAGACCAGGAGCCCCAAGCAGCTGATGGCACCAGTCATGATAATACTAATCTCTATATGTCATCTGCTAAAGCCTATGTTCAAGTGCATAGTGGTTTTAAGTCAGACAAACAGAAATGTTAAAAAAAAAGCTTTCACCTTGGTAAATAAAATAACACCTGTAATCAAGGCAAAGTTAACTATAAAAAACATGAAATTGCCAACATGCTATTCTACACACACAGTGGCAAGAAAAGAATCAAGCCTTCGCCTTTCTGTATGAGTGCTAGTTCTGCAACAGTGAGGCATCTTCTTGTAAGGTCAGTCATGATGATGCAAGACCTTGTCATTCTGAGTCAAAAAGAGGTGCCCAAATACTTTTAAGTGTAAAAGCCGAGTTGGAAAAAACAGTAAGGCAGTATATTAAACTGTATGTTCAGATATAGAAATGACGCAAATCCCTGAGGAGAGTCTATCCACGAGTGCTATGTGTAAGCCTGATCTTTCTGATACTGTACTCTTAAAGAAACCTCCTTTCAGCATTTCTGCAGATGTGTGGATGAGCAGCCAAAGTGTAGCCGGTGATACACCAATTGAGGATACCACTTTGGGTTTGCAACAGGATGAGGGGGATATTTGTGTAGCTGACAACGGCACTTATGAGGATGGTGATGACGATGATGTTGTTTGTGTAAGTCCTGCTCCAGTGGAAGCAGTTTTTGTCAGTGATAAGAAGGTTATAATCATGCCTAGATATAATACCAAAGAATCCACCTCTTATGTGTGGACATACTTTTGCCCAAGTCCTGACAACAGTTGTCTAGCCATTTGTAGCATTTGTAAAGCCACAGTCAGTAGAGGAAGGGACCTTAATCAACTAGGAACCTCATTCATGTTATGCCATTTGAAGAGAATTCATGGGAGCTTTTGGGAAGATCAGAAATTTATGCTAAAAAAATAGCAACAAGCAGTCCAGCATCTGCTAGGTCCCTTATCTCAGCTAGATCCAGACACCTGCAATCTACACCCACAACACCTTCTTCATCAATATCTTCACAAGTGATCGGAGTTAGTCCTGCATCCAAGTTGCAAAGGCTAGATGACTCCTCCACTATCCAGGATTCCTCTGAAGAATTGTTGAGCGTTAGTCCCGCTGCTGCTGCTGGGGATGGATCTTCATCCCACAAGCAGACCAAGAATAAGACTACTAGTAGTTTACAACAATTGACTGTTAAACAATCCTTTACAAGAGGAAGCAAGTATGAAAGCTGTCACCCTGTCGCAAAGCGGATCACAGACGACATTGTGACTTTGCTAGTATTTGATCTGCTTCCAATATCCACTATTAATTCAGCTGGTTTTAAACAGTTAATTGAGGTCTTGTGTCCCCGTTACCAAATTCCATCACAACACCATTTTACTAGAAAAGCAACTCCTCACCTCTCCCAGAAGGTTCGTAAAAATGCAATTATTGGGCTAGAAAATGCCATTCTACTGACTGTAAACTTAAACTCAGACATGTGAACTGGGTAAAGTAAAGATTATATGACTGTGACATCCCAATGGGTTGGTGAATCGTCTTCAAAAGCAGGACAAGCACCAGCATGTACCCAACTACGTCAGATTTTTCAGAGGCAGGCTACTCTGTGTATCACTAGCTTCACTAAGAGCATACCACTGACAATCTGTTAGAAAAACTAAAGGATGTCATTGCAACATGGCTTATCCCACTTGGACTCTTCTCAGGATATGTGATTTCTGATAATGCCACCAATAATGTGAGACAGCTGGGTGAATTCCATTATATTCCCTGGTTTGCTTACACAATCAACTTGGTGGTGCAGAGCTTTTTGAAAAATTACATGGATGTGCAAGAGATGCTGTCTGTGTCCCAAAAAACTTCCGGACATTTCTGGCATTCTGCAACAGCATGTAGCAGATTGCTGCAGCTACAAGAACAATTTAATTTGCCCTGCCACCAACTGAAGCAACAGGTGGTAACAAGGTGGAATTCCACCCTTTATATGCTTGTGAGGATGCAGGAACTGTGAAAAGCGATCCACGCTTACTCCACAAGCCATGACATTGGGAAAGTAGGGGGAATGTAATTTAGACCGGTGTAGTGGAGAATACTTTCCGTGTTGTGCAAGGTGCTGAACCCATTTAAAGTAGTCACCTGTGAAGTGAGTTCAGAAACTGCTAGCTTGAGGTAAGTAATTAGACTTTTGGAAAAGCATCTTGACAAACTGAAGGACAAGATGAAACAAATCAATTTCGCTAAGTATGTCGGATTTGTAGATCAAGTACTTTATTTGTTTTGCCAGGATCCAAAAGTTATCCAAATCTTGAAATCGGATCACTACATTTTGGCGACTGTGCTTAATCCTAGGTTTAAGATCTATGCCTTCTCTTTGTTTCCAACTGACCCAGATCTCAAGGGATGCAAGGAGATCCTGGTGCGTAAGTTGACAGCTCAAGTGGTACGACGTGACATAGCGGTGTGTCCTCCATTAGTTTCTCAGGCAACAACTGCTAGAAAAAAAATTAGCTTTCCCAAGAGTCCCAGTAATGATGCAGATGACTCAGCACAACATTTTGACATCTGGTCTGGTCTAAAAGCATTGACCAAAAATCGTGACACCTCTGTTGTAGCACCAATTTTCCTACTATCAACATCCAAAAGATGGTGGAGGATTATTTACGCGACAACATATAAATAGAAACGTCAGACAGTCCCTTTACATACTGGGAGGAAAAAAATGGCAATTTGGAGACCCATGTACAAACTTGCTTTGCAATACCTAAGCTGCCCACACTCCAGTGCGTACTCAGAAATAGTTTTCAGCACAGCCGGGAACCTTGTCAATTGTCAGCATAGGAAGCTACTTCCTAAAATGTTGAAAAGTTGATTTTCATCAAAATAAGCTACAAATTCCACGAGGAAAGCTTTTACCGCCAATTACATCAAAGTACAGACACTTCTGTAATGGTAAACTCCAGCGGGGATGAATTAATATTGTGTGAGGATGATGTACACACTGATGAGTGTGACGAAGATGACAACAACATTTTGCCACTGTAGAGTTCATTGACAGCACTGTTGGGCTTAGGGCAGCTAAGCTATTGGTAGCTTGTTTTGTGGGGGCTCAAACAAACCAAGCACTTCAGCCACAAAAGTGGCACTCCTTGTCGCTGAAGTGCTTGGCTTGTTAAACTGTACATGTCCTTTTTAATATCTAACATATGGGTGGGAGGGCTCAAAGAGAATTCCATATTTTCTTTTCTGCCACTACTGTGTGGCAGTTTTTCCTAGATGCGCTGTGAACTGCCGTGTGTTTTTGCCATTGCTCTGTCGCTTGGTATCCAGCCAGCTCGCTGCAGTCTTTGGCCGAAAGTGTATGAAAATAATATTGTGACCTGTGAGGTGATCAAAATTGACTGCAAATGACTGAAAATTAGTGTTATTGAGGTTAATAATAATGTAGGGACAAAAAAAAGCCATATTATGTGATTTCAGCATTTTAGCAATCTTCCAAAAAATACAGATCCAAAACCAAAACACGAGAGCGCGGTTTTGCCTAAACCAAAACTAAAACACGAAGTTAATACAGATCCAAAGCCAAAATCAACACCAAAACACGGGGTCAGTGAACATCTCTTGCATAAATAGATACAACTCTACATGGATGCTAAGAAGAGGCCTGTCAGTGTGTATCTAACAAAATGCTGACCAAGTAAAAATCTTTAAACAATGCAGTTTTTCCAATGTGCAAATTTGATATCCTTGATAATTGGAAATATAAGATAGTGGCATATCCCTTTACCATTTACTGCTTGACTCACCTACATTCAGTGCAATTCACATAGAACATTAGCAGATAAACATACAATGAAGAATTTTTCTCGACAAATAGACAGGAGTTTCATTTGCGTCTCACCTGTTGACCTCCCATAGGCCACAGCAACAGACTTGAGTTGATGGTTAGAGCTTTATCAGGAATTGCTATAGTACTATAATTGCCAATGTGAATTTGCTTCACAGTCCCTTCCGGACTCAGTTGCCAATTCACGATACTATAGACTGTAGTTGTGAACATGACTTTCCTAACATAGTGTGTGAGCTGTGAAGAGGGGGAGAAGATAAATCATTTGTTGATAGTAATAGTAATAAAAACAAGAAGTCAACATCAAGTGCACAATCACATTGCCATAGAAACAAAGGCAAGAGTGGTTTCACATTTTATGTAAATGAGGCACAAGGATTTATTTATTAATTTTTAGGAACATTTGATAGAATTTAAATTCAGTTGTTTCATTTTATAAAACTATGCACCTACCGAACATAAATAGTACATATGTTTATTGCCCTTTGGCACTCCACAACTCATATGTATTACAATACATTTCCAATAAATTATTAGATCAAAATAACATTTATTTGCCATATGTTAAACAGCAGTTCTGGCCAGAACATATTTATCTGTTAATCAATCAATATAATCTGTGTTCATACAGATGTTCGTTAAACCTTTTTATTAGTTTATCCTGAGTCGTTCGGTCAAGGTCAACCATACAAGGCGATTTGGAAGAAAAAATATTGAATTGATATATGTATTAGCCACACTTTTATTCCAAAGGTATCCAAATTGTATGTATGGCAATAGATTTATACAAGTTTTCTATATGAGTTATGACTTCCTCATTGTTGTAGATCAATGTCCAATATCATGTCCCTCCAGGGCTGTTCTTACTACCTCCGCTTCCTTACAGGGGGCGCCAAATAAAGCTGTACTGGAGTCTCGGCAAGATTCGGATTACAACGGAAGTTGTGCAAGCGCAGTGAAGTCACTATTTTTTTCAGCTGTAAGCTGGTTGATAATGTCGGTTCATGACAGATAGTGGTAGCTGCAGCTCTGTGACATAAAGTCTGCAATCAATCTGTGAACAGGAATTCTACCTGTCCTTCGTAATCTGCACCCAATGTTAAGTCTATAAATTTCTAACCAACGCGCTTCACCTAATCAAATCAGACTTCTTCAAGGAAAACTTTCAAGTGTGAATCTTTTGGTGGCATACAGGTTTAAATTCCCCTCCCCGCAGGTTTTGATTGGTTCCCACCTCGGGGTAGGAGGTGCTGTCGGGGTATTGATTTATTGGTTTAGTTCCGTCAGTAGTGTGTAATATATTACTGTGCAGTTGTTTTGAACAGTCACATGCTGTAAACAATTATTGATCAGATTACAAACGTAACAGTTTATGTACATGCTCCGTATTCTTTGACAGATAGATAAATACATACAGAGAAATACAAAGGATTTGCCTAATGCTATTCTTTATTGATGCCTTAGTTTCTAATGAGTCACAAAATGCCTATTCAATTTGTAAGAAAACTTCCTGAATCAAAGTCTGAATTGAGGCCATGAGGTATTAGGGTTCCCAAATCAAAAATCCACCTTGCCTCTTCCTTAGAGATTTTGGCAACAAAATCTCCACCCTCCATTCATGTTTTACTTTTTAAATCCCTAGAAATCTAAGTGATGATGGATCACTATTATGGTGCAATGCATAATGTTCTCAAAGACTGTGTTTCTCTAACTTATTTTTAATGTTCCTGTAGTGTTCCACTAATCTGATTTTCAGACTCCTTGATGTTCCTTCCTACATATTGTTTCTTGCATGGACACTGCGGGAGATTCACCACCCCTGTGGTTTTGCAGGATATTTTCTCTTTTATCTTAAATTCTCTATAATTTTTATTGGACTTAAACCGAATAACAAATTTGGTCTGCACGCATTTGGTCTGCACGCATAACATTTGTTACAGAAATAAAAGCCCCCTATGTTGTCATTCAACCAAATATTGAGGGGGGTCTGTATTTCCATTGGTATGGCACTTTGTACTAGAGAGGTTTTGATGTTCCCTGATCTCCTAAATAACTAATGTTCATATGACCAAACCTGTAATTGGGTTTAAATCCAATAAAAATGATAGAGAATTTAAGATAAAATAGAAAATAACCTGCAAAACCACAGGGGTGGTGTATCTGCAGCAGCGTCCATGCAAGAAGCAATATGTTGAAAGGACATAAATCAGATTAGCTGAACACTGCAGGAACATTAAAAATAAGTTTGAGAAACTCAGTATTTCAGAACATTATGCATTGCACCATAATGGTGATCCATCATCACTTAGATTTCTAGGGACTAAAAAAGTAAAACATGAGTGGAGGGGTGGGGATTTTGTTGCCAAGGAAGAGGCAAGGTGGATTTTTGATTTGGGAACCCTAATACCTCATGGCCTCAATTCAGACTTTGATTTAGGAAGTTATCTTACAAATTGAATAGACATCTTGTGATGCACTAGAAACTAAGGCACCAAGGAAGAATAGCGTTAGGCAAATCCATTGTAATTCTCTGTATTTTCTATCTGTTTAAGAATACGGAGCATTTACGTAAACTGTTACTTTTGTAATCTGATCAATAATTATTTACAGCGTGTGACTGTTTAAAACAAGTGCACAGTAATATATGTCATACTTCTGACAGAACTAAACCAATGAATCAATACCCCAACGGCACCTCTTACCCCAAGGCAGTAACCAATCAAAGCCTGCGGGGAGGGGGATTTAAACCTGTATGCAGCCAAAAGATTCACTCTTGAAAGTTTTCCCTGATGAAGCCTAAATAGGTGAAACGCGTTGGTGGAAATTTATAGACTAAATATTGGGCACAGATTGCGAAGGACAGATAGAATTCCTGTTCACAGATTGATCACAGACTTTATGTCACGGAGCTGCAGCTACCACTACCTGTCACGAACTGACATAATCAACCAGCTTACAGCCAAAATAAAAAGTGACTTCACTGCGCATGCGCAGCTTCCGATGTAATCCGAATCTTCCCGAGACTACAGGACACCATTACTCGGGCGCTCCCCAAAAGAAAGGGGAGGTAGTAGGAACAGCCCAGGAGGGAAGTGATACGGGACTTTGATCTACAACTATGAGTAAGTCATAGCTGATTTAGAATACTTGGATAAATCTATGGCCAGACATACAATTTGGATACCTTTGGACTAAAAGTGTGACTAATACATATAGCAGTTCAAGATTTTTTCATCCAAATTGCCTTATATGGTTGACCTGGACCAAACAACTCAGAATAAACTAATAAAAAGGTTTAATGAACATCTGAATGAACACAGATTATATTGATTGATTAACAGACTTCTATTCTTTTCTATAAATAGTACATGGACATACATCATTTATATAAGACTTAAGGGCCTATTTAAGAATTGTTATATTTTTGCCCTGTTATTGCAATGAGCAAGTGCGTCCGATAGTGGGTTGTCCCGGTGATGACTCTTTTCATATGATGACTCCTGGTTACACATGCGCTGTTGTTATTTGCATTAAGCAGCACAGGGGAGAGCAGCAAAGCTGCCTGAGAGGTATCTGAAGATCCCTCTCCTGCGATGCTCTTCCTATAGGATTGAATGCTAACGCCATCTTCATATGGCACTAGTCATTGGGGTCATCGTCGGAGCATAATAAAATTGCCAACACCACAGCCCCTATTGGGTATTATGGGGATTACAGGATTGTGCATTACTTTGTCTAATGCAGAAGAAATCTCTGATTTCCCATGCATTAGTCTTTTCTTCAATTACCATTTTACTTAAAACTGCCTAAACTATGCTGAAAAAGATGTTTCCGCATGGTTGAGGGCTTCATAAATAGACCCTGTAATCATATTTTACTCCTAAAGTTAGTCAGTTAATTACCTGCCATGGTTTGAAATTCCAAATTTCTGCACAGGTTCCATGAGAAAATGGCCCTTCATCTTCCTTGCAGGTTTTCAGGTCTTCCAAAGCTGTAGCCAAAGCATTTACAGACAAATATGTATAATAACAAAATTTTAAGCCGTTGATGTAGGTGGAGCTGTTCCTAACATCATCTAAACTTTCTTCTCCTGTGCATTTTTTTACTGTGGTCTCCAAAGAACCAGTAAGGTTTTTGCCATAAATAAATTTACAATTAAAAACTTTCTCCCAATACAAGTTCAACCAGTTCTCCCCCATAGACTCAGAGGGATGTATCGTGCCGAGGAACTGATTTAAACCTGGCACCACATAGTCTTTACTAGCTAAACCAAGCGTGCTAGATAAGATTTGAAAATAATTTCTTGCTGATAATAAGACGGACCTGGACCAACCTGAATTTCCAATAAAAATCCTCCCTATGATGTTCTGTTTCAACAATTCATTCACAACAGGAATAAAATTAGCTTCAGCAGAGAACACAATGACCACTTTAACTGTTGACTCCTTAATAACCTTGACTATATGTGGAGCATTGCGATTTGGTTGATCTAGACGAATATATTCAGTAAAAGCGACACATGCTCCAGCCTTGATTATCTCTTCTTTTATTGGCTGAATTCCCAGAAGACCATAATCATTGTCTGTAGCTACAAGACCAATCCAGGTCCAACCAAAGCTCAAAACAAGCTGAGCCAGTCCCATAGACAGCATTTTATCACTTGGAACAGCCCTGAAGAAAGATGGAAACATTTTCTGGTTACTCAGTAGAGAAACACTTGAAATTGGACTGATCTGAAAGTAAGAACAGTGATATTAAATAAGTCATACAATGACAATAAACTTAAGATGTGAACATTTGAATGTGTCCTAACATTTTTAAATTGGTATGATTGTATGCTTGTCACATAGTATGTCAGACATGCTGTCCACATTTATTGGTACCACACTTCCATAGTCAAATGAGCACATACACTCACTTATAACACAAATGTTTGGTGGTGTTATAGGTGAATGGACAGAGACACAGTGCTATCAAGTTTTTATATCATGGTGGCTTCTGCTCTACTATTAGCTCATTGCTACCGAGCATGCAAATCATAATAAAAAAGTTATCATTACCACCATTATAATAAGGCAGCATGGTAGCTTAGCAGTTAGCACTTCTGCCTCACAGCACTGGGGTCATGAGTTCGATTCCCAACCATGACCTTAGCTGTGTGGAGTTTGTATGTTCTCCCTTTGTTTCCGTGGGTGTCCGCCGGGTGCTTCGGATTCCTCCCACACTCCAAAAGCATACTGGTAGGTTAATTGACTGCTGTCAATTTGACACTAGTCTCTCTCTCTGTCTGTGTGTGTATTTTAGGGAATTTAGACTGTAAGCTCCAATGGGGCAGTTACAGATGTGTGTGCGTTTTCTGTACAGTGCTGCAGAATAAGCGGCGATATATAAATAAATAAACAATGATGAAGTAACAAATACCCCTTAAAATGTTCCAATATATCCAGCATGTCAATTATTATTTGCAAATTTATTCCATGTTCCAATAACATCTATGCATGTATACCAAACACAACCTTACATCTATATAAATGTTTACAATATAACAAATTTAATTTACTTTGTATATGTTTTATCTTCATTAACACAATAAACAGTTAGTTTGCTTTAATTTAACAACCTTTAATCCCTTAAATCTGTGTGAAGTACACCTGGAGGTACATACCTGATAAATACCTGGTTAAAAATTTACAGGTGGATCATGTTAGTTTTAAACTAGCAATTTTGCCACCCTTCATTCTACTTGAAATTACTCCATTTTTTTGCCATGTTATTTGTTTGGTTAGGTCACCTTAGTCTATTGACTGTACATAAATAACCAGCTAGCAATGTATACAATATAACAGCATGTTAGACGAAGCTATCTGTTGAAATTGTAGACAAAAATTAACAATTGTGAATAAAACCTGTATGTAGCAATTATATCCAAACCTATTATGTCAAATAGAAAACTAATATGGATAAACATTGCTGTAAGCAGTATCTGTGTGAACAGGGGTAACGCATCCATTGGAATCCACAAACCAGATTTCATCAAGTTCTCCAGAGAGAGCAGGAGAACAACAGAGTATCCCCAATATCAAAGAGAAACTCCCAGATTTATTAGCAGTTGAACCTTCTAATATATGTGCCTCCATCTTTGTTATAGTGGAGAGGAGGGGCGATATTTAAATGGAAAAACTTAGTAAGAAAACAAAAGGCTATAATATCTGTTGTGGGTAGAGGGTACAGTTCAGCTGTCAGGCTGACTGAAATATTTAAGGTACATTAAGTCACAGTAGATCTTACATCAATTTATATGAAGAAGAAGTTAAGAAGAGAAAGCAGTTGCAGCAGGTATGTGGAAGGTTAGAGGAGCCAAAACATAGCCTGAATGCTAGACCCTAGGAAAGTGACCTCTTCGTACCACTAGTTATGACAGTATTCCACCCAAAGCTAAATTTCCAGTTCTTGATGGAATAACCATTTAAAATTATTATTCAAGTGGAGCAGGTTTGGATATCATTGATGAGAATGATCATATGTCCATAAAAGTGACTTCAAATCAACATCACATCCATAAAAAAGCCAATAAACAGAGAAAAGAAATGTGGTACTAATACAAAGTATTATTTTGCTGCACTGAAAACATTTCTCTAGTCTAGAGATCATATTTACCTGCTGAGTATACAGTTATTCATGATGTATTTATGATAGTAGAGATCATTTGATGGTTATTAAACATATTAATCTTTTTACCTGTGGGTATCTGAAAACCCCCAAAACATTAGCCAAGGCGATTGAGTTTGCGGAAACTGTGGATCCAATAACTGCGCTGAAAGATGATCTAGTATTACACCGGCTGTTGGAGGTGAATGTGGTGACCTCAGTTAGGAATTGTAAAGCTCCTTGTAGTTCATAATGGGGTATATTACATGTGTCGTACATCTGGAAACCCAATGTTATATTTGAGAGAATATTGGGATCCCTGTTGATCTCTTCAATGGTGTGTATCAGAGACTGAAGCTGTAGGTAGAATTCCAAACTGAACCTTTAGGATAGATAAAAAGTCATATGAGATATTTTCTTTTGTTCCTTCATTTTTGCTTATATTACATTAAATAGATTCAACCATATCTGCTAACAAAAGTGATTCCTGCACTCTGTGCTGTCTGTTAACAGATGACAAATACTGTTTAGGCAGAGTGCATTTATACCCAGATTCAATTGAAAATGTGTCTTGAGGTCCACTTAGATTTGAATATGTGCACAAGTACGCTCAAGATCCGTGCTCGTTTTAAAAGCACAACTTACTTGCAGTTGTGTTTGAAGATGAATCAGGCTCTATATGTGTGATATTCTTTTTTAAAGAATATTGGTGCAAATACATTATCTAGAGAAGTATAAAGTGGTCACAAGAATTATGTAACCAAAAATCTGTACTGTGCAGTCAGTCTGTATTGTGGAATTTTAGTAGTATGGGGTTATGGGGAAGAGTTTAGCCTTCCCAACTATTTCAAAAAATAAAATTAGGAGGGTCCATCATGTAATATATCAGGGAAGAACATCGAGACACTTCTGTCTTTTGGTTGTGCTATATAGTTTGGATACCGGCAGCCAAATTTCTACCCACGTATGTTATTATTTAGGAGATTTAAGAGAATCTGAGTACTGCAGATATATCATCATCCTCAACATTTATTTATATAGAACCAACATATTCTGTAGCGCTTTACAATTGGGAACAAACATAGTAAGAAACAATCAAAGAAGTGAGAGGACAATGCTCGCAAGCTTACAATCCATGGGACAATGGGCATTGGATACATGAGGACAATTCTACATATTGTATTTCGGTCCAGCCAGATTGCAAAGGTAAAAACAAAAAACAAAAAGTGATTTGTATGCTGTATGATTAAGTCGTACAGCAAAATTTGTCAGAGGGTTGTTGTCTTGTCTGGATTGTGTAACGGGTGGTAATAGGATAATCGGGTGAAGTTAAGAGGGTGGTTGAGGTATATTATAAGCTTGCCTGAAGAGGTGGATTTTCAGAGAACGCTTAAAAGTTTGTAGACCAGAGTAAAGTCTAAAGCTGGGTACACACTACAGAAATTTCGACCAACTTTTTATGCCGAGCAATTTTACATGCGATCCATGGTCCGATTGCTCGGTCCATGGACTGCATACACACTAGCCTTGTTTAGGACGAGAAATGGAAGAGCGGACGTCCCTTTAGCAACTTTTTACAGCCATGTTGTCGTGAGCAATGACTGTAATTTCATACTCACTGTTGAGGATCGGTCGGCAGTTTATACACACTACACAGCGGAAACGAGATTGGAACGAAAATATTAAACGGTACGACCAACCAAATGAGGCGACAATCATCCACTTGGGCAGACTTTCGACCATCGTGTCACTGTACACATTGACCCGACTTTTGAACGAGCGGTCGTATGTCGGCTGATTTAGCCGATTATTGGTTGAAAACTGTGTAGTGTGTACCCAGCTTTACTGTGCTGTTTCTCATAAACAAACATCTCAAGGCTATACTAACTTACTAGACAAAAGATAAACTTACGTTTTACCAGTATTCATTTGCTGATGATTGGTATACATTTAACATTACCTTGGGTTAAACACTCTCTATTTGTCTCTGACTATTCTATATTCCACACTGGATTTGTTACACAATTCTCATTGTCTGTGTCTCTGCTAAACCCACTAGCTTATATCCTAAAACCAATATTGTATTACCTGTATACTTGAAACTAATGTCAGCATTAATATCATTTATGACCCCATCTCAAGTGAATAAATTGTACCACACTGACTATTGGAAGGCAGAGTTTCCCAGAGAAGCTCTTGTGCTGGCTGGCTGCACTAGCTGGTCTTGGTGAATATAATTTTATTCTATTAAACTTTCCCCTTTCCCTGCATCTGATTTTTATTGTAAAATATGTTTGTTTTAAATATGTGATCCCCTCGCATCTAAATAAATACTGTTTGTGCTTTGAAACTAAGGTGATCAAAATTGGACAATCACTTATTTATGTTCTGAAAGTCAATTTTAATTCTTTTTAGATAGACCATGATCTGAGGGTCCCAAGGCAAAGTGTATGATATGGTGAATGTCATGTCCTTGGTATAGCCACCCAATCCCTCCAATTGTAGTAATCCAATGAATGTTACACAATACTAGATCTTGAAGTTGTCCTCACACTATACTAGAGAGAACATTTCTAATGATCAAATTATGAAACGGAAAATAATAGTAGGTGAAAGAAAGAGAATTGATATGAGTGAATCGCTCAAAATTTGATTTTCAGACTTTTCACCAAATGCAACTCTAAAATCTACAATTCCTTACAATGATATGCACCTCCTACAGCAGTATTTATTAAACTGGAATAAAATTCTATTATAATTTTTTTAATTATTTTGAAATATAAACATAATGTTCAAAATAAATAGTTAACAAAACAAATAGTTAACATCAGAAAGACAATTTTAAGGTGGTATCAAACATATTACAACAGGGGTGTCCAACCTTTTAGCTTCCCTGGGCCACATTGGAAGACGACGTGTTGGTTTGGGCCGCACATAAAATGCACTAACCCTAACGATAGCTGATCATCGAAAAAACCATAGAAAACATAGTTAACATATTAAACTTACTTGGAAATGAAGTTAGTAAGAGTTAGGAAACCTGTTGCAGAATCATGATTAAAGCAGTAGTCCCATTACCAGCTACAATTGAACTTACCTGCATCTGCCCCTTAGTGGGGTTCGGGGAATTAAATGCCAAAAACTTTTTTTTCCTCTCTTTCTGCACCCATGAATCATTTTTTTTATTGACCAGTGTGAAATGGTCACCGATATAGGTAGCATCAGGAGGACTAATAGAAATCTACAGAGATTTAAAGATAGGGTGGCGGGAAAAATGGCTCATGGAGCAGCCTCCGATGAGGGGAACAGTGGGTGATATTTTCACCCTACTCAGCACTGCACATTTAAAATGGTTTAAAATATTAAAAATAAAATCATCTCTTAATATTTATATTAGATACATACAGAGAACACAGCTAGTTCATATTTGCATGGTGCAGAAAGTCCAAATTCAGAGTAACAACAATAAGATACTGGATAATCTTTCACTGCTGCTGATAGTTTGTGCGGGTGACTCCTCTGTGCTGCGCTACGCAATGGATGTCGGGTGTGATGACGTCACCCCCGACATTCACTGCGAGCACCACACGGAGGAGGAGACCAGGGAGGGAGCCGGAGCGCCAGCTGACGTGACCGCAGGGTAAGTATTTTCTTTTTTTTTCTTTTTTTTTGCAGGATTTTTTTTTTCAGTGTTGCCCCCTTGCCACAACCAAAACTCCTGCTGGGCCACATTTACAGGCATGCTGGGCCGCGTTGGACAACCATGTATAACAACATTTTACAACCATATATTGCAATATTTGTTTAAATGCAAAGAAAATTAAATGTTTAGGATTTTGCTAACAGATGTTTTCGATACAAGTCATTGTAGTAACTAGAACTATGTATCTTTGTATTATTTGACTGAATAAAGACAAAATTGTCACAAATTGTAAAATGCAAATGAAATAATAAAGATATTACAGTGCAAAATTCCTTTCAAAAACCTACTAAGTTATTAAAGTAGAAAAAGTCTGTGTAAAGAGACAAATCAGTGCACTTAGAGAGATCAGTATGGAGAGCAGTGTGAATGTAGCAGCACAATACATTGAGCAGTGCAGATCAGTCAGGAAGACTTAGAGACTGGAGGGCATAGAGAGATGTTTCTCCTTTCATTAACCCATGATGAACAAACATTAAAATATAATGTTGTTGGTGTACAGTAGTGATATTAGCCATTGATAAGATAATCTACTAGTCACACATCTAAAGTCAACGTGCTCTAGAAGCAGAAGATCAGCTATAGACTTCATATGACCAGAAACACTGATATATCTGGATGTTGGAATATTTCCAGATCTATATGACAGGTACAATTAGACAAGCACGTACTGCTTACAGACGGCACTTGTATCAGTGCAGGACTAATTAAGTGAACTGCAGCTTATATACCGAGTCAAATATACATCAGACACTAAAAGAACATCAGTTATATCATAAGAGTTACTTACAATGTACACAGGGTCTTGGGTGGTCTCACATTGAATGTAAGTTTTTGGTAGATTTTGTCAATGTGAATTCCTAATAAGACTCCTATCATGATATCTCCAGGTTGTGTCATCCCCTCCAGCACTGACAGAGGTGACAGTCTGCATCTCTGATCCATGGAGCGGACAATTAAAATGAGGTGGAACATGATGATATTGAAACACTTAGTATATCTAAGATTCATGTTGTGTGAATTAGCCAGTAGATAATCTGTAAATAAAAAATATGGAACACTGTTCATGTTCTATATGTGTGGATGAGGGTGTATGCTGGAGGTGTAGTGGTATAGAGATGTGTATGGATGAGAGTGTTTGGTAGAGGTGCCGTGACAGTGATGTCTCTATAGATGAGCATAGGGTATATGAAAGAGGTTCATTTACAATAATGTGTGTATGAAAGGCCATGTATGACAAATATATAGAGATAATGATGTGTATGGATGAAAGTGTAAAATGGAGGTGGAATAACTGTTGTTTGTGTAGAAGAGGGTGTATAATGGGAGTGTAACGTCAGTGATGTGTATAGATGAGGACAAATGTAGGAGGTATAGAGTCAGTGATGTTATGTGGATGAGGCATATGATGGATGTATAGTGACAGTGATGTGTATAGATGATATGTGTGATGGATGTATAGTGACAGTGATGTGTGTATAGATGATATGTGTGATGGATATATAGTGACAGTGATGTGTATAGATAATATGTGTGATGGATGTATAGTGACAGTGATGTGTGTATAGATGATATGTGTGATGGATGTATAGTGACAGTGATGTGTATAGATGATATGTGTGATGGATGTATAGTGACAGTGATGTGTGTATAGATGATATGTGTGATGGATGTATAGTGACAGTGATGTGTGTATAGATGATATGTGTGATGGATGTATAGTGACAGTGATGTGTATAGATGATATGTGTGATGGATGTATAGTGACAGTGATGTGTGTATAGATGATATGTGTGATGGATGTATAGTGACAGTGATGTGTGTATAGATGATATGTGTGATGGATATATAGTGACAGTGATGTGTATAGATAATATGTGTGATGGATGTATAGTGACAGTGATGTGTGTATAGATGATATGTGTGATGGATATATAGTGACAGTGATGTGTATAGATGATATGTGTGATAGATGTATAGTGACAGTGATGTGTGTATAGATGATATGTGTGATGGATGTATAGTGACAGTGATGTGTGTATTGATGATATATGTGATGGATGTATAGTGACAGTGATGTGTATAGGTGATATGTGTGATGGATGTATAGTGACAGTGATGTGTGTATAGATGATATGTGTGATGCATATATAGTGACAGTGATGTGTGTATAGATGATATATGTAATGGATGTATAGTGACAGTGATGTGTATAGATGATATGTGTGATGGATGTATAGTGACAGTGATGTGTATAGATGATATGTGTGATGGATGTATAGTGACAGTGATGTGTATAGATTATATGTGTGATGGATGTATAGTGACAGTGATGTGTGTATAGATGATATGTGTGATGGATGTATAGTGACAGTGATGTGTGTATAGATGATATGTGTGATGGATGTATAGTGACAGTGATGTGTATAGATGATATGTGTGATGGATGTATAGTGACAGTGATGTGTGTATAGATGATATGTGTGATGGATGTATAGTGACAGTGATGTGTGTATAGATGATATGTGTGATGGATATATAGTGACAGTGATGTGTATAGATAATATGTGTGATGGATGTATAGTGACAGTGATGTGTGTATAGATGATATGTGTGATGGATATATAGTGACAGTGATGTGTATAGATGATATGTGTGATAGATGTATAGTGACAGTGATGTGTGTATAGATGATATGTGTGATGGATGTATAGTGACAGTGATGTGTGTATTGATGATATATGTGATGGATGTATAGTGACAGTGATGTGTATAGGTGATATGTGTGATGGATGTATAGTGACAGTGATGTGTGTATAGATGATATGTGTGATGCATATATAGTGACAGTGATGTGTGTATAGATGATATATGTAATGGATGTATAGTGACAGTGATGTGTATAGATGATATGTGTGATGGATGTATAGTGACAGTGATGTGTATAGATGATATGTGTGATGGATGTATAGTGACAGTGATGTGTGTATAGATGATATGTGTGATGGATATATAGTGACAGTGATGTGTATAGATAATATGTGTGATGGATGTATAGTGACAGTGATGTGTGTATAGATGATATGTGTGATGGATGTATAGTGACAGTGATGTGTGTATAGATGATATATGTGATGGATGTATAGTGACAGTGATGTGTATAGATGATATGTGTGATGGATGTATAGTGACAGTGATGTGTGTATAGATGATATGTGTGATGGATATATAGTGACAGTGATGTGTGTATAGATGATATATGTGATGGATGTATAGTGACAGTGATGTGTATAGATGATATGTGTGATGGATGTATAGTGACAGTGATGTGTATAGATGATATGTGTGATGGATGTATAGTGACAGTGATGTGTGTATAGATGATATGTGTGATGGATATATAGTGACAGTGATGTGTATAGATAATATGTGTGATGGATGTATAGTGACAGTGATGTGTGTATAGATGATATGTGTGATGGATGTATAGTGACAGTGATGTGTGTATAGATGATATGTGTGATGGATGTATAGTGACAGTGATGTGTGTATAGATGATATGTGTGATGGATGTATAGTGACAGTGATGTGTATAGATGATATGTGTGATGGATGTATAGTGACAGTAATGTGTGTATAGATGATATGTGTGATGGATATATAGTGACAGTGATGTATGTAGAGATGATATGTGTGATGGATGTATAGTGACAGTGATGTGTGTATAGATGATATGTGTGATGGATGTATAGTGACAGTGATGTGTGTATAGATGATATGTGTGATGGATGTATAGTGACAGTGATGTGTATAGATGATATGTGTGATGGATGTATAGTGACAGTGATGTGTGTATTGATGATATGTGTGATGGATATATAGTCAGGCGCGGGCTGGGAGAGGGATGGCCGGGGGGCACACAGACGGCAGCATCACTTGACAGGGGATGCGGCAGCATCATTGATGACACGGCCGCGTCCCCTGTCATGTGATGCGGCCGCCTGTGATGATATCAGATGCGGCTGCCGGTGAAAATGTGCTATATTGCATCCCGGGGGGGCGGCTGGCCGGCCTACCCCTGGTCCTAATAGCGGTCTGACTGAGCGGCCCGGGCCCCCCCTGTCCCCCGGGCAAGCCCACCACTGTATATAGTGACAGGGATAAATTTATAGATCAGGTATGAGATAGAGGTATAGTAATAGTCATCTGTGCACAGATGAGATGTGTGGTGGATATATTGTAACAGTGATGTGTATAGATCAATATAATAGGTGTCATATACTTACATCACCTCAGGTCTCTCTATTTCTTACTCACTGATATAACCCAAATTTATATTAGATAACTATAATTATATGTAATGATCTGAGTCAAAAAATAGATTGCTGTTTGCTCAGGGTATTCATATTAACATTCCCTTATCACAGTGAGTTAATTGTGGAGCATTCTCAGCGGTCTGTATGCAAATGAGAATTGTGGCAGTTATAGTTTAGGGAACAAAATTACATAATTGTGCAGATGTGATTTCCCAGCTGTGGGTGGAATCATTATGACTACACATTCATTATTACAAATAATATACTAAAATAAAAAAACAAAAGACTCACAAGTAATAGAAAATAAATAATTTTACTACTTACATTTCCCATCTAATCTTGAAAACTAAACGTATGACCCGTCTACCAGTAAACAAGAGCATCCAGGCTGTAGGGATGACCTGAGTCTCTGTCACCATCTACATAAACTATTTCAAGTCTTGAATTAGCAAATCCAGAAAATGATTATGTTAACAGTCTACTTACCTCTAAATATTTACCCCCTACCTACTGCTGGCAGACACACTTTATAACAACTGTACCAACATACTTGTAAGATGAGTAAATGTCCTGAAGTTATAATGCAGCACACAAACCAGATGCCATCACTGTATACATTACAGTAACAATGATTATTCACTCATCTCACCAATGACCAAGGCCTGATTGCCAATGGGCCCTGATTTGGCTAATAAAAAAAAGCCCCAACCCCAGTCTGAAAAGGGGGCAGAGTGATGATGGGTGCACAGTTTGATGAAGGGGGCACAGTAATGAAGGGGGCGCAGTATGATGAAGGGGGCACAGTGATGGAAGGGACACAATATGCTAGGGGGCACAGTATAAAAGGGGGTACAGCGGTGGAGGGGACACAGTGATGAAGGGTGCACTGTGTGATAAGGGTGCATCGTGTGAGAAGCGGGCACCATATGATGAAGGGGCACAGTGTGAAAAGAGTGCACCATGTGATTGATGAAGGACACAGTGTGATGAAAGGGCACAATGTGATTAAGGGGGCACAGTGTGAGAAGGGAGCACAGTGTGATGAAGGTGCACAGATTGATGAAGTGGCACAGTGTGATGAAATGGGCACAGTGTGAAAAGGCTGCACAGTGTGATGAAGGGGCACAGTGTGATGAAGGTGCACAGACTGATGAAGGGGCACAGTGTGATGAAGGGGCACAGTTTGAAAAGGTGTCTAACTTCTGTTAAAGGGGGTGATACAACGACTAGTGCATCAATTAAGGTTAGTGCGAGAAAAGCTATTTAGAGGAACTGTAGTGATGATTGTATTTTAATACATGCTTAAATCACTAATTCACATCTTGCCCTTCATTCCACACTGTAAAAGAATGTCCAGGTCAATTATAGTGTAATTGAATTTT
This sequence comes from Mixophyes fleayi, assembly GCF_038048845.1. Lineage (NCBI taxonomy): Eukaryota > Metazoa > Chordata > Amphibia > Anura > Limnodynastidae > Mixophyes > Mixophyes fleayi. The sequence continues at coordinate 23,131,815 of NC_134405.1, forward strand.
ACCCACAGTGTTCTATTGTCTGAGGTGTCATAACATTAACACCCAAAATGCATTAAAGGAATTCTACAGCTGGGTTGACCAGCTTAAGTTCATTGTGGACATCTGTGATTATTTAATGCTGTAATTTACTACCCAGATGGTTTATTGTACTGATTTTATTTATTAACATAAGCCTCACATTTAATTGATAGAAGATTCCCTTCTACATTCGTTCAGTCTTCTTATAACAGCCTACTGACCAGTTTTTCCTACTCTGAATAAGGAAAAATTTTACAATGCTTTGGTAAATTACATTTTAAGTACACAATAATATGATTTTTTATTTCTGAAACAGCTTGCATTTTATCTGTTGGAGGTGCCCATCTTTATTTCTAGCATTCTCTTTATACTGTATCTGAAGGACAGACACAGACAGAGTTATTGCTGATTTTCCATAAGCCGACCTGTATAAAAGTTTTAAATGTTGTTGAAGTCAAATAATTGGGTGAAGTCATTTAAATTTAATAAACATTGGTTGTTTCAGTTTCTTGTAAGATTGCAATTCATACGGATTGGCGAACAAAGGTTAAATACGCAATCACAAAGGAAAACACAGTAAGTGCACTTACATTCGCACTCTCATCTGTAAATAGTTCATTTTTAATAAAGTTTCCAATTTACATTATTTTATTATTGATATAAAAGAATTTAGCGATTTATTACACAATGGTAAACCTACATTATTTATATTTATGGTTCAGGTCATAAGAAATGTATTGTGTTTTGTCTTATATTAATCCACATTTCACCAGCAAGAATTCTGTCTCATCAGATAAGCGATCACACATTGCGATCGCAAGTTATCATTAGTAAAAGATTAATACTCAAAAAATACTCTGTTAATAGGTTAGTTTAAACCTGATATTTGACAGTTCCCTGAGTCAGTACACGTACACAGCTGTTGGAGTGAGTTTCCCCCACCTTTGGAAAAGTATTGTTTGAAGTGACCTTTGGCCTGCACTGTACTGGACAATCCAAAACCCGAACCAATGAAGAATGATCTCAGAGTTATTTTTGTGTACATTGTGACTTCATCACTGTTTTTTGTTGGCAGGGCCAGCGCCACCATTAGGCAGCAATATGCAGCTAGCTAGGGCGCCGGCCTCCAGGGGGCGATACTGTGTCTGAGGAGACAGTAATGTCTCAGCATGAGACATTATTATTTAAATTAATGCGGGCGGTGCGATTGCCCGTCCGTAATTTAAGTTTGTGTAGATGCGATGCTGCTACAGTGCAGCATTGCATATTCAAATTTGCCTGGGACCCAGGTCCTAGCTCCTGGAAGCATTGTAACATCACAACACTGCCAGTGTGGAGGGGCCGAAAGGAAAAATACAGAAGCAGGAAACAAGAAGAGAAAAGAAGGTAGGAAGGTGAGTACAGAAAAGAGGAATGCTGCAGTAAGTGGGGGAAAGTGAAAGTATGCTATAGAGAATGGGGGGAACAGGATCCCAGAGAATTTGGGATGATAATGATAAGGTCCAAAGTGAGAGGGAGTATGGCCTCTCCTAATTTGGAATTCTATCAAATATCATGCCTATTAGATCAACTCAGGGATTGGTTAGCTGCATGCGTTGTTAAGCCTGGGTCTCTATTGAACAGCATTCATCCCACTAGTTCCCTTTGATGGGTTTGTTGTGGGTGGATGATAAGTTTAGACCCCGTGCAGCCTCTTTTTTGATGAGCATTCGTGACTCCCTTAGGGAATTAAATTGATCCATCTAACCCCTGAATTTATGCTACCATCGTCTAATCTCTCTGTTTTGGGTCTATCTAACGTAATCCTTAACTTGAATCTTTAAGCATGGAATGCGCAGGGTATTGTTAATCTTCAGTCTCTATGGATAACTCTTTCCTTCTCTCTTTTTCTTATCTCCAGGAACATTTTAAGATTCTATACATATCTTCAAATCCGACATTGGTTGCACTCTTAATCTATTTTTAACTTCTGCAGGTCCCCTCCCTACTTACATATCTCTACGACTGCATCTGACTAATCCCACTAATCTAAGGGCTAAAGGCATTTCATCTTGGTACACGCTTCTGCTTTCCTATATTGATAACTATAAACTCCCTGTTCAATCCCATTGGGAAGATGATTTAAATATGACCCTTTCAGAGGATAAATGGGAATATATTTTCTCAAATGTTTTTAAAATGTCGAAATGTATTAACCATTCGGAAATGCTTTTGAAGCTAATTCACCAAATTTGTTTTACCCCTGAGAGATTTCATAGATTGATGCCAAATGTGTCTAAATTTTGTTGGAGGCAATGTGGAGGAATTGGGAGCCTTCTACATGTTTTTTGGTCTTGTCCGAAATTGCAGTCTTTACGGGGTGAAATTTTTGAATTGATAAATGCGGTGATGTCTTTCACTAGAAATAGCCTTGTTTCATCTATACCCTCCATATCTCCAGCATTGTAAACGATATGTGGTAGGTCATACAATTAATATAACAATGTTATGGAGACGATTGCTTAGTCGATGTCACCTTCATCTCATTATTATTTTTTTTCACTTTTTTATATATATTGTCTGTTGAATATTTGATGCACTTCTTTAGATATATGTAAATGGTTTTCATTTTTATTTTCAATGTTTTTACTTTATTATATTCCTGTTTATGTTTAGCTTCTTTGTAAATCTAAATTTTAAAACTTAATAAAATTTATATTGTTAAAAATAAATAAATAATCACCTGATTCAATCAACTCTACACCCTTACCACTAGGCACAGATACATGTTGTCTTTAACACTCCACCCTGAGTCACACTTCCTATTTAATTGTACCCATTTTCCAAAAGATTATATGATCTCATGAGTAAGGCTGGGTACACACTACACTCCTGGGGGGTAAATGTATCAACTTCTGATTTTTTCAACTCCCCGCTAATCGGCGAGTTTTCTGTGAAAATTTAAAGCGGCAATGCCTTTAAAGACATTGCCGTTTTAAATTTTCACTGAAAACTCGCCGATTAGCGGTGAGTTGAAAAAATCGTCAGTTGATACATTTACCCCCTGATGTTACATTTTTAACGATTTTACCAACGACTGAAAAAAAAAGTCCCGATCAGCATGCTAGTTCACGTGTACACACTATACACATTTTGGAAGATGTACCTTCAGATCTGTGCTCTTCATCTGTCATATCCATCGGCTGAACAGATTGTGACTTTGCAAACTCCATAGAGATCTAAGGACACTGCAGGTCATGAGTGCATGCACACTACAGATTTGGAACGACATAGCTCCATCATTGAACAACATTGTAAGTCCGGCTTAAAAATCAAATGAAATGATAAGATGTTCTTTGGAATGATAATCATTCATGGCTGGAGAGTACATACTAATGCAATATCAGGCCGAACAGTCGTTTATCGTGTGATTGGCTCGATAATCGTCGGAAAACCCTATAGTGTGTTCCCAGTTGGGAACCTCACCACCATTATTTTACATCTGAAATCATCATTAAAGCCTTGAATGTCTCTATTTTTATGAATGCCCTTTCCTCACTGTTCAGCTTCAACTACTACTATTACTTGTGCTACTAATAATAATATTAATAATAATAATTGAATTTAATGAACCAACTTGGCTGAGGGATATGTGTAGAATTATTACTGTATTTTGATATACCTGTAGTTTTTCTAGAAATCTTTAAGGTTTTTTGAGGCTGTTGTAAAATAAATTTCTGTGCCATGACGCACCATTAACTGCAATTAAGTCTGGTTCATAAGCATTGAGGGATGCAGTAATAAATATTTACATGGCGATATCTGGTATTTCCTGTGTTATGGAAACTACTTCATTTGATTCTGTTTATATATTTAAAATTAAGTAAATATGAGTGTACAAAAATAAAATAAATGATGCATATAGGGTAAAATGCTGCATTGAAAGCTTCTTACATCAATTACATTATTCAAAATAAACTACTTTGATATACTGTATGAATTTTTGGATTTTTTTCATGAATTATTATAAAACCTGTGATATACATTGATGTTCCATAGGTCACAAGCCTCAGAATACATTAATCTTCTCTTGGAATAATATATTTTTTAAAATAAGTGTTTCAGACTGACTGTGTCTACCAAACATACTTATTTTTCCTCCAGAGAGATGATAAAAAGGAGGTAATGATTTATAGGAATATAGCTAAGATAAATCAGATCAATTCTGTTTAAAGAAAAGATCTTCTACAATCTTCTACAGCTTGTAATCTTGACGAGTGGTGATATTTCAATAAAAAGTATTTGCAAGAAAGATTACAAGCTGTGGCCACAGCAGGACTGCTATTAACTTCCGGCAGAGTGAGAGATGAGATCAGCTTGCTTGCTACACGAGTGTGCGGACAGTGCTGGACCCACCTATTTGGGCATAGGAGTGCGCTGACAGGAGTCAAAGTTAGGTGGCCAGCTCTAGGAGACGGATCATGATTTCTACAATAAGGACGGTGTAAAACTAAATCTAAGGTATGATTCGTACCAGAGCTCATGTGCATCGCGAAGTTTATAACACTGTAGTGGTCAGCTGGGGCATAGGAATGAAAATTATCATGGGGTGGGACAAAAGGCCAAGGACTACTATAGGGCTCGGAGCCCCTTTTTCTCCTGTTTGGTATCTTGTTTTACGACAGTTGTAGCAGTTTGGTATCTCGTTTTACGACAGTAGATTTACAAAGACTCCCAATCTTATGTTAATTTTTGCCAGTGTTTCAGGTGTTGGCCAACCCCAGTTTCATTAATTATTTCACTATAAAAATGTATTTATCCATTATTATACATATTGGGCCTGATTCATCAAGCTACGCATTTTCCGCATTTTGCGGATAATACGATAATCGTCTCTGCGCATGCACAGAAATGGGAGTTGCGCAGCGGAAACCATGAGAATCTGTTGCGCAAACTGAGATTTTCCGTGGCGCAAAGGAATCCGTGTCTCAAACTCCATTGCAAATGCATTTGCGAAGTTGCCTGTCCACTTGAGATACAAGGGATGGAAATGGAAGGAGAGTGGGCGTGGAGTGGGCGGAGAGCGTAAATAAGTTGAGAAGAGTAGGCGTTAATTGTTAGGACTTGAGAATAATAGGCGTTCCCTCTGTCCGTGTAGGATAGTTGAGTAGAATGGTGTCTCAACTCCTTGCTCAAACTTAATGCAGCTGAGGGTCATGTTTAAATCCAAAACAGTTAGCTAAAACAACAATTAAACTGTTCAAAATGCCTCATTTGTTTAAAATATTCACAATTAAATATGCACAACATACATACATCTTAATAGACTTCATTTTTTTTATTTCTTTATTTGGGGGGGTATCGAATTTATTTGGGATATATATAAAATATTAAACATTGACTACAGTGGTTTAAAATGAGCCTATTTTCCTTACAGCCACCTTTGTAATAAATGCCACTGTAAAGTGGTTTATGTGTCAACAGGTAGGATGCTGATATTTTTGGGGTTTGGGTGAAATTCGGAACTGCCGGAATGCTGGAACACCGGAATGAGTCAACTTAATATAGCACCCTCTGCTGCTTGGTGTGTCTTGAGTGAAGCTGGCTGTGTTTTCTATGCCTCTATAGTGCATTTTGATATGCTACACACATATGTTCTCTGGAATATGTGGAACAACTTTTGCACAGATAAGAATATTGCATAGATATATATATATTGGAGATCTCACTTATATATTCCAGTTATCTGTTCTACCTGCCTATTGTATGCCGGAATGGAGTGCTGAGTGCATTCCCCATCCATTTCGGCAGCCAAAATGGAATGCTGAGTGCATTCCCCATCCATTTCGGCAGCCGGAATGGAGTGCTGAGTGCATGATTAAAACTATTATATATTTTTTATCTAGAACAAACATTAAACTTATTTTTTTATATTGCAAAAAAACCTCTTTGTAATCACAACAACTACCATTATAATTAATCGCAATGTAAAATGGCTGATGTGGCAAACAGTTCGTTGCTAGTGTGTTTGCAACAAAAACCTCTAATAATACGCCGGTAATATTTCAAAAGAAGATTTCTGCAAATTAAACGGATGATTTTTGCAAATTTAAACCATGCGTACTCTTACACAGGACATTAACACAAATATGGGAAGGATATTAATGATCCCACAGAGACAAGAGCATTGATGAGGATTCGAACTCAGGCTTGCACAGTTGCAAAGTGGATTGCCTAACTGCTACGCCAATGTGTAAGTGGTGAAAATAATATGTGAATGAAATAGAATACAATGAAAAGCTGAGCAGCAACCTCTCTCATAAGTTTGTTTCCTTTTTAAATTTTAATGAATGTCAATACTTAGAAATATTATACACAGAAAGCATTGATACATGCTGAGTGAAAATTTCAGGATATGAAAATTAAGTCATGTATACTAATACTAAAAAAAATATAATAATATTCCTTGCACTTCAAATTGTTTGTATTTTTCTTTGGTTATTTTGGGCACTTACCGTATTTGCCTGCGTATAAGACGACTGGGATTATAAGACGACCCCCAACATTTCCACTCAAAATATAGAGTTTGTTATATACTCGCTGAATAAGACTACCCCCTCTTCCGCACACCTTCCACACACCAAATAAAACGTAAAAGAACATCAGATTTGATTTCAACATGTTAATTTATATTTGAATGCTTATGAGATGCAGGAAAACTGTCACAAGGCTGTATGTTATCAAACATGTACAGTAAACATAAAACTGTGCAAGTTTATTAAATGTAATTCACTAAAGAAAACACACTCCCTCCTCAGCACAAGCAACAATCCAAGTGAACCCTATGGATGGGTAGATGCTTCTCAGAAACACAGGCAGGCAGCCCACAACCCAGAGGGACTCTGGCAACACACTGTAGAAGACAAGAAGAAAAACAGCGGCAACAACGCGACCGCAGCGCCTCCGGCCAGTCCCTGCATCTCCCTGTAATTGGCACTAGTGCGCAAGTCCGCATGTGCAAGCTCTACATAGACAAGGGGCGGGCCGGAGCGCCGCTGCTTCCCGCCGAGCAGAACGGGCCGGTCACGCCGAAAAGGCTGGCACGCCTGTATCGCTGCTGATGCTCGCCACAGCCACGCTGATGACCCGCCGCGGCCGCACTGGATACCGCGCGATACTGGATGGTATGTAGAATGAGGTGGGCGGGCATCGGGAGGCCACTATGGGCACCAAGCGAGTATCGGAAGGCCACTATGGCAGCTATGCCTATCCCAACTGAAGTGCACCCGGCGTATAAGACGACCCCCCCCACTTGGAGGCATGTTTTTCAGGGCAAAAAAGTCATCTTATACGCCGGCAAATACGGTAGGTTTTTTAACCTTAGTTATGTGGATATTTCCTATGTCTTTGCAATAAAGTCCTTTAGAACAACTGTTTTTCTGTGTTTTAGCTGAACACAATGTTCAACATGCTATATTACACACCAAAATATTTACTTACTTATATAAGTGACAGAGTGGAATACATTCACTGAAACATGGCGATATACAAAGTCACGATAGATACAGGCATGATTCTCGGTTTAAACTCATGACCTTGCTCTTGGCAGCTCATTTCTTTAACCACTAAAGTATACTTCTGATTGAAACACCCATACAAAACAGCACATGAACTATTAGCAAAATAAAGTGTTAATGACCATAATTAAATTAACAATTGAACACACCTTTTTAGTAACAGGCATAAAGGATCATGTTTTGTTGTTTAAAAATGAAAATACGAACGTCTATGCTAATGCATATCAGATGAATTTACAATCAGAAATATACACAAACATGTTTTAATCAGTATAGCATGAAAAGATAGTTAGTCTTAAACAGCGTTGCATAGACCCAGCATCATATTTCGTCATCTGATACCTCAGTGGGCTTATACACCTGCATATACTTGTCTCATTACAATCCACTATTTAAGACTGCTTCATGCACACTTTTAGTTGGTTAGGACTCTATAGCATGGTTGCCAACTTTCCCGGAACGTCCAGGAGACTCCCGGAATACTGGGAAATCTCCTGGGCTCCCGGGAGAGTACTTGAAAATCCCGAATTTTGCGGCGGATTTCGGCGATTCCAAACTGCGCATGCGCACGCGCCGGTGACGTGATGACGCGTTGCATTTCCCAGCATACCCCGCCCATTGCGGAGCACGGAGCTCCCACGCCCAGCAGCAGACTGAGCACGGAGCACGCTGACAACGGAGCAGGGAGCAGGAAGCAGGGACCTGGGACCTGGGACCTGGGACCAGACTGAGTCAAAGCAGGGAGCATTTAGTAAGTATTAGTTATAAGGAAGCATCTTGAAATAATTATTACATTTTGATGATCACATTAAATAATTAAAAAAATATTTCTGACCATATTAATATAACATTTGGAGTTTTGCTGACCTAGGTCTAGGATTGGTGTATTATTTAAATTTTTAATTTGTTATTAATTTCTAATTTTTTTTTTTATTGCAATATTTATTAAATGGTTATGCCAGAACTTTATTATTTTTATCTTAGAGCTCTAGTGTTTAGCAAGTGGGGCGCCCCAGTATATGTAATTCTAATGGAGTTAATGTTAAACTATAGTATTTCATTATTTTCTGATTTATTAAATGTGTTTGACAGGGTCCTTTGTGGTCTGTAATGATTCTGCCCTCTTTATTTCCATTATATATAGACCTTTAAGGGGGGGTATTCAATTGCCCGCGGGTTCGAGCGCGGAAAAACTAATACCGTTAATACGGTAATCTCTCGCTGGATTTCAGCTCGCAGCTCCCTGAGCTGCGAGCTGAAATCAAGCGAGTAAATTACCGTATTAATGGTTTTTCTGCGCAGGATTACCGTAATAACGGTAACAATTGATTATGCCCCTTAGAGTGCTGTAATTGTGTTTTTTGTGGTAGTTGTAAGTAGAGATGAGTGCACTCGGATTTATGAAATCCGAGCCCACCCGAACGTTGCCGATCCGAGTCGGATCCTAAACAGATCCGGGTATTGGCGCCAAATTCAAATCTGAAACTGAGGCTCTGACTCATAATCCCGTTGTCGGATCTCGCGATACTCGGATCCTATAAATTCCCCGCTAGTCGCCGCCATCTTCACTCGGGCATTGATCAGGGTAGAGGGAGGGTGTGTTAGGTGGTCCTCTGTCCTGCTATATCTCGTGCTGTTCATTTAAGTTCTGTGCTGTTCAGTTAAGTTCTGTGCTGTGCTGTGCTGTGCTCAGTCCAGTGGTGCTGTGTCCTGTGCTCTGTCCTTCTGAGGTCAGTGGTGCTGCTGGGTCCTGTGCTGTGTCCTGTTCAGTCCAGTGGGGCTGTGTCCTGTGCTCTGTGCTTCTAAGGGCATAGTTATTTCCCCAATATTCCCAAGTGTTTAAAAAAATAAAAAAAAGTTATTTAAAAAAAATACAAAAAACTAATTACATTTTTTTTAATTACAACAAAATTTGCACAACCAATCCTGCAGTATAAGCCCATTGGTACTGCAATATTACCAAGTTCACACATTCAGCAGTAAAAGTCCAGTGGTTCTGCAATATTACAAAGTTTACACATTCTGCAGTATCAGTCCAGTGGTGCTGTGTCCTGTGCTCTGTCCTGCTGAGTTCAGTAGTGCTGCTAGGTCCTGTGCTGTGTCCTGTTCAGTCCAGTGGTGCTGTGTCCTGTGCTCTGTGCTTCTAAGGGCATAGTTATTTCCCCATTATTCCCAATTTTTTAAACAATAAAAAAAAAGTTATAAAAAAAATTAAAATAAAAAATTAAAAAAATAAATAATTATAACCAAATTTGCAAAATCAATCCAACAGTATATAAGCCCATTGGTACTGCAATATTACCAAGTTCACACATTCAGCAGTAAAAGTCCAGTGGTACTGCTATTACAAAGTTCACTGATTCAGCAGTGTATAAGTCCAGTGGTACTGCTATTACAAAGTTCACTGATTCAGCAGTATAAGTCCAGTGGTACTGCTATTACAAAGTTCACTGATTCAGCAGTGTATAAGTCCAGTGGTACTGCTATTACAAAGTTCACTGATTCAGCAGTGTATAAGTCCAGTGGTACTGCTATTACAAAGTTCACTGATTCAGCAGTATAAGTCCAGTGCTACGCTCCTGTGCCGCATATAATTTTTAAAGGCTTTGCCGAGTGTGTGTGGCTTAGGGGTACGCTCTCTTGTGCTACATATAATGGAAAACCAAAATTTGGAAGATAAAGTAGGGAAAGATCAAGACCCACTTCCTCCTAATGCTGAAGCTGCTGCCACTAGTCATGACATAGATGATGAAATGCCATTAACAACGTCTGACAAGCCCGATGCCCAATCTCCTAGTACAGGGCATGTAAAATCCAAAAAGCCCAAGTTCTCCAAAAATAGCAAAAAGAGAAACTTAAAATCATCTGAGGAGAAACGTAAAGTTGGCAATATGCCATTTACGACACGTAGTGGCAAGGAACGGCTTAGGCACTGGCCCGTGTTCATGACTAGTGGTCCAGCTTCACCCAAGGATCTAAGGCCTCCTCCTCCCCCCCCTACAAAAAATATAAGAGAGTTATGCTGTCAGCAACAACAACAAAACAGCAAAGAACTCTGCCTTCTAAACAGATGACATCACAAATCCCCAAGGCGAGTCCAAGGGTGTTGTTGGTTGTGAACCCTGACCTTCCCATCACTGTACGGGAAGAGGTGACTCCATCCAGCATTTGCAGCATGCCCTCTGCATATGCTGGAAGGACCACCCACAGTCCAGTTACAGATTTGGCTAATGAAGGTGTGAATGTTGTACACCGGGAGGAGGATATTGATGTAGCTGGCGCTGAGGAGGATGTTGATGATTATGATGCAGACAGATACCAAATTGCCTTTCTCAATTTCTATTTATATTCTAGATTATATAACGGCTGAATAGTTTTCTGTTTTACTCCTAGTGGAGAGGGGATCTGATGCAGACAGATACCAAACTGCCTTTGTCCATTTCTTTGTATATTTGAATTTCTAGTTCTACAGTCTATGCAGGCTGCTTTATTTATATTCAACTACAAGTGTAGGGCAGAGGGGGGGGGGGGCATAGATAGCCACCAAAGTAACATGGTCCATTTAATTTCACTTTCTAGCTCCACAGTCTGTGCAGCCTGCTTTTTTTATCTTCAAAGTATTTATATTTACAAGCCTTGCAATCTAAATTAACTAGAGGTAGTGACGTGGCAGAACTCCAAAAGGCAGTTTGGAAGCCCCTGTACAAACTGGCTCTATGTTTTAACTGAGTTGTCCCCCCTCCAGTGTGTACTCGGAAAGAGTTTTTAGTGCAGCGGGGAACCTGGTCAGTGAGCGGCGAAGGAGGTTGCTTCCTCACAACGTTGAAAAAATGATGTTTATAAAAATGAATAATCAATTCCTCAATGAAGTACAGCACTGCCCTCCAAATAGTACAGAGGGACCTGTGGTTGTGGAGTCCAGCGGGGACGAATTGATAATGTGTGAGGAGGAGGAAGTACACACTGTAGGGGGATAGGAATCAGAGGTTGAGGATGAGGACGACATCTTTCCTCAGTAGAGCCTGTTTAGTTTGTACAGGGAGAGATGAATTGTTATTTTGATGTTGGGGCCCAAACAAACCAATCATTTCAGCCACAGTTGTTTGGTAGGCCCTGTCGCTGAAATGATTGGTTTCTTAAAGTGTGCATGTCCTATTTCAACAACATAAGGGTGGGTGAGAGGGCCCAAGGACAATTCCATCTTGCATGTATTTTTTTGGCATTATGTGACCATTCAAGAGTCGTTTGCCATGTTCAAAAAGTAAAAGAAAATGTCAACAAATTCCAAAAATTTAATCAAAAGTTAAATGCCCTGTCATTATTTAAAACAAGAGGTTTTGACGTGCTAGAATTAGTGTAGTGTTAAGATGTTATAAACACTACACTTGGTACTTGGAGGAGGTATTGTGGCCCAGGTATCAAATTTAGTACCGGGGCCACCCCACTACACAGTCCAGAAATTTTTTTGGGAAATTTTTAAATTATATTGTGGTGACCACTCCTCTACGCAGTCCAGATACATTTATTGGTGCAATTCATACAAGTTGAGGGTGTATTTATTTTATTGTGGCCCCGGTATCAAATTGGGTACCGGGGCCACCCCACTACGCAGTCCAGATACTTGTTTGGTGGAATTCAGACCAGTTGAGGGTTTTATTATTATATTGTGGGGACCACTCTATACCACACTACCACTCTATACCACTCTATTTAATACTTTAATTCTATTTAATACTTTAATTCTATTAGTAGTTACCATAAAGAGGAACAAAATAAACAAATTTTACCAAAAGTATAATATGACTTACAAACACTACACTTGAAAGATGGTGCCTTTAAATGAAAAAGTCAGTCTTCATTGCACGACTATGTGCAACAAGGACAGTTTTTTGGTTTACAAAGTCAACCAATAACACTTCGACCCTGTCTGTCTTTAACATACTTGATGGGATCTCAATGATGAATGGTCTGTACCATGGTTGGAGGAGGTATTGTGGCACCGGTACCAAATTGGGTACCGGGGCCACCCCACTATGCAGTCCAGATAGAGGTGTATCAGATATTAAACAACGTTGACTGTTGCTGCAAAATTTTTAAATAATATTGTGGGGAACACTACACTACGCAGTCCATAAACTTTTTGGGTGGAATTCAGACCCGTGTAGGGTTTTTTAATAATATTGTGGTGACCCACTCCTCTACGCAGTCCAGGTAAATTATTGGTGCGAATCATACAAGTTCAGGGTTTTTAATTTATATTGTGGTGACCCACTCCTCTACGTAGTCCAGGTACATTATTGGTGCGAATCATACAAGTTCAGGGTTTTTAATTTATATTGTGGTGACCCATTCCTCTACGTAGTCCAGGTACATTATTGGTGCGAATCATACAAGTTCAGGGTTTTTAATTTATATTGTGGTGACCCACTCCTCTACGCAGTCCAGGTACATTATTCGGAGCGATTCATACCAGTTGATGGTTTTCTTATTATATATATTGTGGTGACCCACTCCTCTACGCAGTCCAGGTACATTATTGGTGCGAATCATACAAGTTCAGGGTTTTTAATTTATATTGTGGTGACCCCTCCTCTACGCAGTCCAGGTACATTATTCGGTGCGATTTATACCAGTTGATGGTTTTCTTATTATATATATTGTGGTGACCCACTCCTCTACGCAGTCCAGGTACATTATTGGTGCGAATCATACAAGTTCAGGGTTTTTAATTTATATTGTGGTGACCCACTCCTCTACGCAGTCCAGGTACATTATTCGGTGCGATTCATACCAGTTGATGGTTTTCTTATTATATATATTGTGGTGACCCACTCCTCTACGCAGTCCAAGTACATTATTGGTGCGAATCATACAAGTTCAGGATTTTTAATTTATATTGTGGTGACCCACTCCTCTACGCAGTCCAGGTACATTATTCGGTGCGATTCATACCAGTTGATGGTTTTCTTATTATATATATTGTGGTGACCCACTTCTCTACGCAGTCCAGGTACATTATTGGTGCGAATCATACAAGTTCAGGGTTTTTAATTTATATTGTGGTGACCCACTCCTCTACGCAGTCCAGGTACATTATTCGGTGCGATTCATACCAGTTGATGGTTTTCTTATTATATATATTGTGGTGACCCACTCCTCTACGCAGTCCAGGTACATTATTGGTGCGAATCATACAAGTTCAGGGTTTTTAATTTATATTGTGATGACCCACTCCTCTACGCAGTCCAGGTACATTATTCGGTGCGATTCATACCAGTTGATGGTTTTCTTATTATATATATTGTGGTGACCCACTCCTCTACGCAGTCCAGGTACATTATTGGTGCGAATCATACAAGTTCAGGGTTTTTAATTTATATTGTGGTGACCCACTCCTCTACGCAGTCCAGGTACATTATTCGGTGCGATTCATACCAGTTGATGGTTTTCTTATTATATATATTGTGGTGACCCACTCCTCTACGCAGTCCAGGTACATTTTTGGTGTGAATCATACAAGTTCAGGGTTTTTAATTTATATTGTGGTGACCCACTCCACTACGCAGTCCAGGTACATTATTAGGTGCGATTCATACCAGTTGATGGTTTTCTTATTATATATATTGTGGTGACCCACTCCTCTACGCAGTCCAGGTACATTATTGGTGCGAATCATACAAGTTCAGGGTTTTTAATTTATATTGTGGTGACCCACTCCTCCACGCAGTCCAGGTACATTATTGGTGCGAATCATACAAGTTCAGGGTTTTTAATTTATATTGTGGTGACCCACTCCTCTACGCAGTCCAGGTACATTATTAGGTGCGATTCATACCAGTTGATGGTTTTCTTATTATATATATTGTGGTGACCCACTCCTCTACGCAGTCCAGGTACATTATTGGTGCGAATCATACAAGTTCAGGGTTTTTAATTTATATTGTGGTGACCCACTCCTCTACGCAGTCCAGGTACATTATTGGTGTGAATCATACAAGTTCAGGGTTTTTAATTTATATTGTGGTGACCCACTCCTCTACGCAGTCCAGGTACATTATTGGTGCGAATCATACAAGTTCAGGGTTTTTAATTTATATTGTGGTGACCCACTCCTCTACGCAGTCCAGGTACATTATTAGGTGCGATTCATACCAGTTGATGGTTTTCTTATTATATATATTGTGGTGACCCAATCCTCTACGCAGTCCAGGTACATTATTGGTGCGAATCATACAAGTTCAGGGTTTTTAATTTATATTGTGGTGACCCACTCCTCTACGCAGTCCAGGTACATTATTCGGTGCGATTCATACCAGTTGATGGTTTTCTTATTATATATATTGTGGTGACCCACTCCTCTACGCAGTCCAGGTACATTATTGGTGCGAATCATACAAGTTCAGGGTTTTTAATTTATATTGTGGTGACCCACTCCTCTACGCAGTCCAGGTACATTATTCGGTGCGATTCATACCAGTTGATGGTTTTCTTATTATATATATTGTGGTGACCCACTCCTCTACGCAGTCCAGGTACATTTTTGGTGCGAATCATACAAGTTCAGGGTTTTTAATTTATATTGTGGTGACCCACTCCACTACGCAGTCCAGGTACATTATTAGGTGCGATTCATACCAGTTGATGGTTTTCTTATTATATATATTGTGGTGACCCACTCCTCTACGCAGTCCAGGTACATTATTGGTGCGAATCATACAAGTTCAGGGTTTTTAATTTATATTGTGGTGACCCACTCCTCTACGCAGTCCAGGTACATTATTGGTGCGAATCATACAAGTTCAGGGTTTTTAATTTATATTGTGGTGACCCACTCCTCTACGCAGTCCAGGTACATTATTAGGTGCGATTCATACCAGTTGATGGTTTTCTTATTATATATATTGTGGTGACCCAATCCTCTACGCAGTCCAGGTACATTATTGGTGCGAATCATACAAGTTCAGGGTTTTTAATTTATATTGTGGTGACCCACTCCTCTACGCAGTCCAGGTACATTATTCGGTGCGATTCATACCAGTTGATGGTTTTCTTATTATATATATTGTGGTGACCCACTCCTCTACGCAGTCCAGGTACATTATTGGTGCGAATCATACAAGTTCAGGGTTTTTAATTTATATTGTGGTGACTCACTCCTCTACGCAGTCCAGGTACATTATTCGGTGCGATTCATACCAGTTGATGGTTTTCTTATTATATATATTGTGGTGACCCACTCCTCTACGCAGTCCAGGTACATTTTTGGTGCGAATCATACAAGTTCAGGGTTTTTAATTTATATTGTGGTGACCCACTCCACTACGCAGTCCAGGTACATTATTAGGTGCGATTCATACCAGTTGATGGTTTTCTTATTATATATATTGTGGTGACCCACTCCTCTACGCAGTCCAGGTACATTATTGGTGCGAATCATACAAGTTCAGGGTTTTTAATTTATATTGTGGTGACCCACTCCTCTACGCAGTCCAGGTACATTATTGGTGCGAATCATACAAGTTCAGGGTTTTTAATTTATATTGTGGTGACCCACTCCTCTACGCAGTCCAGGTACATTATTAGGTGCGATTCATACCAGTTGATGGTTTTCTTATTATATATATTGTGGTGACCCACTCCTCTACGCAGTCCAGGTACATTATTGGTGCGAATCATACAAGTTCAGGGTTTTTAATTTATATTGTGGTGACCCACTCCTCTACGCAGTCCAGGTACATTATTAGGTGCGATTCATACCAGTTGATGGTTTTCTTATTATATATATTGTGGTGACCCACTCCTCTACGCAGTCCAGGTACATTATTGGTGCGAATCATACAAGTTCAGGGTTTTTAATTTATATTGTGGTGACCCACTCCTCTACGCAGTCCAGGTACATTATTGGTGTGAATCATACAAGTTCAGGGTTTTTAATTTATATTGTGGTGACCCACTCCTCTACGCAGTCCAGGTACATTATTGGTGCGAATCATACAAGTTCAGGGTTTTTAATTTATATTGTGGTGACCCACTCCTCTACGCAGTCCAGGTACATTATTGGTGCGAATCATACAAGTTCAGGGTTTTTAATTTATATTGTGGTGACCCACTCCTCTACGCAGTCCAGGTACATTATTCGGTGCGATTCATACCAGTTGATGGTTTTCTTATTATATATATTGTGGTGACCCACTCCTCTACGCAGTCCAGGTACATTATTGGTGCGAATCATACAAGTACAGGGTTTTTAATTTATATTGTGGTGACCCACTCCTCTACGCAGTCCAGGTACATTATTGGTGTGAATCATACAAGTTCAGGGTTTTTAATTTATATTGTGGTGACCCACTCCTCTACGCAGTCCAGGTACATTATTGGTGCGAATCATACAAGTTCAGGGTTTTTAATTTATATTGTGGTGACCCACTCCTCTACGCAGTCCAGGTACATTATTAGGTGCGATTCATACCAGTTGATGGTTTTCTTATTATATATATTGTGGTGACCCAATCCTCTACGCAGTCCAGATACATTATTGGTGCGAATCATACAAGTTCAGGGTTTTTAATTTATATTGTGGTGACCCACTCCTCTACGCAGTCCAGGTACATTATTCGGTGCGATTCATACCAGTTGATGGTTTTCTTATTATATATATTGTGGTGACCCACTCCTCTACGCAGTCCAGGTACATTATTGGTGCGAATCATACAAGTTCAGGGTTTTTAATTTATATTGTGGTGACCCACTCCTCTACGCAGTCCAGGTACATTATTCGGTGCGATTCATACCAGTTGATGGTTTTCTTATTATATATATTGTGGTGACCCACTCCTCTACGCAGTCCAGGTACATTTTTAGTGCGAATCATACAAGTTCAGGGTTTTTAATTTATATTGTGGTGACCCACTCCACTACGCAGTCCAGGTACATTATTAGGTGCGATTCATACCAGTTGATGGTTTTCTTATTATATATATTGTGGTGACCCACTCCTCTACGCAGTCCAGGTACATTATTGGTGCGAATCATACAAGTTCAGGGTTTTTAATTTATATTGTGGTGACCCACTCCTCTACGCAGTCCAGGTACATTATTGGTGCGAATCATACAAGTTCAGGGTTTTTAATTTATATTGTGGTGACCCACTCCTCTACGCAGTCCAGGTACATTATTAGGTGCGATTCATACCAGTTGATGGTTTTCTTATTATATATATTGTGGTGACCCACTCCTCTACGCAGTCCAGGTACATTATTGGTGCGAATCATACAAGTTCAGGGTTTTTAATTTATATTGTGGTGACCCACTCCTCTACGCAGTCCAGGTACATTATTAGGTGCGATTCATACCAATTGATGGTTTTCTTATTATATATATTGTGGTGACCCACTCCTCTACGCAGTCCAGGTACATTATTGGTGCGAATCATACAAGTTCAGGGTTTTTAATTTATATTGTGGTGACCCACTCCTCTACGCAGTCCAGGTACATTATTGGTGTGAATCATACAAGTTCAGGGTTTTTAATTTATATTGTGGTGACCCACTCCTCTACGCAGTCCAGGTACATTATTGGTGCGAATCATACAAGTTCAGGGTTTTTAATTTATATTGTGGTGACCCACTCCTCTACGCAGTCCAGGTACATTATTGGTGCGAATCATACAAGTTCAGGGTTTTTAATTTATATTGTGGTGACCCACTCCTCTACGCAGTCCAGGTACATTATTCGGTGCGATTCATACCAGTTGATGGTTTTCTTATTATATATATTGTGGTGACCCACTCCTCTACGCAGTCCAGGTACATTATTGGTGCGAATCATACAAGTTCAGGGTTTTTAATTTATATTGTGGTGACCCACTCCTCTACGCAGTCCAGGTACATTATTGGTGCGAATCATACAAGTTCAGGGTTTTTAATTTATATTGTGGTGACCCACTCCTCTACGCAGTCCAGGTACATTATTAGGTGCGATTCATACCAGTTGATGGTTTTCTTATTATATATATTGTGGTGACCCACTCCTCTACGCAGTCCAGGTACATTATTGGTGCGAATCATACAAGTTCAGGGTTTTTAATTTATATTGTGGTGACCCACTCCTCTACGCAGTCCAGGTACATTATTAGGTGCGATTCATACCAGTTGATGGTTTTCTTATTATATATATTGTGGTGACCCACTCCTCTACGCAGTCCAGGTACATTATTGGTGCGAATCATACAAGTTCAGGGTTTTTAATTTATATTGTGGTGACCCACTCCTCTACGCAGTCCAGGTACATTATTGGTGTGAATCATACAAGTTCAGGGTTTTTAATTTATATTGTGGTGACCCACTCCTCTACGCAGTCCAGGTACATTATTGGTGCGAATCATACAAGTTCAGGGTTTTTAATTTATATTGTGGTGACCCACTCCTCTACGCAGTCCAGGTACATTATTCGGTGCGATTCATACCAGTTGATGGTTTTCTTATTATATATATTGTGGTGACCCACTCCTCTACGCAGTCCAGGTACATGTTTTGGTGCGATTAAGACCAGTTGATGGTTTTCTTATTATATTGTGGGGACCACTCCACTACGCAGTCCAGAAAGATACCTCGTTGCAACGTTTTGGACTAATAACTGTATTGTGAGGTGTTCAGAATACACGGTAAATTAGTGGAAATGCTTGTTATTGAATGTTATTGAGGTCAATAATAGCGTAGGAGTGAAAATAAGCCCAAAAACTTGATTTTTTAACTTTTTATGCTTTTTTCAAAAAAAATCAGAATCCAAAACCTTAAATCCGAACCAAAACCTTTCGGCAGGTGTTTTGCGAAACAAATCAGATCCCAAAACATCGAGAAAATCCGGATCCAAAACACAAAACACGAGACCTCAAAAGTCGCCGGTGCACATCCCTAGTTGTAAGTATAATAAAAGTTAACCCAAAAACTGCTTTTAACGAAATTAGTTAAATAAGAGCATAGACATTTTGATCCTTTTGTAGTGAAGACATATGTAGAATATATGTAGAATATATGTATATATATATATATATATATATATATATATAATTTTTTTTCATTTAATTAAACCTCACTAGGGATAATGAAATTAATATATATATATATATATATTTATATATATATATATATATATATATATATATATATATATGTATATATATATATATATATATATGTAGAGCCGTGGGTGATATGGGGACACAGCCTTTTTGGACGTATAACCCCCTTCCCCAGTCATATCTATCATGAGTTCAATTCCCAACCATGGCCTTATCTGTGAAGAGTTTGTATGTTCTCCCCGTGTTTGCGTGGGTTTCCTCCCACACTCCAAAAGCATACTAGTAGGTTAATTGGCTGCTAACAAAATTAACCCTAGTCTGTGTGTATGTTAGGGAATTTATATTGTAATCTCCAATGGGGCAGGGACTGATGTGAGTGAGTTCTCTGTACAGCGCTGCGGAATTAGTGGCGCTATATAAATAAATGATGATGATGATTTTTCTAAACATCCCATAGCCTAAATAATTACTAAGTAGTCCCCCGCCTTGCATACCACTTCCCTTGGCTGTGGCACCCCTGTGAGATTGCTGCTGCACCCCATGTCACTGTGTAACAAGTGAGTGATATTTAATTTTTTGCTCTGTTCTGAAATCTAATATTTATTCCTCTCCTTTAGAGATTCTGCATTTGCTCTTGGACAGCATTCTGCGTCAGATATCAGTACATCTGGGCCTTACCAGCCAACCAGGAGAAGGTAAGAGTTAACATTTTTATTTTGCACATATTACAATGTATACATACAATTTACTTTGTAAGCTGTACCAATGGTGGAAGACACTTAAGTCCAGGGGTTGGCAACTCTCGGCGTGCAGCGCCCTGCATTGTGGCACATCGAGCGGCTATCAATACAGCACATCTACACAACACTGAACTGCTGCACATTTTGTGTTGTATAGGAACTGGGGGCATTACTGTGGAATAATATGAACATGATGTACAACTATATGGCATATATTAAAAATCTTTTTCTTTAGAAATTAGCAAGTCATTACTTTGTCACCTATATACAAACACATTATGATTACATGCTGATCAAACTACTACAGGTTGAACTGGTCACACCCAGTGGGTGGGGCCGGTCACACCCAGTGGGCGGAGACGGTCACGCCCAGTGGACGGCGCCGGTCACGCCCACAATGGTTTTTAATTTCTCCCTGAAATTAATTTTTAATTTATTTGGCAAGTATGCTCTATAGTTAGTGGGTTTTTTTTCTGCTGAGGATTTGAATAGTGGCCTTTTATTTGTATTGAGTTATATTTTAGGATACTTTTTTATAGGCTCTTTAAATGTTTGTAAGATGTTTCAGTTTACACAATAACAGTGCATCTCTCTTTTCATATGTAATGTGCATTTTAATGTGTGTTATTTGTCTATTGAATTGTAACCCAATTTTTGGGATTTCTTTGGGTGTGGTGTTGTGAAGCTTTTCAATCTTATACCTATTAATAGAAATCTTATGTGGTTTTGGAAAAACTGCCATGGTGCATGTTTATTCAACAGATCCCCAGCCCTCCTGAAGGTGTGGAGCCAGGATACCTCAGATTCAACATTTATTTGCAAGGTAAATATGCTTTCAAATATGCCTATTTTCACAGTTTTAGAAATATCTGTCATTCCGAAAAAACTATTGTATAGTGATGAAAGTAAAGGCCAGTTTCATTTTTATAAACATATACAAATGTAGGCACTAGATAGTTTGGACTTAAACAAAAGTGTACCTTAAAATTCTGATTGAAATGCTGCTGTAAGGGCTGCCTCTGGCCCTGCTGAGACTATCAGATGTGCCTTTTATAGCTATAGCAGTTTGAACAATAATGATGAGGCTTGATTGGCAGTTTGGTTTTAAATAGGGCAAACTAAAGGCATTCCTTTATGTACTTCCATGCCTTAGCTGGAACATGTCTGGCTCACCTGAAAAATATTCAGTAATCAAGGAGGATTGACAATGTTCATTTCATGCAGAAGGATCAAGACATGCAAGTTTTGCCTTTTGCAGCTTGTAAGCATCTAGTTATGTTATTCCTTTCATGTAATTTTGGGACCCGTGTTACAGTTAAGACAACATATTGTAGATTTTAATGCTTTAAATTACAGGTGTGTACAAAGAACACAGGCAACTAATATTTTTTAAAAAAAAAAAATGACCAAAGGTTGATAGCATTTTTCTTATATTTTAAACAGAAAGAAGACAGGCATTATGGGCATACTTACCAACTTTTTTAAGTTTGTGTCCGGGAGACTCTCTGTAGCAGGTGGGCGTACAGGGGGCAGGGCGCCGAAATCGCGTCATTTTGGCCCTGCCCCCGCGACGTAATGACGCAAATCGCGTCATTTGACAGCGGGGGGCGGGGCTAAACGCCGAGATTCACCGGGAATCGCGGCGTTTGGGATCTAATTCTGCCCACTTCACTAGGAAGTGGGGCACTTCCTAGTGAAGTGGGCAGAATTCGGGAGATTGCCGCACTCGCCCGGGAGTCCGGGAGACTCTCGCAAAATGCGGGAGTCTCCCGGACATTTTGGGAGAGTTGGCAAGTATGATTATGGGTTCCAGCATGACCTGGCTTGCAACACTTCTCAGCAATGATTTGAAACCAACATGCATGTGTTTAGAATTTTTAGCTTACCAAGGAGTTGGTATTCAGTTTGTTTTCACGTTTCATTTGCTTACTGTAATTGTCTAAAAATAAATATTTAGAATGTGTTTTTGAGATACTCATTCACCTGTAACTCTCTGCTGCTTTGAACACTGATTAACATCCTCTTATCCTACACATCCTTCACTCCATTGTCCATCTAGACAAAAGTCTCTTCTGGGTCACTTGCTACCTCTTACTGCTCCTGTACTATAGCCACATTCTCCCTTCCAATATCACTTTCTATTGAGGTCTCACAAGGCTTATTTTGTTTAGAAATGTTATACTTTAATATTGAACAGATGTCACAACGTTTTGGAGGATTTGCCCATGGTGAAGGCAGCGGATGAATGTAAGTATCTATAGTGTTCTGATCAATAACAAGTAAAAGTAAAGTGTGGGTGCTGAATACAATATTGCTCTTAAAAACCATTTGATTTATGGGGTAGATTTGTTGTTCTGGCTAGGCCACATTAGGCAATTTGTTATTAGCTGATTTTTTTGGGGGGTACTTTCCAGCCAAAATCAGCACAAACCACACTCCTAAACCAAGATATAGGTAAAACCCACAAGCCAGTATTAGAGAGTACTGTGTTGAACCTTACAAGACACTTTTCAGGTTACATTACAGTGGCCATCTTCATGTGCACCAAGGCATAAACTAAGTACATTCTTTAAAGTTCTATGTGAGCTTATATTGCTGAAGTAATTATTTGTCTTACATTCAACAGCCCAAGCTGGTGTGCCTTTGGGAGTTCTACATTTCGTGTCTCACTACACATTGAATTATTACTCCGTGGTTCTTCACTTTGCCCAGATTGTCAGCTCTTCATCCAAGGTACTTTTGCACATAGAACACTGTCTTATTTGCTATGTATTCTGCTGCAACTATTGAATCCTGTCTGTTAACAATATATTTGACCCTGCAATAGTGTCAGCAAACAGTCTCAAAGTATCTGCTGATTACTAAACTGTTGTTCTTCCTCTTGTCGTACACGACAATCCATACATAGTTCTTTGGGGCTCGTTTAGGTACTTGTCTACTTGTCCAATATATTGTAGGCATGTTTGGTTATTTGGCCCTTAGCCACATACAGGCCTTTCCCTGAAATCACACTCTATGTAGTGGTTTTTGCCTTTCTACCATTAGAGATATTTGTGTCTTTAGTATGTCTGGTCTCTTTGGTTGGACCACATGTTAGGATTTTGTATTGTGCACGTTCAACATGGTATTTGAACTTAGAGATTTAGAAAACACCTCTGTAAAAGTGTGTTCCTTAAATGTTGGAAGCATTGGCCACAACACTTCCTAGGCTAGGACCTGTTCAAGCCAACAGGCCCAAAATAGACTTCCTACACAAATGCCACTTTATTTGGAATCGTGGCCACAGACAAATGGCAACCACGAAGCCCACACAATCAATCCAGCTCAATGCCTTTGTGTCAGACGCAAGTTCACCATCTTTTGAAGTCCGTCTCCACATTAATTTGAAATTCCCTTTTGGACAGCAGAAAAGCAATGACACTATCCTCCCTTTGCACTGTTGCCCAGCTTCCTAAGCTATTTGTGATATGTTGCACATCATCTATATTATGTATTGGTCCAGTCATGCAATGTTCGATTCTAGCCACACACAGATACACACTTTGTAGCCTAGTAAATTGTGTGGGAAGACACAGATTGTTAGCCTGCACACACCTGTCATATTGTGGTTTTTTTTGTGACCTTCCGAATCTGTGGTACAAGTAGTATGGCTGTAAACTCAAATGTTCATATTGGATCTGGGTGTCAGAATTTATCATTGCTTTGCAATAGCATTCACATTGCTAAGGGCCCCGGAAAGAACCAAACCTTAGAATTAAGCCACAATCAGGCTGGGAATATCTGCAAGTAGCATCTGTAAGTGCGTGTGTAATTAATATGTTGGCCCACTTTTGGCCTAAGTAAGACCAATGCCTGCTTTAACATGTGTCTAAATGTAAGCTATCTCAAATACTTTCAAAGTGTTACACATGATAGCACTCTGAGGCAACAATTTTGTTATCCTCACACAGGAGAGTGACCATCCTCCAGAATGGCAAGCAAGCAGTAAATACTAAACACTGGCACACAATCTGTAGGGAGATGGAAAACCACACCCCAAACATAGTGGTTTACACCAAGGTGCATTTATAATGATATCCATTCAATATTCAGAGTTTTGTGTGCCTGAATAGATACTAGGCAAGAAATATTGCATGTCTGCATGGCCATCCTGTGACCTACAGGATGTTATAAAGGAAAGCACTACCAAGAGGGATAATGTTAAGTGTGCACAACCATGTTACAACTCGGTGTAGAGTATAAAAATTGCATGTCCAAAATTAAAGACATATATTCTAATCCAAATGACGTCCATGCAAAGCACTCACCAAACATTTGTACAGTTTGAGTTGGAAAAGCCATTACCCTACTACATTTTGATAACTGATTTAAAATCCAAGTTACCTCGGTACTGTCTCTGACCTCATTAATTCACCTTTTCCTCTCTCAGACCACCATCTCCTCTCTTTTAGCATCTCTCCACCCCTCTCATCGTCCCCGGCCCCCAAGGTTACTCTCACCAGGCGTAATCTTGACACAGTTGATCCTACCAGTTTCTCCTCCTCCCTGGGCTCGCTCATCTCCCCCATCACCACTCTTTCTTCCCCCGATAAGGCTGTCTCCTTCTACAATCGCACTCTTACCGCTGCACTTGACTCTGTTGCCCCAGCTGTCACCGTCAAGCTTCGTCGGTCCCCGCCACAACCGTGGCACACTAAACTTACCCACTATCTTCAAAAATGCTCCCGCAGTGCAGAACGGCTTTGGAGAAAGTCACGCACTCATGCTGACTTCCTCCACTTCAAGTTCATGCTTGCCTCTTATAGTTCGGCCCTTTCCCTCTCTAAACAATCTTTCTTCAAAGCTCTCATTTCTTCCCAATCCTCCAACCCCCGTCGGCTTTTTGCCACCTTCAACTCCCTCCTCTCCCCTCCCCCTCTCCCACTCCCCACCACACTCTCTGCTGTTGACTTTGCTACCCACTTCTCCTCCAAGATTGAGTCTATACGTCATGACATCTCCCAGCAGTCCCTTCTTACCCCACCCTCTCCCCCCTCCATGCCCATTCTGTCCCCCTTCTTACCCTCCTCTGCTGCTGCTATCTCCTTTCTCCCCTCCCCTCCAGCTAGCTTACCCTCCTTCTCTTCCTTCACTTCGGTAACTGCAGATGAAGTCCCTACCCTTCTCTCTTCCTCTCCCCCCTTCACTTGCACACAGGACCCAATCCCCTCCTCCCCACCTCCTCCGCTCCCTCTCTCCCGAAGCCTGCTCCCATCTTGCACACATCCTCAACCTTTCCCTCTCCTCTGGAATCTTTCCCTCCTCTTTTAAACATTCTCTTGTCTCCCCCATAGTCAAGAAACCGTCCCTTGATCCCGCCTCTCTCTCTAATTACCGCCCTATTTCGCTCCTCCCTTTTGCCTCCAAACTCCTTGAACGGGTTTTCTACAACCGTCTCACCTCCTTTCTTTCCTCTCACTCACTACTTGACCCGCTCCAATCTGGTTTTCGCCCCCTTAACTCCACTGAAACTGCCCTCACTAAGGTCACTAATGACCTTCTCCTCGCTAAATCCAATAGGCACTACTCCCTTCTTATCCCTCTTGACCTCTCTGCTGCCTTCGATACCGTTGACCACGCACTTCTTTTGCAAACTCTCAAATCTTTAGGCCTATGTAACACTGTCATCTCCTGGTTTTCCTCTTACCTCACCAACCGCTCCTTCTCAGTCTCTACTCATGATTCTACATCACCCCCTCTTCCCCTACCCATTGGTGTTCCTCAAGGCTCCGTTCTTGGCCCCCTGCTTTTCTCCCTCAACACCTCCTCCCTTGGTGTCCTCATCCACTCCTTTGACCTCCAGTACCACCTCTATGCTGATGATACCCAAATCTATCTTTCATCCCCTGACCTCTCCCCTTCCCTTCTGTCCCGTGTCTCTTCCTGTCTCTCGGCCATCTCATCTTGGATGTCCCCACGCTTCCTTAAACTCAATATTTCCAAGACCGAGCTTATAGTCTTCCCCCCTGCCAGGACTCTCCCACCTCCCCCCCTCCCTATTTCTGTTAATAACACTACCCTTGTTTCTGTCCCCCAAGTCCGATGCCTTGGGGTCATCCTTGATTCCTCCCTCTCATTTACGCCTCACATTCTGTCCCTCTCTAAATCCGGTTACTTCCACCTTCGGAATATTTCTAAGATATGTCCCTTTCTCACCACGGAAGCCACGAAAACCCTTGTTCACTCACTTATTATCTCTCGCCTTGACTACTGTAACCTTCTTCTCTCTGGCCTACCTGATTCTCACCTTGATCCTCATAAGTCTATCCTCAATGCTGCTGCCCGCCTCATTTTTCTCTCCCGCCGCCGTATCTCTGCTGTCTCCCTCCAACAGTCACTACATTGGCTCCCCATACCCTACAGAATTAAATTTAAACTCCTCCCCCTCACCTTTAAAGCTCTTAGTCAATCTTCCCCTCCCTACATCTCCAATCTCATCTCTACCTACACTCCTACCCGCCCCCTCCGCTCTGCCTCTGACCGCCGCCTCACTACTTCACTGATCACCTCCTCTCACTCTCGTCTTCAGGACTTTGCCTGGGCTGCTCCCCTGCTGTGGAACGATCTTCCACATTCCATCAGGTTAGCATCTACTCTCAAAGGCTTCAAGCGTGCCCTTAAGACTCATTTCTTTATTCAAGTCTATCAGTCCTCCTAACTCTCTTGTCCTGGCTCTCTCCCCTAGTTAGTACCAGCCTTTTTTGTGTCTCCCCCTTCCCTTTAGGTTGTTAGTTCTAATGAGCAGGGCCCTCTTTCCTTGTGTGCTCCTTCTACTGTTCCTTCACCCTCTGTACCTCTTGGCCTGCTTCGCTAGCCCTGTTTTACCTGTTTTATTAAGCTTCGGCCTTCTTCCTGCTGATTTCTACCATCCCTTTCACTATCTGTCAGATATAATCTGATTTGTTTTACCCATGCACCTGTGTTTGTATATATTTGTGTATCATGTTGTGTCTTGGTTCTGTTTTCTGTATATGTAATGTACGGCGCTGCGGACCCTTTGTGGCACCTTATAAGTCAAAGATAATAATAAATAATAATAATACCTCAAGGACCAAAATAACCCTATACGGTTTAAGATTTACCTAGTATCCCAATGTCCTCCTAGAGTGTCTGCCCTAGCACACATTAATACTAGATCACCTCTCCTTTTCACAATATGCAAGATCCTGGCCTGCAAATTGTAAAATGAGCAGGAGTGAAGGAAGAGGGCAGGTGGGTTTAAATGCCTGTACTGTACACCTGGTCTATCGATTCAATATTTCACATGGCCGAGCAGAGAGTACTCGTCTCATCTGCGACGGACGCCATGTTTTTGGATGGACAGGTAGCCATTTCACACTGAGGTGTAGGAAAGATCTGCCTGAAAAATGAGCGTACGTGCTAAGAGAACCAATAAGAATGCGGAATACTAAAGAGTAGTTTTGTGGAGAGACAAAATAAGATCAGCAGTGTTCTCTAGAGGGGAGTTGCGGGTGGTGACCGAGGGAATGGACAGCATGCCCTCGGGAAGGTACATAAGCAACGAGGTGAAGCTGCAGGCTTATCTACGGGTCCGCAGATACACAAGGATAAGATACAATCGGCGGCAGACGGTTGTACAATTACAAAATATGTTAACCCAAATCACATGACCTGGCCTACCACTGCAATCTTCCTCCACACTAGAAAGGTCATACCCCTTCCAATGCAACCAACCTGCTTTGGCTCCTGTCTCCTAATGTTTGTTGCTGAACATTTACTTTCCTAAATGATCTAGGGACAAACTCCAGAACATTAAAGCAGGTTTGGGATTCAAACTCATGACCCCAGTGCTGTAAGTGCTAACCACTAGGCCACTGTGAGATAGTCCACATCCCTAAGGCTAAAGCAATCATTTTTTAAAGGCCATGTGAAGTGGTTTGTGTCTGGATTTTTGGAGTATTTAATATTTGTCTGTGGTGGCAATGATAAGTTTCACAATGTCTGATCACATGATTATCGTACTACATCTATAAAGCAGGTGAATCTTTGAACAAAACCCTTTTTTTGTTTTGTTTTTTGTGGGGTGTTTCAAACAGACCGAAGACATCTGGAACGCCGCCAGGAGGAGCGGGAACAGTAACCGCAGCAGCAAGCAGCTGAGCCTGAGGGTGAAGCCAAGGCTGAGGGTGATGCCCAAGACGAGGCCGAGGCAGTGGGCGAGTCGGAGGACGAGTTGGAGGCAGAGTCCCAGGCCCAGTCCGAGGCCTACGCCTATGGTGAGTTGGAGGTGAAGGCGGATCCCGAGGGCCAGCTGTTTGCCCAGTAGCAAAGAAGAGGCACCACCTCTTTCTCCTGGTGCCCCCAGTTTGTGAGGCCTTGGGAGATAGTAAATATTTGCGTTAAAGGCTTTACATAATTTGATAACATTGAGATGTCCATTATCCTGCTAATAAATCCCTGCTCACACATTTTCAATTAAAGTGGACATAAATGTCACAGGTTTCAATCATAATGGGACTAAAATGTTTTTGGTCTTTTTTGAAAAACACTATCCACGGACCAGAGCCATCTTAACACATGGGCACGTTGGGCAGTTGCCTGGGTGTCCCACGAGCATAGGGACCTGTGATGATACCAGGATGTTAGGGTAGGAACCCAGAAGAAAGTCCTGGTATCAAGGGGTTCAGGATCACACAGGCAAAGAAAAGGTGTGGATACAACGGTATCTTTATTACAGCTAACTGCAAACAATAGCTTATATATATATCAAACCATAATTCAAACAACACCCAGTGTTCACCAAACTTCAACCATCACCCAGTAACACCCCAGTGTTCAATAACCCCAAATTGTTTATAACGAAAATAGGTTTTCTTTACCAGTCCAAGTTATAGGGGAAGGATGATGTCCGTGATTAATAGAATAAGCCAGGCAGAGCAGACAAGTCTGCAAGTCCAGGAAAAGCTTGTAATCCAATAGCCACAATACTTCCAGGTAAATTCCTCCTCAGCACACGGGCAGCAGTCAAAACTCCAACGCCAGTAGCTTCTAGAAGCAAAAATCCCACACCCAGAAATCTCTCCTGCAGGCCTTCTTAAAGGGACAACATTTCCCATGTGTGGAATCCCTCCCTGCAGGGTTATCCACAGGTCACAGATACTGGGATTGGCTGGCAGGTATTAGGGGGGTGGAGATGGGAGTGGAGAGCTGTCCTTCCCTCATGGCTTTCCCTCCTGCTGTTTTGGAGACTAGGAGTCTGAAACAGATCCAGGGGAAACAATAGCTGCTCCAACCAGTTGCTGATTGACTTATTCCTGGTTAAGTAAGAGAGCCTCCCTGTTTTAACCCCTTCCAGTCATTTGTGATGTCAGAGGGGCTCCAGCTAATCTCAGCTTCCTGTCTGTAAGAGGGGGGGGATGCCTTAGTCAGGAAACAGTACATCCACCATGTTGTAATCCGATATAATGTTCAGATGAATACATGTAACCCACCTGGCTTTATTTAAGAATAATATGGTCAACTTAAGTCCATCTCATAGGTTTTTATACACACTTAGATTATGTAACAAATGAGGTTAATAAATTAATGCAACCCAATGTTCACCTAAGCACAAGCAACTTTCATTCTAAGTGTTTAAAATGACAGATGGGGAAAATGATGGCTGTCAGACCCATCGCGTCACATATACCTCCCCCTTCTTAAATCGGGGCAGAGGGACTGGTCTCTTTAGCGGGACCAGGAGGGATGCCTCGGCCAGGTGGGTTTTGGGGTGCCTCTGTCCATTGTCCATTTTGACCAATCTCCTGGGGTGGACATATCCCTGGATCTGGTGGGCGTTTATTTAACAATCCACAATCTCTCAAAGTTCTCGCACTCTCCCATAATTTTAGTTCAGTCTTCCTCCCTGGGTGATGCAATCTCCCACCCACATAGAATAGGCAGAATATTAAAGCATCCAAATAAGTTTGATAATACCACTTGGAGTTTACCGCTTTATTCCCATCCAGCTGCATGTATCCATCTTTTTGCAAAGTTCCCCCCTCCCCCACATCAATCTCCACAGTGGGCACTAACACCTTCGCCTCTGGCGCATCAGGGTAGTGAGTATCTCCCTCCTCCCCCACTTCCATAAGTGAAAGCTGCAAAAGAGTAGGTTCAGTTTGAGGATCCACGATATCCAATGAAGATGTTGGATCTGTAACTGCATCCTTGTTATCCCAGGTACTTCCAGCAAACTCCTGTATTGGGTCACTGGAGTCATTTTCCATGATTGGGTTGCACAAGGGTAATAACCTGGAGTGTCCAGCTAAATTGACTTGTAACAGCTGGGATCCCCACTTCTTTTTCCTGCTTCCTTTCTGTTTACTGGACAAAGGACAGGATAAGCAGGTTTTAACAGAACTTTTCCTGGGTGGCTTTTTGCCACTTTTATTTTTAGCCTGTGACATTCTGATCTCCTGCGAGTCTGTAGTTTGGAGATTAATAGGGCTCAATTGATGTTTCAGAAGTACTAAGCCAAGCATATTACTGTTTTCTCCATTTACCTCTTCAGCCTTCCCTTGTATGTCAGCAGTGTTAATTATCTTTGAAGAAGTACTTACAGTTCTGTTAATGTGCTTTCCTGGAGAAGGAAAATCTCCTGGGTGGTAATCCAGGAGTCCAGTTCCCTGATCATGTTCAGACACCTTTTGCACAGTTCCTGTAAGGACACCCCATTCTGTTCCACTCAGGGTAATTTTCAGAACTGTGAGGTCTTCTAAAGGAGAGGAATGTGACTCTCCAGAATCCTTAACAGGGCCACTTCCAATTATCACTTCTATTTCCTTCCCATTGTCCTTTGTTGTAGGGACTAACTGATTGTCACTCTTTGTGTTCTCCCTTTTGACCCCTGGCATAACAATTCCTTTTTCCTCTCCTTTTAATTCTGTCATATAATCTGTAATAATGATTTCTGCTGAGATCATATGTTGAGCAGGCTTATCTTTCTTTTCTGTCAGACACGGGTACAGCTGCACATCATTTGCATTGGAGAGCACACATGTGCTATCCTGCATTACTTCAATGGGTAACACGTTTTCAGACACAACAGGGGTGAATAACTGGCCTTTTCTGCAATTCTGGGCTGACTCATACACAGTCTCAGGTGCCAGTAGCTCTGACAGATTATCACAAGATGCTACATGGTACTGGTACTTACATGGTAGTTCTTTTCCATCCAAGTCACCAAATAGGAGGATCTCTCCTAGTCCTTTCTGATTACTCAGAGGTACAACATCCTCACCAAACAGTTCTTCTCCAGCCTCCCCCAAGATGGTAGCTTGGGCAGCTGTGTATAATCCGGTGGGATTGACCTCCCCCTGTTGGTTACGGTGGTCAGCGGGAGCAGAAGAGCAGTTGTAGGTTATGATACTCTTCCTTAAACTGGAGGGCAAAAACATTTCTCGATAAGTGCTTGTCCCAAGGGTGCTGTCTTGGGAGTACCATTGATCACGCAGCATAAAATCACTGTCCTCTAAATCAGCAAAAGGAAACAGGTAGCACAAATTCTCGTGTGGCTTTGGACTAATACCCCTCAATGTTTCTGTTCTTTGGTTGGCCTCCCCCTGATTACCAGACTGAGAAACACCTTTTTTAGTATGTGACAAAAGAGATTGTAATTGGCGTTTCTCAGTATTTATTCGATAACACTGATCCTGCCACATTTCAGTGTCAGTGAGTCCTTGTAGCAATACCTGGTCCTCTGCTTCTTCAAAACTCTGTTGCAGACATTGCATTTGTTCCCAAAGGGGTATGTGGGGACCTAAAGTCAGTATCCATTTCCTATAGACACTAAAGGCATTGCTGGGATTCTCCTGATCCTTTAAAAGACGTTGGAGGATATCCTTATGCGTGCAGTACAGGTACGGTACACCTCTAATCTGACATTCTACAATCAATTCCTCCATGCTCATTGTTTCCAGTGGGTCTGTGTAATCCTCTAATGGGGATGATTCAAGGATTAAATTTGTGGGGGGCTCCTCAAACATCTCTCTAGGTTCCAGCAGCCTATTTTGGTCCTTGCTTCCATCTATCTTGGTTGCCAAGCACATATCATACAGGTACTGCTGATTATGGTTGTAACTAGGTTTTCCCCTGGCCAGATCCTGCATAGTACAAATAACTTCATTTGTAAAATCATCCCATCCTGGTTCATCCCGAAATTTCCAAGCACTTGCTTCCTCTTTCAACATTAGGAACAAATCCAACAGGTTCTCCAATTTCTCCTGTAGACTGGCTCCTTTCCATGTAATAATCTTTGGGCACTCCTCATCCCAATAATCAAAAATGTGCTGCATTGTGGTGGGGTGGTGCAACACATCCATATCCCCATCCTGCAGACACTCCCACAGTCCTTCATCCCAGTACACCTTTCTCCTGGTTGTACTGGACTGTATCATCCCTTCCTTTGGGAACTTTTGCAACAATGGGCTGTGATCTGCTCTCCTCTTTCCAGAGCTCACATCCATTTTACTTCCAGGGGTCACCTCACTGTGATTTCCCCCTCCTTGAGACACGGTTCCATCTTCCGTTCTCCACTGGCGGGGTTTGCCTCCCCTTATCAAATTGGGCTTTAGGCAGCATCTTCCCTTGCCTCTTGCTTTTGGCACTTGCAACTGTCTTTGGCAATCTGGACATTATAGCAACTGGTTAACTACTGAGTTATAAATTGAAGGTGGTGTTGGTAAGCTATTGCACCTTTACTTTGCAGAGCCTTGGGTGTATCACGATACAACCCCCTGCACTCTACCTGAACATCAGGACTGTGTGATCCCACTGCTTGCCACCATTTGTGATGATACCAGGATGTTAGGGTAGGAACCCAGAAGAAAGTCCTGGTATCAAGGGGTTCAGGATCACACAGGCAAAGAAAAGGTGTGGATACAACGGTATCTTTATTACAGCTAACTGCAAACAATAGCTTATATATATATCAAACCATAATTCAAACAACACCCAGTGTTCACCAAACTTCAACCATCACCCAGTAACACCCCAGTGTTCAATAACCCCAAATTGTTTATAACGAAAATAGGTTTTCTTTACCAGTCCAAGTTATAGGGGAAGGATGATGTCCGTGATTAATAGAATAAGCCAGGCAGAGCAGACAAGTCTGCAAGTCCAGGAAAAGCTTGTAATCCAATAGCCACAATACTTCCAGGTAAATTCCTCCTCAGCACACGGGCAGCAGTCAAAACTCCAACGCCAGTAGCTTCTAGAAGCAAAAATCCCACACCCAGAAATCTCTCCTGCAGGCCTTCTTAAAGGGACAACATTTCCCATGTGTGGAATCCCTCCCTGCAGGGTTATCCACAGGTCACAGATACTGGGATTGGCTGGCAGGTATTAGGGGGGTGGAGATGGGAGTGGAGAGCTGTCCTTCCCTCATGGCTTTCCCTCCTGCTGTTTTGGAGACTAGGAGTCTGAAACAGATCCAGGGGAAACAATAGCTGCTCCAACCAGTTGCTGATTGACTTATTCCTGGTTAAGTAAGAGAGCCTCCCTGTTTTAACCCCTTCCAGTCATTTGTGATGTCAGAGGGGCTCCAGCTAATCTCAGCTTCCTGTCTGTAAGAGGGGGGGGATGCCTTAGTCAGGAAACAGTACATCCACCATGTTGTAATCCGATATAATGTTCAGATGAATACATGTAACCCACCTGGCTTTATTTAAGAATAATATGGTCAACTTAAGTCCATCTCATAGGTTTTTATACACACTTAGATTATGTAACAAATGAGGTTAATAAATTAATGCAACCCAATGTTCACCTAAGCACAAGCAACTTTCATTCTAAGTGTTTAAAATGACAGATGGGGAAAATGATGGCTGTCAGACCCATCGCGTCACAGGACCCGATAGGCTTGTCAACTTTTCAGTATATTATTCCCCCATTGTTGCCACAAATGAGTGGAAAAATACAAAAATATGTACAAAACATAAAAAAATATACAAAAAAAATCCAAAGCCAAATCTGTATGACTCATTTTTTTTTTGTTTATGTAAATAGTTCTGTTTTTTATAAGGTTAGCTAAAAACAAAACTGTGGTTTGTCTTTATTAATATATTACAATTGCACAATATAACATGTGGGTATAAGGACAGTAAAAAATGGATATTAAATTCAATCAATAATAACATTTAAGGTAGATAGTTTGGTTACTACTCCATCGTTGCAATATTTATATAGCCCTAGGAAATCCACACTAACATGGGAAGAACACGAACTCTATACACATAAGGCAGTGGCCAGAAATTAAACTCATGACACCAGCACAGGTAGGCAGAGGTGCTAGATACTAAGCCACCATGCAGACTTAGTGTTGGCTACAGTATTTTGCAAGACCAGGAGATGGTTACATAACATACAAGCACAAGCAGTAGCTGATGAAAAAAAGCTTTGCATTTCCCAAAAAGGAACGTGTACCCTCCCACAACAATCCACCCCTCCAAGAGGTAAGACATCCGTAGTAATAGCATACACATAATGTGGCCTGGGGGCCAGATTGCTTAAGGAAGGTTTATGGCAAATGGCATACAATATGAACTACTTCCCAAAATCATGTGCCATTGTAGTGGTAGTCAAAGGTAAACTAAAGTGACGAGTAAAGCCATGCAAACATTGAAGAGAACATCCAAGCTCCACACAGATCAGTCCATGGTTGGGAATTGAACTCATGACCTGAGAGCTGCAAGGCAGAAGTGCAAGCGACACGAACCACCATGCAAGTCAACTGTGTTCAGCGTTCTGGTTGGGTAAAGATGAGTACATAACATAACCTGTAAGCCGTAGATACACATAAAACAAGGTATCCAGGCAATGTTGCATTTAACTTCAAGGAGCCTGTCCCCTCCAAATCCACCCCTCCTCCCCACCCTCTTAGTCCATTCCTAGTAATAAATGTCAGCATGCACATAATAATGTACATGTGAACTGTGGGCCTTGACACTTTATGAAAGTTCAAACATTAACATTGTCAGCCATGAAATAAGCAACTTGCCTTAATAAAATTGCAGTGGAGTGGTAGATACATGTTCAATATGAGGGCAGATTGTCATTGAGGTCGAGCGGGTACAACAGTAAAAAAAACAAAAAACTGGTTAGAGGCAAGTGCCTGTGGTGTCTCTTTCATTAATGAATAAAGTCCCCAATCTGCACACAGATGGTATGGCCATGCTTGGTATTTGACCTATTTGCGCCAATTTTGTAAGACCAAAGTACTAACCACTAAGCTACCTGCGAGATTCATAATTGCCATATATTTTGTTTCTAAAATTAGGAGTGCTATTAACTAGCACTTTCAGCTGTAGCACGCATGCTGTATTGTTGAGCTTGTTACTGGTTTTTCAAAAAGAATGTTAGCTTTGTAGTTAGCTAATCCACCTTCCATCAATGGAGTCATGAGTTCTAATCCTTGCTCAAACCCTTTATCTGTGTGCAGGTTGTATGTCCTGTACTATGTATGTATCGCTTATAGAAGAGTAAACTAGGCATTTTTCTAATTAAAAAAAAGCAAAAAACGGACGGAGCCTAACTGTTAAACAACAAATGTTATGGAGTAATTATGCATATTTCTTTATGCAAGTTAATTACATGCTTTATACGCTCAGTTCAACTCAGACACAAAAGAAATCTATCATCCAATCTTTCATTTATCAGGATGTTAAAGTATGTGGATTGAGCTCATTAAAAACACACTAAAGTCAGTGGTTCCATGTTCACAAACCATGTAAATATGAAAGGGAATACTGGGGATACAACTGTCCTGCATAAATATACACTGGTTCTATTTTCACAGTAGTAAACAAACTCGTCGGACCTCCCACATTTGCCGTGTAATTTTATATGTAATTTTAAAATATAAGAGAATTGTTGTTCTCCAACGTAAAAAGAAAGAAAGATGTAAAAAGGTTTTAACCTTAATATGTTCCCATGGTGAAGCTCTGGAAAATAAACATTGGTGTTTGTTAGAGGGGGGAGGTTTGATTTTAAATTAAGAGTGAGTTTGTTTTTACCTACCGCTTAATACCCTGTAGTGGACGGTGAGGGGGTGCTATAGCGTGAGTTGACAGGAGGTTGGGCATTTTTAAATTTGCCCCAAAACCATAAGCTATCCAGGTGTGGGTGGAGGGCAGTTGTCGTGGAGGAGAGGTCCCTACAATTTCTGATGACAGCCCTGCTGGTAGGATTTATGTGAACTTATTAGGCTGCAACATCAATGCTAGTGTTAATATATCACATGCAACTGTTGGAGTCACATTGTTAGATATTTCTAGGAGGTAAAGTGGACTGCTAGATTGTGATATTGATTTAAGACAATTCTCTTTAGAGCATATCTGGATTAGAAGCACACAGAAAGTGTTAACCCTACAAGCTTGGAAAGATAGAGGAATAGCTAAAGTAAAGCCTAGGTAATTCTTAATTTAAACATAGACAGTGCCGTTCTAATGCCATAAATATAGTTTTTTACATTGGTTACGGTCATTTTTTTATTTTCACTTTTAGATTCACTACGAGGTGGAGAAATGTTCACATAAGAGCAGGGCCTGATCAGCCAATAGGCTGACCAGGCTGCAGCCTGGGGCGCTGGAGCCAGGGGGGCGCAGCGTCACCGAGATGTTTTTTTTTTCCCCCTAAATGTGACAAGCGGAGTCATCGGGTCCGCCCCTGGTCTAAAGGAGCGGCCCCGACTGTCACTATCACATGACAGGCAGCGATCGCTGCTAGCTGCCTGTCAGTGTGGCCGTGGGCGCTTCTTACTCTGGTCACGTGAGATCAGGACTTCCACATCTCACGTGACCAGAGTAAGAAGCACCCGCGGCCACACCGACAGGCAGCTAGCAGCGATCGCTGCCAGACTGCCTGTCATACACAGTGCTGAAGAGAGGACTTCACAACAGGTAAGTCCGTTCTAATGTCTCGGGGGGAGGGGCGGCAGATGGGCAGGTGAGTTAGCTAAAGGGGGCAGTTGAGGTGGCCAAAGGGGGCAGGTGTGGTGGCTGGAGGGGGGGTGGGGGTGCTACGGCTGAAATAGCCTAGGGCAGCCGGGCCCTGTAAGAGAGACCTCTGCAGGTGAAGAACCCATTATTCTGTATGAGGAAATCCCTGTATTATATGAGGTATTCCTATCTCTGACATATTAACATATTTTAATAAACACTAGATTCTTATTTAGATTATATCATTTGTATGTTTGTATTATTTTTAAGGCATAGTGTTGTGCACTGGGACATTTTGTATTCATTGTGATTTATATAGAGAACATATGATTGCTCTAGATCCCGAGCAGCACACACAATCCTAGTTCTGGAGTGTGCATCTATATTGTGATAAGTACAGGTTCTCCTAGTACCTTCCAATCTTTAAACACTCTCGGAAATCCCATCTCTTTATTAGAGCTTACCCATGTCTGGCCTATGCTTCTCCCTTTAGTACACTATTACAACTGTCCCCATCTCTCACTCTGAGCCATACTCCCTCCTTTTGTCACAGCGGTGCCCTTTCCCAATTATATTGTAAGCTCTTAATATACAGGGCCCTCCTTAGTCTTTGTTTTGATCTATCTGGACCAATTTTGTCTTCCATGATCCAGTTGTTTGTAAGTTCTGTTTTCCCCACTGTCCAGTTCTGTGGTACAAATTAATGTCAATAATTATAATAATTATATAATAACTAAACAGATGCAGCCTTTGGGGCCATCCACTATTTGTAAAACAAGTCTCAAGTCTAATGAACATGACCAGTAGGCAACCTGCAGCATATTATCCCTAATACCGTAAACCGTCACTGTCATCCATCTGGTAAGCTATAAGATTGTAACTATACATAGAAGGGATCCAAGAAAACTGCAGACGTCATCTAGATATATGTGCATGCCTCCAGGTAAGACTCTTCAAAGGCCTCATTAGTCTGTGTGGAGTGGGTTAATTAAAAACAAAGTCTTACAAGCGCTCCCACGGACTGCTTCCTTATTATACTATTAGGTGCCACTCCACCTTACAATACATGAAAACAGAAAAGATATAGTATGATTCTGGCGCTCTCCGTATACAGCAAATTGACACAAAATGAAGGTCACGACTGATTATAAACATATATCTGTTCCAGTCTATAGAATAGTACACGCCAGAGGAAACTTGTTTTTCAACTACTTTTTTGTACAGTTTCTAAAATGTTTAAAGTAGACAAATCCAATAATACTTCAACAAAGTGTCTCCGGATGTTAGTATAGAAGAAAAAGAATAGATGCAATATCAGTCAATTTTTTTGCAGTATGTAACTTTTGTTTTTTAATTGTTTTATGTGTAATAAATTAGTTTTTTAAGGATAATATGCTATATCTTGATATGCTTTTTGTCTTTTATGGTTTATGTACTAAGAGTATATCCCTAGGTACCAATCACTGTACCTATATTACCCACGTATCCATATTATAGAGATCTCTGGTGGTTATCACTGTGTGTAATTATCATCTTCCATTTATTTTACCTGATTGTCAGCAGTGGCCGCGGTGCCGTGGCCGCCGCGACTCTTTAGGGGCTACTCGTAACATCCCGGCCGTCTCCATGACGACCGTGGCGTCACTTCCGATTCTTGTGTCCCGGTTGCCTGGGCAACAACCGAGATGCATCGGTGTGCGCGCAGGTCAGTTTTTCATTCAGCCATTTAGGGCTGATTAGGGGGCGGATCAGTGAGGTCTCCATTCTATGTTACTGGATGCATGCCAGTAATTAATTAAGCAGCATCTTGCTGGGCCTTGGTCTGATTGGTCCCTTGCAGTATTTAAGGCAGTGAGGACTGAGCCTCACTGCCGGTTATAGTGTTCTGTCCCAGTACTGCTGCCTGCTCCTGTTCTTGTTTGGTATTGAAACCTTGGATTGATTTACCTGTGTATGACCCTTTGCCTGTACCCGGATTCCGAAACCACTGCCTGTGAATCTGACATTTTGCCTGTACCCAGATTCTGAACCACTGCCTGGGACCCCGACCTTTTGCCTGTATCCGGATTCTAAACCATTGCCTCTGACCCTGACCTTTGGCTGTACCCCGATTCGGAACCATTGCTGATGACCCTGACCCTGCTGGTACTTGACATTTTCTCCGGTGCTCTGTCCAGTCTGCAGATCTCTGGCCTGCCACTACTCTGTGTTCTACCTCCCGTACCTGTGCGCTGCCGTGTGAGCATAAACTCATACTACTCTGAGCATAAGACCTGTGGGCATCCGAGTACCTGTGAGTATAACCAGTCTCTACGGGAAAGGCGGCTGCTAAAGGTGAAGACCTCTTCTACCTGTTCTATGATCTTTTGCCACACTGGTTGCCATAACACTGATGCTGCATTTTCTTTTTCTTCTTTACTATAATGTTGACCCTCTCTATGAACATTTTAGGAACGATATACAAAACTATACTAGAAGTCATCTATGATTATTTCCAACGTAAACCTTTCTTTTTTTTCTGATCTACAATAAAGAAAAAAAATCATTACTAAACATTCTTGGGATAAATTCAACATATCCAGAGAATAAGTCATAAATTAAATATATTACATTGTTAAATATTATATATATATATATATATATATATATATATATATATATATATATATATATCTATCTTCTATGTATAATTTGCCAAATTTTATATGTTGCTATTTATTAAATATGTATTGAGCTTTATTCTTTTTAGAGTTGTTGATCTTATTCTTTATTTTTAATTATGAGCTGTCGGTGGTTCTTATCTGGTCTGAACAATATAATGAAACATTTGGGAAGAAACATGCAGATCACCAGAGCCCAACTGGATGCCAAAATGGCAAATATTTCCATT
This sequence comes from Mixophyes fleayi, assembly GCF_038048845.1. Lineage (NCBI taxonomy): Eukaryota > Metazoa > Chordata > Amphibia > Anura > Limnodynastidae > Mixophyes > Mixophyes fleayi. The sequence goes on from NC_134405.1 coordinate 23,172,074, forward strand.
GCCACAGTGTATTTTCCCTGAGCACTGAGGGAGGCTGGGATAAAAGACACCCAGACACTAAGGAAGGCCAACATGCTGAAAGTAATAAACTGAGCCTCATTAAACCTGTCAGGAAGTTTTCGAGCCAGAAATGCTACAATGAAACTAATGGTGGCCAGAAGAAACAGATAACTTAGCATGGTCCAGAAGGCAATAGGTGATCCCTCATTACACTCAACAATGAAGATTTCAGGGTTAGTTTTAGTGTTATATTGTGGGAATGGAGAAGCTACAGACAACCAAGTGATGCACAAGATGAATTGTAGAAGGAAACAGGTAAAAATTATCATGTAGGACACTTGGGGTGAGGTCCATTTCCTCAGATTGCTGCCTGGTCTAGTGGCCATAAAAGCAAACACCACCATGATAGTCTTTGCCAAAATGCTTGAGACACACAAAGTGAAGGCCAGGCCAAATAGTACCTGACGTAGGAGACATTTCTGGTGGTGGGGGTAACCTATAAATACTAAAGAGCACAAAAAACAGAGACACAGTGACATCAATAGAAGACAACTTAGAGAGTAATTAGTGGCTTTCACTATAGGTGTTTGTCTGTACAAGATGAAAAGTCTCAAAATAAGAGCAGGAATAAGTGAGGATATTATGCTGATTGTAGTTAAAGTTTTCCCCAATGCATCATCATAAGAAAGAAACTCCATGGATTTTGGGAGACACCTAGATCTCTCAGGATTTGGCCACTGATCCCAAGGACACCTTATGCAGGTAATTGAATCTGGAAGATAGAACATATATGGTACCATTACACATCTACATGTCATTAATGTGTTGAATGATGTTGAAAGGAAACAGTTGATCTGAGATAATAATAATGACTTCCAGCACCTACTGAAACTATAATGTATACAATTTTCATTACACAATGTTTTAATGTTCACATTTAAAGTTTTTGCTCTATGTAGAAATTGAATTTGATTCCTTTAGTCAAACAAATTTATCCAGATTGTGTTTAATTGAAATTATAAATCTGAACAGGCTAAGTGCAGACTTAGAGATATGTTCCTGCTACATCTTTACCTTCCCTCTGCCATATTAGACCCTCCAGACTTGACCACATCATACATATTATCTGCTACTAGGGCACACCCCTAAACTAATGTATTTTAAGGGGATGATTACACTTCATTAAGATTGACAACTGGGCAGTGGTAGCTAAGAATAAAGAATATAGAGAAGATATGGAAAACAATGGCATTTTAAAATCTTGGGCTGCAAAATTATTATTTTTTGTTTGAGAATCTGAGCATAAATTGGTGTATAATTGTCCTAAGACAATTAGTCATAAGAAATGGCAGGTATCTCTGAAGTGAAAACGCATCTGCTCATCATCCTACACACAATATATTTGAAACACGCCATCTTGTCCCACATATCAATTGTTGATCCCATTAAATCTGTACATGGCCAGAAAACAGCAATTTTTGAAGATCTGTTGTGTTGTGCACAAATTAATGTCACTGAGAGTCTCCTGCTTCTTGTCTGTACAGTATTATAGATGAACAAAGCTATGGTGAAATGTTGTATTAATCAAGTTTCTTAGTGGAAGAAGCTGTTCTGTGGCAGCTATACCATCTTCTTTGTGCACTACTGCTTTGTACCAAACGGAATGCTGTACCGTACTGCATTCATCATTTAGCATTTCACTGATTTTATACCCTATGACTAAATCTGAGTTGATAACCATTCAGTCATTCAGCCAAATGTGGAGTGAGGCAAATAATCCATTGAACAGTTTTGAAAGTGTTGTTTATCTCTTCATTATCTAATATATAAATGCTTAGTGGCGTCTGTGTGTGGAAAAAAAAACCAAGTTGCAGCGCCACCTGCTGGGCAGAGTTATACACTGACCTACTAAATTCTTAGTGTGTGTGGGGAAAAAAATTCAAAAAGGGCTGAAATTTGGTAGGGCTCAAACTAATTTTCGTGAGGTAATTTTACCTTATGAACACACATGTGTAGAGGCGTGCGTTAGTATGTGTGTGGAAAAAACTATTTTCTCAGAAAGGGCTCATCCAATTGACCTGAAATTTGGTATACTGACATTATTTGACAAAAAAATTAGAATAGTCAAGTCAGTTAACTTCCATCATCCCCCCTTCCCCCCATGGGAGGGGTAGTAAAGGCTAAATTTACGAGTTGAGGGGTCAAACTCATTTTCGTGAGGTAATTTTACCTCATGAACACACATTAAAAAGGCCGCTTGCTTTGGGAACTAACGCTCTTCCCCTGAGGAGGCCTGGGCTAGGTCCAAATGCATGACAAGGACCTTTTTAAGACCTTAAGTAGCTTGATTTGACTAGAATGCATGAGTATCATGCACGGGTTAACTTGTATAGTATATGTATATTGTGAGAAGTATTACAATATGGAATCGCGCTCTCCACCCAGGGTTCACGAGAGCTGCACCTGCTAAGGGTATCCCTCCCTTTAATAAAATATCAATAGATTACAGTGCTGGGCGCTCATCAGATGATTGACCTAATAAACTAGATTCCTAATATTCTGACTAAATATACTTCAAAAATGAATGTAAAAGGTTAAAACATTTATTTAAAATACGAAAAAAGATATGAATCATGTAATACCATGAATAAATAAATAAATAAATTCAAATGGAATTAATGGATCCACTTAAATAACAGTATATTCTTAACAACAAAGCACAAAATTGCAAATCTAATTACATGGATAAATGGCAGATAAAGGGCAATTAATAATCCAAGGATTGTATGGATAAAAAAGTCAATCTCATCAATAAATGAAATCTAACAATAGATCACACATGAATCGCAATTCTAATCATACAGATTGATGGCCCATGCTGTTGAAGATATGTTCCATGTAAATAACAATTCTCGTGAAGGTTGTAGGCTTCTGAATTAAACAGTCTTGTCACGCTTAACAATCAACAAAATTGATGAATGAATCAGCCCACTGGTTGTATAGTTCCGTGCACTTGTTTATCTAAGGTAACCTATCAGTAAAACAAAGTGTGACTCCGTGTCTTATGGTAGTATAATACTTGCGATTTGATGTCAAGAGTATGAGGTCCAAATCTTGTCAAGTAATCCAGTATATTGTACCAATTGTAAAAGCAGCCTGGTCCCAAATGGAAAGGGAGAGGATACAGCAGCGGGTGATCACGCTGCTGCTGTTAGCGACTGATTCCCCGGTAGGAATTTTCAACCTTAGTAGCCATATACTTACATCGCATGAAACTAGCGGTTTAAATAAAGGCTTCAAGTTTGCCCCCACTAATAGACTGAATAAGTTTGAAACTTTGTAGACATTCATAAATATGTCAGAAAATTGACCCTCAAGAGATATTATGCTAAATCTCCAATAGAAGCATCAATGAGGCAAAATACCGATCCGTATAAGCACACAAGTTTAAAACCACCTTCTACATTTTATCCGAAGCAATTTAAGAGTAAAGAAATTACAACATTTGAAACACTAGTCCTATTGGATCTAGATAAAATAAATAAAAAGAAGACTCATACACACATGAATCTTACTAACGAAGAATGCAAAGCCCTAAAAGACTTACAAGATCTAGATACAGTGGTCATCAAACCAGCTGATAAGGGAGGAGGGATTGTCCTTTTAGATCGGGCTGATTATGTAGCAGAACTGACCCGGTTGTTGTCAGACACCGCAACATATCAACGGTTAGACACTGACCCAACAGCAGTTTTTTCCATGAATCTTAAGGACATTTTGAAGCAAGGTTTAGACAGGGGCATCATTACCCTCAATGAGTTCAATTACATTCACAACAAAAATCCCATTATCCCTGTTATTTATTATCTCCCAAAAATCCACAAGAATTTGACTAAACCACCCGGGAGACCTATAATATCTGGAATCGGTTCTTTAACAGCCAATTTGTCTCATTATGTCGATATGTTCCTGCAACCGTATGTGAAAACACAAGAAGCCTATTTGCAGGACACTACACATATCCTACAACTCCTCGAGAACATCACGTGGGATAACAAGTATTGGTTTGTCACATGCAATGTATCATCGCTTTACACGATTATCAGGTATAAGTTAGGACTAGCTAGCACCAGATTCTTTTTGGAATCGGATCCTAGTCTTACTCATCACCAGGTTGAGTTCATTCTATCTATTATTGAGTTCATTTTGACCCATAATTATTTTTGGTATGAAGGGGATTATTATTTGCAAATACAAGGAACAGCAATGGGTACCAGGTTTGCACCCAGCTATGCGAATCTCTATATGAGTTATTGGGAGAACAGATTTATCTGGTCCCAACATAGCTGGAGTGCGAACCTGGTACTATGGAGGCGGTACATTGACGACATTGTGGTCATTTGGAAAGGTACAGAACAAGCCCTACTTCAATTTCTTGGGTATATTAACAATGATGAGTTCGGGTTGAATTTTGTGGCCAATTATAGTCAATCCTCTATACAATTTTTAGATCTTGAGATCTTTATCAAAGAGAACAAAATGATGACTAAAACATACCGGAAAGCGGTTGATGTTAACATTTTTATTCTGGCGAACAGCAGTCACCACCCGAACTGGCTACGCAGTATACCATTTAGCCAGTTCACTCGTGTGAGACGTAATTGCACAGAAATAGAGGACTTTATTCAACAAGGTAAAGAAATGCAGCAACAATTTCTTGACAAGAATTATGATCCTCATATAGTTGGCCAAGCCTTTAATAAACTTCAAGATACTGATAGGAGCCAGTTACTTAAATATAAAAATAACATTGGTAAGGAAGAATCCACACGATCCACCACACTAAACAACGATAGGATATTCTTTGTTTCAAACTACTCACAGGAATCAGATAAAATTAGACGTATCATTCAAAAGCATTGTATATTCTGCAACAGGATGACATACTGGGCTCTATATTACCATCAAAACCCTGCATGTCCTTTAGAAAAGCCCCTGACTTCAAACAAAAACTAACTTCTAGCTATATTCCCAAAGAAGAACCTAACAAGATTGGCAATTGGTTACATAACACTAAAAAAGGATTTTTATTATTGTTGACATTGCTCAAACTGCACAAGATTAAGGTGCAGGAGCACCAGGCCGATTACAGAGTACCATTCTGAGGTTAGTGGCCAAATATACCAGATCAAGGAATTCATTACTTGTAACAGCAGGAACGTCATCTACCTACTACAATGTGATTGTGGTAAACAATATGTAGGTAGGACCATTAGACTGTTAAAAGAAAGGATTAGAGAACATCTGAGGAACATAGCTATTGGGTTTGAAAACCATCATGTGTCTAAACATTTTAAAGACACACATAATTGCCAGTATGAAGGGATGTCATTCATTGGAATTAAGAAAATTAACAAGAATTGGAGAGAAGGGAATTTGATAAAATATTTAAATAAAGAGGCAACCAAGGCCATTTATTACCTGAAGACTTGGGAACCCAAAGGTCTCAATATCGAATTCGATCTTTCTCTGTGATTAATGCATATATGCCAGCTATACTTCAGTATTTCACTTGGGCATATGGGCAAGTGTGCAGTGAGCATAGTATGAACGGGTGGTAGGATATTTGAACCTACAGCCATACCTCTCTGGTTATGCCCAATCCCAGCTGACCTTGGAAGCCAAGCAGAGAGGGCCAGGTAAGTAATGGGATAGGAGACTACCTATGAATACCCGGTGCTGTAGGTTCTTTTTCCATCACTCACGCTCACCATTGCAATCTGTACTATGCCCAGACAAGGATGAAGTGTAATCACAATAGGAATTCTAATTATAGTTTAATTAACATGGGATCCTTTTAATGTCTTTATAATTAATTATTTTAATACCACACTTGTTTCCAAGAAATGGAGATTCTCCCCTATCTCCACAGTGGGCGGACAACTATCTATGACAACTTCCATTATGAGCCACTATGATTAGACTGTGCTCTCAAATATGACAAAATGCATACCATTAAGTTTAAAAGGATCATATAATACCAATATGTTATTTTAACACCTTGTCCTCTCCATCTATAGATATTATTCCCTTATGATATTGGAAATAGACTCTGATTCCATTTTTGAAAATATTTGCTATGCATTCCAATGTTTATATTTTTATATTATTATCTTTGCGATCAGGCAATTTAAGACAACTGTAAGTTATGTCATATTTGTGTACATTGTTCATTGATGCATGAATCTTGGGAATTCATACAACATAATTAGAATAAGAACACTATGTTGATTAATGTAATTAGCAAAAGAACGAACATACTGTATTTGTTTGCCACAAATGATCTGTAGAATTCAGCCATTAGCAGATTAACATGGATACACAAAGACTGGGACATGGAAAACCTGGCAACCTATCTGGTTCAATCTCAGCACATTTAAACCATGGGTCCACAGACGTTCACAATAGCCCTTGAGAAAGTCCGTAGCAGATGGAAACGCATTGGGTCTCCACCCATTACTATTCTATTGGCCAATAGCACTAACCAGAAGTGACGTCAATACCGGAAGTGCGTCTGCGTTCCACAGTGGAACGCACCATCAGTCGCTAACAGCAGCGGCGTGATCACTCGTTGCTGTATCCTATCCCTTTCCATTTGGGACCAGGCTGCTTTTACAATTGGGACAATATACTGGATTACTTGACAAGATTTGGACCTCATACTCTTGACATCAAATCGCAAGTATTATAGTACCATAAGACACGGAACTATACAACCAGTGGGCTGATTCATTCATCAATTTTGTTGATTGTTAAGCGTGACAAGACTGTTTAATTCAGAAGCCTACAACCTTCACGAGAATTGTTATTTACATGGAACATATCTTCAACAGCATGGGCCATCAATCTGTATGATTAGAATTGCGATTCATGTGTGATCTATTGTTAGATTTCATTTATTGATGAGATTGACTTTTTTATCCATACAATCCTTGGATTATTAATTGCCCTTTATCTGCCATTTATCCATGTAATTAGATTTGCAATTTTGTGCTTTGTTGTTAAGAATATACTGTTATTTAAGTGGATCCATTAATTCCATTTGAATTTATTTATTTATTTATTCATGGTATTACATGATTCATATCTTTTTTCGTATTTTAAATAAATGTTTTAACCTTTTACATTCATTTTTGAAGTATATTTAGTCAGAATATTAGGAATCTAGTTTATTAGGTCAATCATCTGATGAGCGCCCAGCACTGTAATCTATTGATATTGTGAGAAGTAACCAGTGCTATAGGTGGAGCAACTATAGGATACACAAATGCAACAATATACACTCTAGATGTGAGTAAGTGGAACAAACATTAATTGACTTGTTGCACTTTCTCAGTGCTGTCATGAGCAGTATGACATAATTTGCTTCCTTAAAACTCAACCATCTTTATGTTATTCAGACTGGTAAGACCACTACATAAATAAATAAATTAGTGTATTTTGTATAAACCACCAAAAAGAGTCATTTCACTTAGAGGACGTCAACTGCAATCACATGCTATCTAGGGCATTCTTCTTTCAGATGATTTGTACCAGTAATGAACAGTTTAACAGACAGGGCCGGACTGGCCATCGGGCACTTCTGGCAAATGCCAGATGGGTAGTTTGGCCGATCCAGCGGGGCAACATGCCCGCCCGAGCAGCGCAGCTCACTGCGTGCTGCTCGGCGGATGAAGTTTCAATGTGATGTGCGGCCATGTGATTTTAATCACATGGGACAGCACCTGTCACATGGTGTGCATCCCATGTGATTACTGACATCGGCCGAATATCACATTGAATCTTTGTCCGATGAGCAGCGAGGTAACGAGGTAAGTGTGTCTCACTAAGGGGGCTGTGGCTGTGTTTCACTGACTGGGGGGGCACTGTGGCTGTGTTTCACTGACTGGGGGGGCGCTGTGGCTGTGTTTTTTACTGACTGGGGGCGGCTGTGGCTGTATTTGACTGACTGGGGGGGCGCTGTGGCTGTGTTTCTCTGACTGGGGGGGCGCTGTGGCTGTATTTCACTGACTGGGGGGGCGCTGTGGCTGTGTTTCACTGACTGGGGGGGCGCTGTGGCTGTGTTTCACTGACTGAGGGTTCAGGCTGGAACTTTGTTTCACTGGCTGGGGGGGGGCGCTGTGGCTGCGTTTCAATGACTGGGGGTGCAGGCTGGGGCTGTGTTACACTGACTTGGGGGGCTGTGTTTCAATGACTAGGGGGGCTGTGTTCACTGACTAAGGGGGGCTGTGGCTGTGTTTCACTGACTGGGGGGTGGAGACTGGGGCTGTGTTTCACTGACTGGGGGGGTGGCTATGTTTCACTGACTTGGGGGGGCTGTGTTCCACTGGGGGGGCTGTGTCTTTCTCTCTTGGGAAACTGTGTCTCTCTGGGGGGGCTGTGTGTCTGGCTGGGAAGTGTGTGTGTATCAGTACATTATGTGGAATCTGGACCTATATATATATATATATATATATATATATAATCTATAAATATATATATATGTATAATATTCTGTGTGTATTTGGGGCCATGTTCATATTGTGTGCGTGTGGGCGCAGTATTTTATTGTAATATGTGAGGGAAGGGAGGATCTTGATATAGTGTGGGAGGTAGGCTATTTAATAGTGGAGTGTAGGTGGGAGTTTATTTTTTAAGGTGAGGTGAAGGAATCTTTAATTTCATGCTGGGTGGATTAGGGCTATCAATTGAATATAGGGCTGATTTTGGGGAAAAGGGCTATTTATTTAATGTGAATATGAATTATTTATTGTTGTGGATGATTGTGGATAATGGCTATATTTATAAAATTTTAATGCTATTTAATTTATTGCTGGGACTGTTTGGAGGGAGGAAAATATGTTTTGAGTAAATGGATATATTTGTTAATTTAATGTTGGGGCTGGTTGGAGGGAAATATGTATACTTATTAAATGTGAATATTATTTTTGTGGGGGACTGGAGGGAGGCCTAATTATAAAATGTGAGTGCTATTGTTTTAACACCGGGGCTGGTTGAAGTTATCTAAATATCATGTACCCCATTTTTTTCAAAATAGGCCATTCAATATTCCAGGATCAAGACAAGAAAGAACTGAGCTAAAGAAACCAGCTGCTACAAGTGGTGAAAGTGACCAAGACAGTTAGGAGAGAGCAGGACAGTCTGCCAACTGTCCTGAATCTGGTGAGGCAGTCTTGAATTTGGATGACTGTCTCTCTTAGTCAGGATTTGGTCCGACTGAAAGGACAGTTGGGAGGCATGTCCCGCTTTAAAACATACTGCTTGTGAAGGCAGAGCTGTGTGCTTCTAACAGTAGTGCACACAGTATTGCCTGTGTATTTGTCTAAAATGATAACCATGTCTCATAATAGGGGCCCTGCTGTCTTAAATACCCCGGGCCCCCTGAGACTTAATCCAGCCCTGGTTAGGGGAAGGGAACTGATAGCTGCTCTCAGTTCCCGTACAGGACACAGCCTGCAGAGCAAGCCAAGGAGCTCTAAGTATCACAAGATTTGGTAATCTCGTGAGACAAAGAGCTTCCCTGCTCACTCTGCAGGAAGTTCCTACCCTTATGGATGTCAGCAGCACCAGAAGCATAGATAAGTACAGTGGGCTGGGGATGGCGTGATGTGGCTGGGAGGGCATGATAAATGTAATGTTTTATTATAATGTATGTATCAATGCCCCATGTTGGCCACACCCACAACACAATGTGGTCACGCCCCTTTTGGCGCCGGGGCACACAGTTTCTTTCATGCTTGAAATGAGGTGGGCCTGTGTACTTTAAATGCCAGGGCTGATTTTTAGTCCCAGTCCGGCCCTGTTTTGTAGACATTGTTTGCCTGCTTATGTCTTTTGCTGGTAAAATAGTCAATATTTATGTGTGCATCATAATGTAAAGTTAACACCAAAATATCAAAACAATCTATTTAAAATGTCATATTCTAAGGATCGTCATAGTAATTTTAGGATACTGCTTATATCTAATGCCGTACTCCCAGATACATAAGCAATCCTCAAATTTGCAGTGTACAAATGGTAATCAGCTGCAGGGCTGAGGGGTCTATAAGCCCTGATATTATTAGGTTGTATGGAAGTCATGATACAAACTAGAACATGGTCACAAATTTGTGATTAATTGTGTTTCACATTATTTGGAATGTTGTACAAGGACTCTGGAGGGGATCCTTGTGTAGCTAATACAATTTTGATAAAAACATTTACATAATTTTTAACATAGATCTTCCTCTGTTACCTCCAGATTTACATTTCACTTCCAATGTCTTGACTACCTCAGGGCAGCGGTTGAAGTGGGAATTGGCGGTATGGGAATTTAGAAGTGGCGGTATGACAAATTCTATGGAATTGTAAGTGAAGAGATATTGATAGTTTTACAATGAAGGTAGAATGTGAAGTGGTAGTAGGGCATAGTACCATATAAACCCCCACTTCGACCACTTTCAATGGATGACTTGCCTGTCTGGTTAGATATCTCTCCTTGTAGACATTGGACACAGTCAAAGCAGCAGACAGGTTGTCCTTGTCTAGCAGCCTTTCTAAATCCTGGAGGACAACTCTCACTGCAGACCGAGCGAGGGACCTGGGGATAATATGTTATATATTTATTCTAATGTTATCACTATTAATGATAGTGATGATATCACTAAACATTCTAGTTATATTCTCATTCATTTATGCACCAGAGTAACACAACAACATTTTATATAATAATAACATTTGAGGATTATATGTGGTCTCTTAATATTGCTGTGCATTTTAAGAGCATCCACCACACTCTACTTGAATCACCCAAGAACTGTATATTTGTATTAAATGAGACAGAGATGGACATAATATCCTAGCAGACAAGATTGCACACAGGACCCAATGGATTGAATTGGTCCATCAGGGCTGGCATGTGTACTATGCAATAGACAGATACAACAATACACTACATTTACTATCAAGCATAAAAAAATTTAATTATTCCATAATAAACAGGATAATTAGGAAAATTATATATTAATGGGCCTGATCCCTCCAAAAGATATGAGTTGCTATAGATAATAAGGCAATTTACTGAGCATATTTAAACAATTGTTTAAGTTATTGAACTGTGCTTCAGATGCCTATTTTTGTATCTAGCTTAGATTGTTTATTTCTGGATACCTAAGGTCACAGATTACCAGTCATCTAAATTTAATTGCACAAACCACAGATGCTTTGGCTAAAAAGTAGATTAGTTGGAGCCAGAAATAAATTCTAACAATACTTTGAGATATGTCATTAATAGATACTAGTAAGTTGTAGTGATAATGTATCTTTCCAAGAAATCAATATAACATAATCATGTTTCCTATGTGTCACCAGTGACAGTAACAGTGAAAGAGGTATGCCCTCCATATTCCTGGGCATGTCATAGCTTTCTTGTTCAGTCAAGCCTATTCTCACAGCTTGCCCATATGTCCTGTTCTTGGTGCTTTGCAGCTGTTTTCTGACATTCAAGAGAAATAGAGTGCTGCTGGCATTCTGTGCATGTATAGACTGCTGTACTTCTCTAACAGCCCTCTGACAAGCAGCAACTGGCCGGTAATATAAAGGGGACTCCTCCTCACTAAAGCATTTGCTAGGTAATTGTTTTTTCCAGTTCCTTTCTCTTTGCTCCCAGTTAAAATGCTTGCTTCTGATGACCTGTGTACTAACCATCTTTGACTATATGACTACACTTATTAGATTAACCCTTGGAAGCTTGCTTATGATATAATGCCTCTCTGTGTCCTGACCCAGGCGTATTGTGAACTATGCTTATTAGATTAACCCTTGGACCCTTGCTTATTATATATTGCCTCAATGTGTACTGACTACGTCTGATTGTGGATAATGTTTACCGAATTTAACCTTGGTAGTAGTGAATGTGAGATATAATTCTGTAGATATTTGTTATTTTTGAAAGATCAAGTGGTTTTGCTTTAATCAACCCTTTCACACCCACATGTCTCCTAATAGAGCAGCGAACTCAATGATTGTATAAAGAGTATTGAAAGATGGTTTTATGTCTCACTGTCCCTGACTCCCTTTTCATGTACATCGATTTTCTGAGCTAATGTATATTTATATGAATTAAGATGGTTTATTAATATGTGTATATCTGTATGGCAGTGATACTATACACAGTATATGTGTATCTGCAATAGGTCTCATATCTATATATGTACCTCTGTATGTGCTGTATACATCTGTATGAGATTCCATATACTGTGTATTTGGATATCTGCGTTTTGCACCTCAATATGTGTTTCTCTACTTCACTACATTCAAGTGTGATTCACTGCTAGAGTTTTTCAAAATGATATGTGTGGGAGTGGAGAAGATATTTACGGAAGTGTTCCCCATTTTACAGGTAGGGAACAACCTTTTACTCCATGTAAATAGACCTGAGTTCTCTGACTGGCTAGAGGAACTCCAGCCTCGTTCCTATACTATTATTGTGACTCATTCACTTATAAACTAAGAATACAACAATTGTATCACAATTTATTTCGTAACATTAAATGTATACATGTTTTTATATTTCCCTAATGTTATTTCACATTACTATGCTGTCATCAATGTTGGTGCTAGATTTTTATTTATTTAAAATTTGTTATTATTTCATTATATATTTGGCTCATATTTATTAGCCTTTGTTTATATACTGACTTTTGAATTGAGTCATACTTTTTGGGGTTATGATTTTACTATTCACACTATATCATTGATAACAATAAGACTTCTCTAGTATTTCCCTCCCCACAGTTAAACTTTTCAATCAAACAATCTTATTTAAGGAGTGTCAATTGTATTCTCATTTTTAGAGGTGATTTTTTTGCATTATTTATTACTATGATCAAGGACTAACAATTGCTAACACTACACTTTCATCTATACAAACGTCTTTTACTATTCCTTTATTTCTCTGTAAGGAGTGATGGTTAATTATCCCAAAAACAGCTGTGACTCTTTCATTCAAAAAGTCACAAGACAATAAATTGGAGTTAGTATATTACAATGAGATCATTATCAGCTGCCTGATGGCTGAGGTATTGTTCCCTCTTTTATATAACATCTAGTGCAAATTACCTAATATAGGAGGGAAAACTGGGAAATATCTGAACAGAGTGAAAACTATATGATAAGTGTCACTCATATGACATATATTAGAGGATTTTGTAAATGCAAGTTTGATATGTAACAAACTTCTTGTAATGATAATATCACAGAAAAGAACTGAAATATATTGGTCTTTCACAGATTTGACATGTACAGATTATTCATGATATAACTGTTATCTTATATGTGCATATTGATTTCTCAGACATTATTATAGCTTAAATTATAAAACATTTATCTTTGTATAAATTTACTAGTTGAACTACCCAAAGTTGTGTTGAATGTAACTGTCAACATTTAAAAAAAATTTAGCAGCTCTTCCAACACACCATTGAGGTGGCTGCCTCGTGTCATCCAGTGGAAGGCTCAGAACAGGCTCCTAGCGGGAGGTCTGACCGAGAACATAACCTCCCTAAAACCTGGTCAGGATCCAACTGGACCAGCTCACATTGGCTTCAGTCCAGTCGGTGCAGCGGTGTCCGAATGCATAACCCCTCTGAGCAACAAATAAAATCCATCCAGTGAAAAGCACAAAAACAGGCTTCCCGGGTAAAATTCTGGCCAGCGTACACCAATGGGAGGTCTAATCGGGACCTCAGCCCCCTAGTATATCTTCTGGGATCTAATGTTACTAGTCTGTGAAGTTTTCATTCAAATCGATCCAGTGGAAGGCTCAGAACAGGCTCCCCGGGACAAATTTCTGCCCAGGATACACCAATGAGAGGTCCATCTGGGACCCTAACCCCCTAAAAGCTGGCCAGAACTCAACTTGACCAACTTGCATAGAATTCATCCAAATCAGTACAGGGGTGTTCGATTGCATAGCTGGAGAAATAAACAAACAAACCGATCAATGAATTTTAAATATAAGATGTCATCCAAATCCTTCCAGTGGAAGGCCCAGAACAGGCTTCCTGGGTCAAAGTTCTTCCCAGTGTACACTAACCGTAACCTTTAACCCCCTTAAAACCTGGACAGTATCCAACAGGACCACCTTGGTTTCAGGGTTGTCGAAGATATTCACTAACAAACAAACAAAAAAGCTATATATATATATATATATATATATACACAAATATATATATATATATATATATATATATATATATATATACACGCAAATATATATATATCGATATATATATAGAAAAGAAGAAGTTTGCTTGTTTGCAGGCGAATATCCTTGAAACCCTTGCACCGATTTGAATGAAACCAACGTGAGAGCCTGTTCTGAGCCATTCACTAGATTGATTTGGCCAAAAATGTCAAATGACTTTTAACATTGGACCCCAGAAGACATACTAGGAGGTCTCAGTCAGACCTCCTGTCGGTGGTCACTGGGCAGAACTTTGATCCATGGAGCCTGTTCTGGGCCTTCTACTGGATGGATTTTGTTGTTTTGTCTGTCCGTTTATGCGGTTTTTAAGGGGGTTAAGTATCCTAGTCGGACCTCCCATTGAAGTATGTTTGGCAGAATGTTGACCCAGGGAGCCTTTTCTGAGCCTTTCACTGGATGGAATTGGGCGAAAACTTCACAGAGTGGTAACATTGAATTCCAGAAGACATACCAGGAGGTTAGGTCTCAGTCAAACCTCCTGTTGGTGTATGCTGGCCAGAACTTTGACCTGGGGAGTCTGTTCTGTGTGTTCAACTGGATGGATTTGGTTTGTTTGTCTGTCCTGTTATGCATTCGGACTCCCTTGCATTGATTGGGATGAAACCAATGTGAGCTGTTCCAGTTAGATCTTGACCAGGTTTTAGGTGGTTTAGGGTCCCGCAGACTTCCCGTTGTTGTATGCTCTGCAGAACTTTGACCCTGGGAACCTGTTCTGAGCCTTCCAATGTAGGAATTTTGACAAAAATTTCACAGACTGGTAACATTGGATCCCAGAAGACATACTAGGGGTTTAAGGTTCCGGTCGGATCTCCCATTGGTGTATGAGGGGCCAAAACTTTGACCCGGAGTGCCTGTTCTCGGCCTTCCACTTGATAGATTTGGTTTGTTTTTCTGTCCGGTTATACATTCAGTCACCCGTGCACAGATTGGGATGAAACCAATGTGAGGTAGTTTAGTTGGATCCTGGGCAGGTTTTTGAGGGGGTTAGGGTCCTATGCAGAACTTTGACTCGGGGACCCTGTTCTGGGCCAAATCCATCCAGGAGTTGACTCAGAACAGGTTTCTAGGTCAAAATTCTGCCCAGCATATACCAACAGGAGGTCCAACCAGTACCTAACCCACTTAAAACCTGACCAGCATCCAACTAGACCACCTCGTGTTGGCTTCATCCCAATCAGTGCAAGGGTGTCTGAGTGCAAACAAACTAAATCTATCCAGTGGAGGGCCCAGAACAGGCTCACCAGGTCAAATATTTGGCCAGCACACACCAATGAGATGTTTAACTGAGACCTACATCCCCTAATATATCTTCTGGGATTCAATGTTAAAAGTCTTTTGAAATTTTCATCCAAATTTATCCACTGGAGGTGCAGAACAAGCTCCGTGGTCAAATTTCTGACCAGCAAGATACCCAACTGGATCCCTAAATCCCTTAAAATCTGGCCAGGATCCAACTGGACCACCTCACGTTTATTTAATCCGAATCGGTGAATGGGTGTCGAAGATGTTCACCTACAGCAAGCAAACAAACAAACCTCTTCTGTTCTATATATATATATATATATATATATATATATATGTAACAAAGCCATTATCTTCAAACTATGCCCCTTTACCTTTTTCTGCTTAAGTTGCTTACATTCAGAGCCATTCACAAAGAATATTAATAGATCAACTTGTAATGAAGAATTATTTTGGAAACATGGATAGGAGTTTCATTTGACGTCTCACCTGTTGACCTCCCATAGGCCACAGCAACAGACTTGAGTTGATGTTCATAGCTTGATCAGGAGTTGCTATAGTACTATAATTGCCGATGCAAATTTGCTTAACAGTCCCTTCCGGACTCAGTTGCCAGTTCACAATACTATAGGCTGTAATTGTGAATATGGCTTTCCTAACATAGTGTGTGAGCTGTGAAGAGGGAGAGAAGAAGAAGATCATTTTGTTGATAGTAATAGTAATCAAAACAAGAAGTCAACATAAAGTGCACAAACACATTGCCATAGAAACAAAGGCACGAGGGGTTTCACATTTTCTTTGTTTCAAGTAAATGATGCACAAGGATTTCTTTTTTAAGAACATTTGATAGAATTAAATTAGCTCAATCTGTTTCATTTTTATAAAACTATGCACCTGACAAACATAAATAGTACATGTACATACAGTATTTATATAAGACTTAGGGCCTATTTAAGAATTTTAATATTTTTGCCCCGTTATGTATAATGTGTCATTGCAATGATGACAGATGACTTTTTAGGGACAATTTACTACAAAGTCATGTTGGGACAGAGCATCTGATAGTGGGCTGTCCTGGTGATGACTCTTTTCATGCGTAGTTTCCATTTGGTTAATCAGCACAGGGGAAAACAGCAGTGTTGCCTGAGAGGGGCGTGAAGATCCCTTTCCTTTGAATCTCTTTCCATAGGATCTTCAGATGGCATTAGCCATTGGGGTCATGGTCGAAGCATAATAAAATTGCCCATAATGCAGTCCCTATTGAGTATTATGGGGACTGCTCTATTGTGCATTACTTTGCCTAATGCAGGAGATGTCTTTGTTTTCTCCTGCTTTAGACTTGTCTTAAATTACTGTTTTACTTAAAAATACCTAATCTTTGCAGAAACAATACTTTCCCTATGGCTTAGATCTTCTTAAATAAGACCCGTAATCATTTTCTACTCCTAAATTTTGCCATTATATTACCTGCCATGGTTTGAATTTCCAAATGTCTGCACAGGTTCCATGAGAAAATGGCCCTTCACCCTCCTTGCAGCTTTTCAGGTCTTCCAAAGCTTTAGCCAAAGCATTTACAGACAAATATATAAAATAACAATATTTTAAGCTGCTGATGTAGGTGGAGCTGCTCCTAACATCATCTAAACTTTCTTCTCCTGTGCATTCTTTTACTGGGGTCTCCAAAGAACCAGTAAGGTTTTTGCCATAAAGAAATTTGCAACTGAAAACTTTCTCCCAATACAAGTTCAACCAGTTCTCCCCCATAGACTCAGAGGGATGTATCTTGCTGAGGAACTGACTTAATCCTGGGACCACATAATCTTCACTAGCTAAACCAAGAGTACCAAATAAGATTTGAAAATATTTTCTTGTCGATAATAAAATGGACCTGGACCAACCTGCATTTGCAATAAATATCCTCCCTGTGATATTTTGTTTTAACATTTCATTCGCAATAGGGTAAAAATCAGTTTCAAAGCAGAATACAACAACAACCTTAGCTGATGATTCCTTAATAGCATTGACTATCTGTGGAGCATTGCGATTTGGTTGACCCAGACGAATGTATTCAGTAAAAGCTACACATGCTCCAGCCTTGATTATCTCTTCTTTTATTGGCTGAATTCCTAGAAGACCATAATCATTGTCTGTAGCCACGAGACCAATCCAGGTCCAGCCAAAGCTCAAAACAAGCTGAGCCAGTCCCAAAGATTGAAATTTATCACTTAAAACAGTCCTGAAGAATGATGGAAACATTTTCTGGTTACTTAGTAAAGAAACACTTGAAACTGGACTGATCTGAAAGTAAGAACAGTGATATTAAATAATTCATTCAATGACAATAAACTTATGATGTGAACACTTAAATTTCTCTTAATATTCTATTAGTGAGAATGCTTTAAAAAAGATAATGGCTTATTTTTATCCATTCGCAAAATGCAAAGTGAATGAACAAATGAACATTTAAATAACATCAATATTTGCTATGACCACAGTTTGCCTTCAAAACAGCATCAATGCATCAACTCTTCAAAGTACAATTGCACACAGTTTTTTAAGGAATTTGGCAGGGAGGTTGTTCCAAACATCTTGGAGAACTAACCAAAGATCTTCCGTGGATGTAGGCTTGATCAAATCCTTCTGTCTCTTCATGTAATCCCAGAGAGATTCGATAATGTTGAGATTAGGGCTCTGTGGGGGCCATATCATCACTTCCAGGACTCATTGTTCTTCTTTATGCCGGAGATAATTCTTGACATTGGCTGTAAGTTTTGAGGTTGTTGTCCTGCTGCAGAATAAAGTTGGAGCAAATGACACGCCTCCCTGATAGTATTGCAAGATGGATAAGAACCTGCCTGTATGTCTCACCATTGAGGTAACCATTAATCCTGACCAAATCCCCAACTCCATTTGTTGAACTGCAGTCCCAAAACTTGCAAGTAACCTCCACCATGCTTCACCTCTGTTGCCTGCAGACACTCATTATTGTACTGCTCTCTTGGCTAAGAGTTCTCTTCTGTCCTCTCACTTTGCATCTTGTTAATTGATAAAAGAAATACTATTAACAACTCTATTTTTGAAAGCATTCTTAATGTGCAGCATTCTCTTCCTAAATCCCATGCACAATACTGTATATATATATATATATATATATATATATATATATATATATATATGTATATATAGTGGTTTTATTTCGTTTTTGCTTGTTCCTCAAAGCTTTTACCAATTTATACTATTTAAACATTGAAGAGGAGCCTGCAGTATTTAGGGAACATTAAATCACAATATATCTTTTGTGACTCATTTATCACAAAATGTGGAATATAAGAACATGTACTTTCTACAGCCCTGTTTTTGTTCCTCAGCTCACCAGAGTACATATGCATTGCCTAATTACATGTGGATAAGGGGACATTGAAATTCATTGTAAATATGAATGATGTTTATTGTTCATTGTTCATATTGCAGTGAAGCTGTTATTCAATGTTCTTAAAGTGAAGCCAGGTAGGTTATCGGTAAGGATCAAGTTCCAGGACACATGTGAGTGGCTGATTGCTATCCTATATCTAGAGGTGGGGAAGGCTAATTAGAATCCATTGTCCTCCACAGGACTGACCAACACATTCGGTCAAGGGGCACAGCAGGAGAGCAACTGTGGAAGGACAGCTTATCTCCACTCCCCCTCTAACTCCCTGATCCAGCGCCCACTAATGTTCAAGAGGGAGAGGGATAAGGTTTTGCCCAGGGAGAGGAAATCACTGTGGAAATCTGACCTTTATTAAAGTAATTCTATAATTTTCAAATAAGCATTGCCCAAGCGATTGTATTGTGTTTCCAAAGCACAAGCAATTTATTTAGCAAAAGCAATTTGTTTAGCAGTTCAATAAATAAGTACAATACAGTATAATATAGCCGATACATGATACCTATCAAAGATGTAACATTAAATCAGGAAAGTATAAAACACTGAATACATCACATTTTCCTTATAGAGCTCCCCTGAGGACAATGGAACACAGCCATGCTCACATGTAGCCACGTTCAGAGACAGAGAGCGAAAGAGAGAGCTTTGGCTGATAAAAAAAAGCTTGATAGTATCCGGTTTCAGTTTAGAACATGTTTCCATTGGTTCAGGGTTCAGGACAGTCTAATGTAAATCAGGTCTTAGGTCAGTTTAAAGGATTTCTCTGGGAAGAGGGGATCACCTTCCCCAACAGCTGAAAACATGTGCTGCTCAAGGAAACTGACCCAAGCCAGTTCTAAACAACATAAAACACAATGCCATTTTGATCATTCAATCTTTTATCTTTTATAACTATTGATTACAGGAAGCGATCGCAAAGCCGAAATTATAGGATGAGAGATAGTAATGTGCAGATTAAAATGACATTAAACATGATATATTTGCTAAATCCTGAGCCTTAGATACTTTTAAAGTGCTTTTATCATTATTATATTTAACTGTAAACTCTATTACATTTGATTATAAACAACTGTGTTGCAACTATTTTAAGGTGAACTATTTACAAATAATTGTGTAAGTGTATGTGTGCGTTATCTATCGTGCGATTGCGTCATAACAATTATCAATCAATATAGTTTATTTCATCCAATTATTCAACTTTGACACCTTGGAATTAAGGAACCACTCAAGGGGAGGAGGGAATGTTCATTCTGTGGATTAATTCTTGGAAGGTGCAAGGTGACTGGTGTTGAGCTGCCATTCTCTACCAGTGGACTGCATATGCAGCTGAGAGAGATCCATTGGTTTTGGATTCTGCAATTCAGGACAGCCAGGTAACGTACCTCCTTAAGCTAGTAGGGTAAGGGACACATAATGTGGTAAAAATGCCTGGCATTTATTTACTGTTTGTATATAATATTCTAGCGATTGTGTGTATTACAATAAATGTATTGCTGTACTTTTCTAAATGCATTTGCCTGAGTGACTATGAGAACCCTAGAAGATACTTTGTAAGCTTCCCTGGCATAGTAAGGTACTCTTGTGTGGCCAGCCAGCGTGAAGTGGGTAGAATTGGGCCAGATAAACCCAGTATCTTCAGATCTTACATCAGTTTGTATGTAGAAGAAGTGAAGACGTGTATGTTGCTACAGCAGGTGTGTACCTCTTAGCACCAAGTTGCTCTTAAGTTTTTTCATCCAAAATTTAATTTTCAGTTCTTGATGCAATTGCCCTTTATGAATATTTTTTAAGTGGAGCAGCTTTGGATACCAATAGCTATGAGATGAGAATGACCATCTGTCCATAAAATTATTGACTACAATTCAAAATCACATCTATAAAGATGTCCAGAAAGAAAGGCCAGAGATTTTAATAACCAAGTATTACGTTATTATTTTATATGAAACAAGGTGAGCGCACCTTAAATGTCCTCTATTGTTTTTGTATGCTGCTCCTTTTAGCTTTGCAACTTAGAAGGTTAATATAGCACAAGAGCGCAAAACTATTGATTCATTTATAAAGTGTCTCTCAAACACAAGTATAATTTCACTGCACGGAAAATATTTCTGTATACTAGTGAGCTTATTTACTTGTTGTGTATATGGTTATTCATGATATATTTATGACAATAGAGATCATCTGATGGTTACTAAAAATAATTAACTTTTTACCTGTGGGTATCTGAGAACCCCCAAAACATGAGCCAAGATGATTGAGTTTGCAGAAACTGTGGATCCAATAACTGCACTGAAAGATGGTCTAGTATTACACCAGCTGTTGGAGCTGAATGTGGTGGTCTCAGTTAGGAATTGTAAAGCTCCTTGTAGTTCATAATGTGGCATATTACATGTGTCGTACATCTGGAACCCTAATGTTATATTTGAGAGAATATTGGGATCCTTGTTGATCTCTTCAAGGGTGTGTATCAGGGTCTGAAGCTGTAGGTAGTAGACCAAACTGAACCTTTAGGATAGATAAAAAGATTAAATGAGGCATTTTCTTTTGTACCTTAATTTTCACTTGTATTACATTAAATAGTTTGACCTCCTAGTCCTTGAAAACATCTACAGTATTTTTGATGGGTTTTCGATTCCCTATAAAATGTGCAGTTTTCACACAGTAAAATTGTCACCATAAAGTCTATCCTACTTTTAATTTTGGACAATCCAGCTAATAATTTCCAAGTTTTCTATTTTTTCTTTAATTTTAGCTCATCTTATCCTTATTTATGGCTTTACTTATTCATGAGAGTGAGCAGATATCAGGATGTCTTTATTACATTTAGCATGTTTATTATGTTTAATTATGTTTTTGAATGTGTTTATTATGTTGACCAAAGTGCACCTAAAAATCTGCCAAAGTGCAACTGAAAGGTGCAAAATACATCCCATGGACAAGGTTTGATTAACACCACCTCTAAACAAAAGGAATAATCAGGTCCTATTGCAGGGAGAAAAATGCTGTGTCTCCATAGGTAAAGGATGCAATGCCTACCTTAATGTGCCCTCTGCACCAGGTCATTTAAATAATCCCACATTAGTACATTAAGGGCGTGCCACAGGTGTGCCAATGCAGATGCTGCTGATTAAAGTTATGTGCTTCTAAAGTATATGTAAATATAAAAACAGATTCTATGCACAGTAAGCATTAAGAACATCCTGATTTATGTGTTCAATAAATAAATAAATAACGTATTTGTTTTGCATGCGTGCTGACGGAACTTGATATTGCACATATGCATGTGCATATCCAGGTGCGGGCTGGGAGAGGGAAGCCCGGGGGGCACACAGGCGGCCACATCGCATGAAACGGGATGCGGCCGCGTCATTGATGATGCGGCCGCATCGCCTGTCATGTGATGCGGCCGCCTGTGCGCTGGCGCGGCCGCATCTGATGTCATCAGCCGGTGAAAATGTGCTATATTACACCCCGGTGGGCGGCTGGCCGGCCTACCCCTGGCCCTAATAGCGGTCTGACCGAGCGGCCCGGGCCTGCCCACCCCTGTGCATATCCTGCAGTCTGTCCTGTCTGTTAAAATACGACAAGTACTGTTTATGCAGAGTGTGCTTATACCCAGAGTCAAATGAAAACATATTTTGACATTCACTTGAATTTGCATACAGGCACACGTACATTCAAGTTCCGTGCTTTAAAAACTTAACTTGCGTGCAGGTTGCATTTGAAGATGAATCAGTACCTATATGTTTGAAACCCTTTTTTAAAGAATTTTGGTGCAAATACATTATACAAATACAAATACATTATCTAGAGGAGCATTGTCGGACTGGGGCATGAAGGGCTCACCGGGGGACTGCAACGCTAGGGGCCCACCAGAAAGGGTGTGGCCAGCCATAATAGAGGCGAAACCAGACATTAGAGGGGGCGTGGTCAGTCCACAAAGGACAGCTAGCACCATAGTGTAGTATATAAAGAATGCAGTGTGTGTATAAATGGTACACAGTATTGACCTGCCCCTTAGATTGGGCAGAACAGTCACCAAAAATCGGGATTGTCCCACTAGACCAGGCTTAGCTAACCTGTGGCACTCCAGGTGTTGTGAAACTACAAGGCCTAGCATGCTTTGCCAATATATAGCAGCTTATTGCTGGAAGGGTATGCTGGGACTTGTAGTTTCACAACACTTGGAGTGCCACAGGTTAGCCAAGCCTGCACTAGACTGCGGCTGCTGGTTTCTTTAGTTGCGGCTTGTCTGGATCCTGGAATGTTACCTATTTGGAAAAAATAATGGGTGCATTTAGAAAATTTCAACCAGCCCCAGTGTTAAATCAATAGGGCCCACAATTAATACTTAGCCACCACCTACCACACACACATTACATTGCCACAAGACCGCTGTGCCGTTACACACACTACTGTGCCCCTTAATCACCATGCTGTGCATCCTTATGATCACACTGCGCCTACCATGCTGCTTTTGCTACCCCCTTCTCCTTGCCCCCTTTCATCACCCTGTGCCATGCTGCTTTGGCCCCCCTTCACACTGTGCCATGCTGCCCTGGCCCCCCATCACACTGTGCCATGCTGACCTGGCCCCCCTTCACACTGTGCCATGCTGACCTGGCCCCCCTTCACACTGTGCCATGCTGACCTGGCCCCCAATCACACTCTGCCATGCTGACCTGGCCCCCGATCACACTCTGCCATGCTGACCTGGCCCCCCATCACACTCTGCCATGCTGACCTGGCCCTCATCACACTTTGCCATGCTGACCTGGCCCCCCATCACACTCTGCCATGCTGACCTGGCCCTCATCACACTTTGCCATGCTGACCTGGCCCCCCTTCACACTCTGCCATGGCAGTTCACATGCTCTTATGCCTCATGTCTCATGGCCTTATTGCACCTCTCTCATGCCCTTATTGCCCCTCTCTCATGCCCTTATTGCCCCTCATCTCTCATAGCCATCTCCCCCAAAATGACAGGCTGCTCGCTGCTGCAATGCTGCGCATTTTACTAACCTTATCAGCAATGGCTCCTGCTGCTCCTGCATTCTTCGTGTAGCTCCTCTGGGCAGCAGGACATCTCCAACGTGGGCGGGTCTTCTTCCACGATGAATCATGCGACTCATCTACCAATGACTGTCTGTACGACGCATGTGCAGAGAGCCGCAGTCGCATCTGTGCTCTCTGCACTTCAATGACAGTGTCACCTGACCTGGCTGCCACCCGAACAACGGACCCGTGCGGGGGCGTGGCTAACCAGCGTTGGGGCCTACCGTAATATCGCCCAGTTCCACCGGTAGACCAGTCCGACGCTGTAGAGGAGTAAAAAGTGGTCCCAAGAGTGATGTAACCTTGAATTTGTTCTGTCCAGTCTATATTCTGCAATGTAAGCTGTATGGGGTGAAGAATAAGTGTTTGGCTTTCTCAGTGTGTACACAAAAAATTAAGTGTACATCATGTAACGAATCAGAGAAGAACATCAAGGCACTTTTGACTTTCGGGTATGCTATAAAGTTTGGATACCATCAGCCAAATTACTTCCTAAGTATATTATTTTTATGACATTTAAGAGAATCTGAGTGCTGTAGATGTACATCCAGGGGTCGACGTTGGGGTGTATACGGTGGTATGCCATACCACAACTTCTCCTACTGCCTTCATTGTAAGACTATTAAATTCCATTCACTTACATTCCTTTACATTTGTCATACCGTCACTACTAAATTTCCTTACCACCACTTTTAAATTTCCACTTCGACAACTGTGTACAACTAAATTACCATGTACCCCTAAAAATACCTAGTGGTTATGGATTAATCTTTTCTCAATTCAGTCTGCACCATTAATTTGTTGACATAGCCTTCTCCTCTCTTGTTATTATGTATAAGATTCCAAAACATTGGAAAGGTTATGGCCTTGAAGAAATTTTTTTAAATCTGCCAATGATGTTCTAAAAGACATTTTTTTCTTCAGATAGACCAGGATCTGAGGGTCCCAAGGCAATATGTATGATTTGGTAAAATGTCATATTTTTGCTATAGCCATCCAATCCCTCCATATCATAGTAATCCAATGAAGGTAGCACAATACTAGATCTTGAAGTTGTCCTCAACACTGTATAAGAGAGTACAATTCACATGGTCAAATTATGAAATCAAAACTAATAGTAGCTAATATTGTGGAGAGAGAAAGAGAATCGAGATAAGTGACTCTCTTTAAAATTTGATTTTCAAGCTTTTCAGCAAATATAACCATAATATCTGTAATTCTATACCTCCTATAGCAGTATTTATTAAACTGAAAAAATAGACTGGAAAATGTTTTACTTAATTTTTATTATTATTTATTATTTATTTAGAACATATTACAACCATATATTGCAATATTTGTTTAAATGCAAAAATAATGTTTAAGAGTTTACTAACAGATGCATTTGGTATAAGACATTGCACTATAATTTGAACCAATTATCTTTGTATCATCATCATTTATTTATATAGCGCCACTATTTCCGCAGCGCTGTACAGAGAGCTCACTCACATCAGTCCCTGCCCCATCGGAGCTTACAGTCTAAATTCCCTAACTTACACACCGACAGAGACTAGGGTCAATTTAATAGCAGCCAATTAACCTACTAGAATGTTTTTGGATTGTGGGCGGAAACCCACGCAAACACAGGGAGAACATAGAAACTCCACACAGATAAGGCCATGGTCAGTAATCAAACTCATTACCCCAGTGCTATGAGGCAGATGTGCTAACCACTAAGCCACAATGCTGAATTAAAGGTGTTTGAATGTCTTCCTGAACTTAATGACAAAACTGTCACAATTTGAAAAAATGCAAATTAAAAACTAAGGTATTACACTACAATATACCTTTCAATTACCTGCTAAGTTGTTAAACTATAAAAGGTGAAAGAGGTCTGTGTAAACAGACAAATCTGTGCACCTAGAGAGATCAGTGTGTACGTAGCACTGTGTATGTAGATCAGTCAGGAAGACTTATAGACTGGAGCGCACAGAGTGAAGCTTCACTTTTCACGAATCCATGATGAACAGACATTGAAATATAATGTTGTGGGTGTAGTGATATTAACCCTTGTTAGGATAATGTGGTATTTAAACAGCTAAATTCAAAGTGCTGTAGAAGCAGAAGATCAGCTACATAATTCATATGACCAGAAACACTGATATATCTGGATGCAGGAGTATTACTGTATTTTAGTGAAAGGTAAGTGTAGGAGAGCACCTACTGCTTACAGATGCCATTTGTATTAGTACAGGACTAAGTAACTGAACTACAGCTTATATACAGTGTCAGATATATATCAGACACTAAAAGAACATCAGTTATATCATAAGATTTACTTACATTGTACACAGGGTCTTGGGTGGTCTCACATTGAATGTCAGTTTTTGGTAGATTTTGTCAACATGAATTCCTAATAAGACTCCTATCATGATGTCTCCAGGTTGTGTTATCCCCTCCAGCACTGACAGAGGTGACAGTCTGCATCTCTGATCCATGGAGCAGACAATTAAAATGAGGTGAAACATGATGACATTGAAACACCCGGTATTTCTATAGTTCATGTTGTGGGAATTAGCCAGTAGATAATCTGTAAACAGAAAATATGCATCACTGTTCATGTTCTATATGTGGATGGGGATGTGTGCTGGAGGTGTAGTGGTATAGAGATGTGTAGGGATGGGGATGTGTGCTGGAGGTGTAGTGGTATAGAGATGTGTAGGGATGGGGATGTGTGCTGGAGGTGTAGTGGTATAGAGATGTGTAGGGATGGGGATGTGTGCTGGAGGTGTAGTGGTATAGAGATGTGTAGGGATGGGGATGTGTGCTCGAGGTGTAGTGGTATAGAGATGTGTAGGGATGGGGATGTGTGCTCGAGGTGTAGTGGTATAGAGATGTGTAGGGATGGGGATGTGTGCTGGAGATGTAGTAGTATAGAGATGTGTAGGGATGGGGATGTGTGCTGGAGGTGTAGTAGTATAGAGATGTGTAGGGATGGGGATGTGTGCTGGAGGTGTAGTGGTATAGAGATGTGTAGGGATGGGTATGTGTTCTCGAGGTGTAGTGGTATAGAGATGTGTAGGGATGGGGATGTGTGCTCGAGGTGTAGTGGTATAGAGATATGTAGGGATGGGGATGTGTGCTGGAGGTGTAGTAATATAGAGATGTGTAGGGATGGGGATGTGTGCTGGAGGTGTAGTGGTATAGAGATGTGTAGGGATGGGGATGTGTGCTGGAGGTGTAGTTGTGTAGAGATGTGTAGGGATGGGGATGTATGCTGGAGGTGTAGTGGTATAGAGATGTGTAGGAGTGTAGAGAGTGTAGAGAGTGTTTGATGGAGGTGCAGTGACAGTGATAGAAGGAAGATAAAAGAAACTAGCCACCTTATTCTGGCCCCTATTTATTAATGATAGCAATATTATCATGAACCCTTTCAATTCTTATCGCAAAGATAAGGATTGAAAGATCATGTGCATTTATTAAAAAAACTTCAACAGGAAAAGCAGTCATGAAAGCCTGCTGAACCTGCCAAGACCTGTCTCCTATGTTTTCTATGGTCACCATCGCAAGGTAGCCACCTGTGCGATATTGACCGGAGGGGAGAGCAGTAACATGCGATGAGGGATCCGTAGATCCCTCTACTGCAATGTTCTCCACATAGAGCAGACCTAAAAAATGACACATACGGTAATGTACACCGTCCTGAGCTGGCGTACATTACCGTATGTGTAAAAGGGTTTTCGTTACTTCTTAAATAGCGGTACAGAGCAGTCCCCATAGACATCTCTGGTCACTGCTCTGTATTTCAAAAGAAAAATGCAAAGCAGCAGATATCTGCTACTATGCACTATTAATAGATTTGAAGGATACTTAGAGTTGCGGGGAATGTACAGTAAAATAATGATTAATAAATAGACCCATCTATGGTGTAACAGCATCAACATCAGATTAACTGCAATGCCAAAAAGTGGGTGTTAGAAAACTCCCTGAGGCGCTAGTTCTCCCATATAAATATGAGTCAATACTAACAGATACTAAGCTTCTGTCCTCAGAGTTTTGTGCTAAACCTCACACATAAAAAATGTGACGCTAAATAAAATAAAATGATAGGAGGACTGCGCTAAAGAGCTGCGAATATGTACTGATACTCTGAATAAAATGCAGTGTTCGCAACTCCTTTACAATTATACAATACACATTTATTGATACAACTTAAAATATATATTGTTTGTAACCACAAACATATAACATATGATATATTATAATCACTTTAGAAATGATCTCTCTAAGACCGAGACTTAAAAGACTGAGACAAATAGATTATATAAAAGTTCAGTTCTGTTTCTGAATTAGCTTTACACTCAGAGAGGACAATGCAATAATTATATCAGTAATGTCTCCAAATTACCACATATGTGGCTTGATGTTAAATAGATAGACAAATGAATGTATCTTACTCACGTATCAGTTCTTTGACGTTTAATGCACACACCAAACACCTTACCGTGTTACTGTACATCAAGGCACTTTCCTCAGAAAGGTAAGCAGTGACAGTGATGTGTTTATAGACGAGCATAAGGTAAATGAAAGAGGTTTATTTACAATAATGTGTGTATGGATGGCAATGAACGAGAGAGAGAGAGGAGTATAATGGAGGTGGAATGACTGTGATGTGTGCGGAAGAGGGTGTGTAATGGATAGATGGGTTGGGTACGGTTTTTCAGTTTCGAAAAATCCGACACTCACTGCACAGTTTACTGTAAACGCAACATGTATTCATTTAAATTTAAAGTGGCAATGCAGGGCCTCCGCAGGATAAGTGTTCAAATACTTAACCCGTCATTGCCACTTTAAATTCAGATGAATACAAGTCGCGCTGATAGGAAACTGCATTGCCGGACACTTCTACAAGCGAAATGACTTGCGGTCAGCACTCGGGTCCATCGGTGATCTGCAGAGTCGCTTTAAAGGTAAGTCTATAAATATAAGCATCACTTTTTAAAACTTTTGGGGGGTTTTGGGGGGTGAAGCGGTTGTGTCGGAATAGTATGTATAGTGATGGGATGTATAGTGACGGTGAAAGGTGTATTGATGATATGTGTGATGGATGTATAGTGACAGTGATGTGTGTATAGATGATATGTGTGATGGATGTATAGTGACAGTGATGTGTGTATAGATGATATGTGTGATGGATGTATAGTGACAGTGAGGTGTGTATAGATGATATGTGTGATGGATGTATAGGGACAGTGATGTGTGTATAGATGATATGTGTGATGGATGTATAGTGACAGTGATGTGTGTATAGATGATATGTGTGATGGATGTATAGTGACAGTGATGTGTATATACATGATATGTGTGATGGATGTATAGTGACAGTGAGGTGTATATAGATGATATGTGTGATGGATGTATAGTGAGAGTGATGTATATAGATGATATGTGTGATGGATATATAGTGACAGTGATGTGTGTATAGATGATATGTGTGATGGATGTATAGTGATGGCGAGGTGTATATAGATGATATGTGTGATGGATATATAGTGACAGTGATGTGTATATAGATGATATGTGTGATGGATGTATAGTGACAGTGATGTGTGTATAGATGATATGTGTGATGGATGTATAGTGACAGTGATGTGTATATAGATGATATGTGTGATGGATGTATAGTGATGGCGAGGTGTATTTAGATGATATGTGAGATGGATATATAGTGACAGTGATGTGTGTATAGATGATATGTGTGTTGGATGTATAGTGACAGTGATGTGTATAAAGATGATATGTGTGATGGATGTATAGTGACAGTGATGTGTATAGATGATATGTGTGTTGGATGTATAGTGACAGTGATGTGTGTATAGATGATATGTGTGATGGATGTATAGTAACAGTGATGTGTGTATAGATGATTTGTGTGATGGATGTATAGTAACAGTGATGTGTGTATAGATGATATGTGTGATGGATGTATAGTGACAGTGATGTGTGTATAGATGATATGTGTGATGGATGTATAGTAACAGTGATGTGTGTATAGATGATATGTGTGATGGATGTATAGTAACAGTGATGTGTGTATAGATGATATGTGTGATGGATGTATAGTGACAGTGATGTGTGTATAGAAGATATGTGTGATGGATGTATAGTGACAGTGAAGTGTGTATAGATGATATGTGTGATGGATGTATAGTGACAGTGATGTGTGTATAGAAGATATGTGTAATGGATGTATAGTGACAGTGAGGTGTATTGATGATATGTGTGATGGATATATAGTGACAGTGATGTGTATAGATGATATGTGTGATGGATGTATAGTGACAGTGATGTGTGTATAGATGATATGTGTGATGGATGTATACTGACAGTGATGTGTATAGATGATATGTGTGTTGGATGTATAGTGACAGTGATGTGTATATAGATGATATGTGTGATGGATGTATAGTGACAGTGAGGTGTGTATAGATGATATGTGTGATGGATATATAGTGACAGTGATGTGTATAGATGATATGTGTGTTGGATGTATAGTGACAGTGATGTGTATATAGATGATATGTGTGATGGATGTATAGTGACAGTGATGTGTATAGATGATATGTGTGTTGGATGTATAGTGACAGTGATGTGTGTATAGAAGATATGTGTAATGGATGTATAGTGACAGTGAGGTGTATTGATGATATGTGTGATGGATATATAGTGACAGTGATGTGTATAGATGATATGTGTGATGGATGTATAGTGACAGTGATGTGTGTATAGATGATATGTGTGATGGATGTATAGTGACAGTGATGTGTATAGATGATATGTGTGATGGATGTATAGTGACAATGATGTGTGTATAGATGATATGTGTGATGGATGTATAGTGACAGTGATATGTATATAGATGATATGTGTGATGGATGTATAGTGATGGCGAGGTGTATATAGATGATATGTGTGATGGATGTATAGGGACAGTGATGTGTGTATAGATGATATGTGTGATGGATGTATAGTGACAGTGATGTGTGTATAGATGATATGTGTGATGGATGTACAGTAACAGTGAGGTGTATAGATGATATGTGTGATGGATGTATAGTAACAGTGAGGTGTATAGATGATATGTGTGATGGATGTATAGTGACAGTGATGTGTATAGATGATATGTGTGATAGATGTATAGTGACAGTGATGTGTGTATAGATGATATGTGTGATAGATGTATAGTGACAGTGATGTGTGTATAGATGATATGTGTGATGGATATATAGTGACAGTGATGTGTGTATAGATGATATGTGTGATGGATATATAGTGACAGTGATGTGTATAGATGATATGTGTGATGGATGTATAGTGACAGTGATGTGTGTATAAATGATATGTGTGATGGATATATAGTGACAGTGATGTGTGTATAGATGATATGTGTGATGGATGTATAGTGAGAGTGATGTGTGTATAGATGATATGTGTGATGGATGTATAGTGACAGTGATGTGTGTATAGATGATATGTGTGATGGATGTATAGTGACAGTGATGTGTGTATAGATGATATGTGTGATGGATGTATAGTGACAGTGATGTGTGTATAGATGATATGTGTGATGGATATATAGTGACAGTGATGTGTATATAGATGATATGTGTGATGGATGTATAGTGACAGTGATGTGTGTATAGATGATATGTGTGATGAATGTATAGTGACAGTGATGTGTGTATAGATGATATGTGTGATGGATGTTTAGATACAGTGATGTGTATAGATGATATGTGTGATGGATGTATAGTGACAGTGATGTGTATATAGATGATATGTGTGATGGATGTATAGTGACAGTGATGTGTATATAGATGATATGTGTGATGGATGTATAGTGACAGTGATGTGTATATAGATGATATGTGTGATGGATGTATAGTGACAGTGATGTGTGTATAGATGATATGTGTGATGGATGTATAGTGACAGTGATGTGTGTATAGATGATCTGTGTGATGGATATATAGTGACAGTGATGTGTATAGATGATA
Organism: Mixophyes fleayi; assembly: GCF_038048845.1. Taxonomy (NCBI): domain Eukaryota; kingdom Metazoa; phylum Chordata; class Amphibia; order Anura; family Limnodynastidae; genus Mixophyes; species Mixophyes fleayi. The sequence goes on from NC_134405.1 coordinate 23,204,139, forward strand.
TGTGTGATGGATGTATAGTGACAGTGATGTGTATAGATGATATGTGTGATGGATGTATAGTGACAGTGATGTGTATAGATGATATGTGTGATGGATGTATAGTGACAGTGATGTGTATATAGATGATATGTGTGATGGATGTATAGTGACAGTGATGTGTATATAGATGATATGTGTGACGGATGTATAGTAACAGTGATGTGTATAGATGATATGTGTGATGGATGTATAGTGACAGTGATGTGTATATAGATGATATGTGTGATGGATGTATAGTGACAGTGATGTGTATATAGATGATACGTGTGATGGATGTATAGTGACAGTGATGTGTGTGTATAGATAATATGTGTGATAGATGTATAGTGACAGTGATGTGTGTATAGATGATATGTGTGATGGATATATAGTGACAGTGATGTGTATAGATGATATGTGTGATGGATGTATAGTGACAGTGATGTGTATAGATGATATGTGTGATGGATGTATAGTGACAGTGATGTGTGTATAGATGATATGTGTGATGGATGTATAGTGACAGTGATGTGTATAGATGATATGTGTGATAGATGTATAGTGACAGTGATGTGTGTATAGATGATATGTGTGATGGATATATAGTGACAGTGATGTGTGTATAGATGATATGTGTGATAGATGCATAGTGACAGTGATGTGTGTATAGATGATATGTGTAATGGATATATAGTGACAGTGATGTGTGTATAGATGATATGTGTGATGGATGTATAGTGACAGTGAGGTGTATAGATGATATGTGTGATGGATGTATAGTAACAGTGAGGTGTATAGATGATATGTGTGATGGATGTATAGTAACAGTGAGGTGTATAGATGATATGTGTGATGGATGTATAGTGACAGTGATGTGTATAGATGATATGTGTGATAGATGTATAGTGACAGTGATGTGTGTATAGATGATATGTGTGATAGATGTATAGTGACAGTGATGTGTGTATAGATGATATGTGTGATGGATATATAGTGACAGTGATGTGTGTATAGATGATATGTGTGATGGATATATAGTGACAGTGATGTGTATAGATGATATGTGTGATGGATGTATAGTGACAGTGATGTGTGTATAAATGATATGTGTGATGGATATATAGTGACAGTGATGTGTGTATAGATGATATGTGTGATGGATATATAGTGACAGTGATGTGTATAGATGATATGTGTGATGGATGTATAGTGACAGTGATGTGTATAGATGATATGTGTGATGGATGTATAGTGACAGTGATGTGTGTATAGATGATATGTGTGATGGATGTATAGTGACAGTGATGTGTATAGATGATATGTGTGATAGATGTATAGTGACAGTGATGTGTGTATAGATGATATGTGTGATGGATATATAGTGACAGTGATGTGTGTATAGATGATATGTGTGATAGATGCATAGTGACAGTGATGTGTGTATAGATGATATGTGTAATGGATATATAGTGACAGTGATGTGTGTATAGATGATATGTGTGATGGATGTATAGTGACAGTGAGGTGTATAGATGATATGTGTGATGGATGTATAGTAACAGTGAGGTTTATAGATGATATGTGTGATGGATGTATAGTAACAGTGAGGTGTATAGATGATATGTGTGATGGATGTATAGTGACAGTGATGTGTATAGATGATATGTGTGATAGATGTATAGTGACAGTGATGTGTGTATAGATGATATGTGTGATAGATGTATAGTGACAGTGATGTGTGTATAGATGATATGTGTGATGGATATATAGTGACAGTGATGTGTGTATAGATGATATGTGTGATGGATATATAGTGACAGTGATGTGTATAGATGATATGTGTGATGGATGTATAGTGACAGTGATGTGTGTATAAATGATATGTGTGATGGATATATAGTGACAGTGATGTGTGTATAGATGATATGTGTGATGGATGTATAGTGAGAGTGATGTGTGTATAGATGATATGTGTGATGGATGTATAGTGACAGTGATGTGTGTATAGATGATATGTGTGATGGATGTATAGTGACAGTGATGTGTGTATAGATGATATGTGTGATGGATGTATAGTGACAGTGATGTGTGTATAGATGATATGTGTGATGGATATATAGTGACAGTGATGTGTATATAGATGATATGTGTGATGGATGTATAGTGACAGTGATGTGTGTATAGATGATATGTGTGATGAATGTATAGTGACAGTGATGTGTGTATAGATGATATGTGTGATGGATGTATAGATACAGTGATGTGTATAGATGATATGTGTGATGGATGTATAGTGACAGTGATGTGTATATAGATGATATGTGTGATGGATGTATAGTGACAGTGATGTGTATATAGATGATATGTGTGATGGATGTATAGTGACAGTGATGTGTATATAGATGATATGTGTGATGGATGTATAGTGACAGTGATGTGTGTATAGATGATATGTGTGATGGATGTATAGTGACAGTGATGTGTGTATAGATGATCTGTGTGATGGATATATAGTGACAGTGATGTGTATAGATGATATGTGTGATGGATGTATAGTGACAGTGATGTGTATAGATGATATGTGTGATGGATGTATAGTGACAGTGATGTGTATAGATGATATGTGTGATGGATGTATAGTGACAGTGATGTGTATATAGATGATATGTGTGATGGATGTATAGTGACAGTGATGTGTATATAGATGATATGTGTGATGGATGTATAGTGACAGTGATGTGTGTGTATAGATAATATGTGTGATAGATGTATAGTGACAGTGATGTGTGTATAGATGATATGTGTGATGGATATATAGTGACAGTGATGTGTATAGATGATATGTGTGATGGATGTATAGTGACAGTGATGTGTGTATAGATGATATGTGTGATGGATGTATAATGACAGTGATGTGTATATAGATGATATGTGTGATGGATATATAGTGACAGTAATGTGTATATAGATGATATGTGTGATGGATGTATAGTGACAGTGATGTGTGTATATAGATAATATGTGTGATAGATGTATAGTGACAGTGATGTGTGTATAGATGATATGTGTGTGTGTGATGGATGTATAGTGACAGTGATGTGTATAGATGATATGTGTGATGGATATATAGTGGCAGTGATGTGTGTATAGATGATATGTGTGATGGATGTATAGTGACAGTGATGTGTGTATAGATGATATGTGTGATGGATGTATAGTGACAGTGATGTGTATAGATGATATCTGTGATGGATGTATAGTGACAGTGATGTGTGTATAGATGATATGTGTGATGGATATATAGTGACAGTGATGTGTATAGATGATATGTGTGATGGATATATAGTGACAGTGATGTGTGTATAGATGATATGTGTGATAGATGTATAGTGACAGTGATGTGTGTTTAGATGATATGTGTGATGGATGTATAGTAACAGTGATGTGTGTATAGATGATATGTGTGATGGATGTATAGTGACAGTGATGTGTATAGATGATATGTGTGATGGATATATAGTGACAGTGATGTGTGTATAGATGATATGTGTGATGGATGTATAGTGACAGTGATGTGTGTATAGATGATATGTGTGATGGATATATAGTGACAGTGATGTGTGTATAGATGATATGTGTGATGGATGTATAGTGACAGTGATGTGTGTATAGATGATATGTGTGATGGATGTATAGTGACAGTGATGTGTGTATAGATGATATGTGTGATGGATGTATAGTGACAGTGATGTGTGTATAGATGATATGTGTGATGGATATATAGTGACAGTGATGTGTATATAGATGATATGTGTGATGGATGTATAGTGACAGTGATGTGTGTATAGATGATATGTGTGATGAATGTATAGTGACAGTGATGTGTGTATAGATGATATGTGTGATGGATGTATAGATACAGTGATGTGTATAGATGATATGTGTGATGGATGTATAGTGACAGTGATGTGTATATAGATGATATGTGTGATGGATGTATAGTGACAGTGATGTGTATATAGATGATATGTGTGATGGATGTATAGTGACAGTGATGTGTATATAGATGATATGTGTGATGGATGTATAGTGACAGTGATGTGTGTATAGATGATATGTGTGATGGATGTATAGTGACAGTGATGTGTGTATAGATGATCTGTGTGATGGATATATAGTGACAGTGATGTGTATAGATGATATGTGTGATGGATGTATAGTGACAGTGATGTGTATAGATGATATGTGTGATGGATGTATAGTGACAGTGATGTGTATAGATGATATGTGTGATGGATGTATAGTGACAGTGATGTGTATATAGATGATATGTGTGATGGATGTATAGTGACAGTGATGTGTATATAGATGATATGTGTGACGGATGTATAGTAACAGTGATGTGTATAGATGATATGTGTGATGGATGTATAGTGACAGTGATGTGTATATAGATGATATGTGTGATGGATGTACAGTGACAGTGATGTGTATATAGATGATACGTGTGATGGATGTATAGTGACAGTGATGTGTGTGTATAGATAATATGTGTGATAGATGTATAGTGACAGTGATGTGTGTATAGATGATATGTGTGATGGATATATAGTGACAGTGATGTGTATAGATGATATGTGTGATGGATGTATAGTGACAGTGATGTGTATAGATGATATGTGTGATGGATGTATAGTGACAGTGATGTGTGTATAGATGATATGTGTGATGGATGTATAGTGACAGTGATGTGTATAGATGATATGTGTGATAGATGTATAGTGACAGTGATGTGTGTATAGATGATATGTGTGATGGATATATAGTGACAGTGATGTGTGTATAGATGATATGTGTGATAGATGCATAGTGACAGTGATGTGTGTATAGATGATATGTGTAATGGATATATAGTGACAGTGATGTGTGTATAGATGATATGTGTGATGGATGTATAGTGACAGTGAGGTGTATAGATGATATGTGTGATGGATGTATAGTAACAGTGAGGTGTATAGATGATATGTGTGATGGATGTATAGTAACAGTGAGGTGTATAGATGATATGTGTGATGGATGTATAGTGACAGTGATGTGTATAGATGATATGTGTGATAGATGTATAGTGACAGTGATGTGTGTATAGATGATATGTGTGATAGATGTATAGTGACAGTGATGTGTGTATAGATGATATGTGTGATGGATATATAGTGACAGTGATGTGTGTATAGATGATATGTGTGATGGATATATAGTGACAGTGATGTGTATAGATGATATGTGTGATGGATGTATAGTGACAGTGATGTGTGTATAAATGATATGTGTGATGGATATATAGTGACAGTGATGTGTGTATAGATGATATGTGTGATGGATGTATAGTGAGAGTGATGTGTGTATAGATGATATGTGTGATGAATGTATAGTGACAGTGATGTGTGTATAGATGATATGTGTGATGGATGTATAGATACAGTGATGTGTATAGATGATATGTGTGATGGATGTATAGTGACAGTGATGTGTATATAGATGATATGTGTGATGGATGTATAGTGACAGTGATGTGTATATAGATGATATGTGTGATGGATGTATAGTGACAGTGATGTGTATATAGATGATATGTGTGATGGATGTATAGTGACAGTGATGTGTGTATAGATGATATGTGTGATGGATGTATAGTGACAGTGATGTGTGTATAGATGATCTGTGTGATGGATATATAGTGACAGTGATGTGTATAGATGATATGTGTGATGGATGTATAGTGACAGTGATGTGTATAGATGATATGTGTGATGGATGTATAGTGACAGTGATGTGTATAGATGATATGTGTGATGGATGTATAGTGACAGTGATGTGTATATAGATGATATGTGTGATGGATGTATAGTGACAGTGATGTGTATATAGATGATACGTGTGATGGATGTATAGTGACAGTTATGTGTGTGTATAGATAATATGTGTGATAGATGTATAGTGACAGTGATGTGTGTATAGATGATATGTGTGATGGATATATAGTGACAGTGATGTGTGTATAGATGATATGTGTGATGGATGTATAGTGACAGTGATGTGTGTATAGATGATATGTGTGATGGATGTATAATGACAGTGATGTGTATATAGATGATATGTGTGATGGATATATAGTGACAGTAATGTGTATATAGATGATATGTGTGATGGATGTATAGTGACAGTGATGTGTGTATAGATGATATGTGTGATGGATGTATAGTGACAGTGATGTGTGTATAGATGATCTGTGTGATGGATATATAGTGACAGTGATGTGTATAGATGATATGTGTGATGGATGTATAGTGACAGTGATGTGTATAGATGATATGTGTGATGGATGTATAGTGACAGTGATGTGTATAGATGATATGTGTGATGGATGTATAGTGACAGTGATGTGTATATAGATGATATGTGTGATGGATGTATAGTGACAGTGATGTGTATATAGATGATATGTGTGACGGATGTATAGTAACAGTGATGTGTATAGATGATATGTGTGATGGATGTATAGTGACAGTGATGTGTATATAGATGATATGTGTGATGGATGTATAGTGACAGTGATGTGTATATAGATGATACGTGTGATGGATGTATAGTGACAGTGATGTGTGTGTATAGATAATATGTGTGATAGATGTATAGTGACAGTGATGTGTGTATAGATGATATGTGTGATGGATATATAGTGACAGTGATGTGTATAGATGATATGTGTGATGGATGTATAGTGACAGTGATGTGTGTATAGATGATATGTGTGATGGATGTATAATGACAGTGATGTGTATATAGATGATATGTGTGATGGATATATAGTGACAGTAATGTGTATATAGATGATATGTGTGATGGATGTATAGTGACAGTGATGTGTGTATATAGATAATATGTGTGATAGATGTATAGTGACAGTGATGTGTGTATAGATGATATGTGTGTGTGTGATGGATGTATAGTGACAGTGATGTGTATAGATGATATGTGTGATGGATATATAGTGGCAGTGATGTGTGTATAGATGATATGTGTGATGGATGTATAGTGACAGTGATGTGTGTATAGATGATATGTGTGATGGATGTATAGTGACAGTGATGTGTATAGATGATATCTCTGATGGATGTATAGTGACAGTGATGTGTGTATAGATGATATGTGTGATGGATATATAGTGACAGTGATGTGTATAGATGATATGTGTGATGGATATATAGTGACAGTGATGTGTGTATAGATGATATGTGTGATAGATGTATAGTGACAGTGATGTGTGTTTAGATGATATGTGTGATGGATGTATAGTAACAGTGATGTGTGTATAGATGATATGTGTGATGGATGTATAGTGACAGTGATGTGTATAGATGATATGTGTGATGGATATATAGTGACAGTGATGTGTGTATAGATGATATGTGTGATGGATGTATAGTGACAGTGATGTGTGTATAGATGATATGTGTGATGGATGTATAGTGACAGTGATGTGTGTATAGATGATATGTGTGATGGATGTATAGTGACAGTGATGTGTGTATAGATGATATGTGTGATGGATATATAGTGACAGTGATGTGTATATAGATGATATGTGTGATGGATGTATAGTGACAGTGATGTGTGTATAGATGATATGTGTGATGAATGTATAGTGACAGTGATGTGTGTATAGATGATATGTGTGATGGATGTATAGATACAGTGATGTGTATAGATGATATGTGTGATGGATGTATAGTGACAGTGATGTGTATATAGATGATATGTGTGATGGATGTATAGTGACAGTGATGTGTATATAGATGATATGTGTGATGGATGTATAGTGACAGTGATGTGTATATAGATGATATGTGTGATGGATGTATAGTGACAGTGATGTGTGTATAGATGATATGTGTGATGGATGTATAGTGACAGTGATGTGTGTATAGATGATCTGTGTGATGGATATATAGTGACAGTGATGTGTATAGATGATATGTGTGATGGATGTATAGTGACAGTGATGTGTATAGATGATATGTGTGATGGATGTATAGTGACAGTGATGTGTATAGATGATATGTGTGATGGATGTATAGTGACAGTGATGTGTATATAGATGATATGTGTGATGGATGTATAGTGACAGTGATGTGTATATAGATGATATGTGTGACGGATGTATAGTAACAGTGATGTGTATAGATGATATGTGTGATGGATGTATAGTGACAGTGATGTGTATATAGATGATATGTGTGATGGATGTATAGTGACAGTGATGTGTATATAGATGATACGTGTGATGGATGTATAGTGACAGTGATGTGTGTGTATAGATAATATGTGTGATAGATGTATAGTGACAGTGATGTGTGTATAGATGATATGTGTGATGGATATATAGTGACAGTGATGTGTATAGATGATATGTGTGATGGATGTATAGTGACAGTGATGTGTATAGATGATATGTGTGATGGATGTATAGTGACAGTGATGTGTGTATAGATGATATGTGTGATGGATGTATAGTGACAGTGATGTGTATAGATGATATGTGTGATAGATGTATAGTGACAGTGATGTGTGTATAGATGATATGTGTGATGGATATATAGTGACAGTGATGTGTGTATAGATGATATGTGTGATAGATGCATAGTGACAGTGATGTGTGTATAGATGATATGTGTAATGGATATATAGTGACAGTGATGTGTGTATAGATGATATGTGTGATGGATGTATAGTGACAGTGAGGTGTATAGATGATATGTGTGATGGATGTATAGTAACAGTGAGGTGTTTAGATGATATGTGTGATGGATGTATAGTAACAGTGAGGTGTATAGATGATATGTGTGATGGATGTATAGTGACAGTGATGTGTATAGATGATATGTGTGATAGATGTATAGTGACAGTGATGTGTGTATAGATGATATGTGTGATAGATGTATAGTGACAGTGATGTGTGTATAGATGATATGTGTGATGGATATATAGTGACAGTGATGTGTGTATAGATGATATGTGTGATGGATATATAGTGACAGTGATGTGTATAGATGATATGTGTGATGGATGTATAGTGACAGTGATGTGTGTATAAATGATATGTGTGATGGATATATAGTGACAGTGATGTGTGTATAGATGATATGTGTGATGGATGTATAGTGAGAGTGATGTGTGTATAGATGATATGTGTGATGAATGTATAGTGACAGTGATGTGTGTATAGATGATATGTGTGATGGATGTATAGATACAGTGATGTGTATAGATGATATGTGTGATGGATGTATAGTGACAGTGATGTGTATATAGATGATATGTGTGATGGATGTATAGTGACAGTGATGTGTATATAGATGATATGTGTGATGGATGTATAGTGACAGTGATGTGTATATAGATGATATGTGTGATGGATGTATAGTGACAGTGATGTGTGTATAGATGATATGTGTGATGGATGTATAGTGACAGTGATGTGTGTATAGATGATCTGTGTGATGGATATATAGTGACAGTGATGTGTATAGATGATATGTGTGATGGATGTATAGTGACAGTGATGTGTATAGATGATATGTGTGATGGATGTATAGTGACAGTGATGTGTATAGATGATATGTGTGATGGATGTATAGTGACAGTGATGTGTATATAGATGATATGTGTGATGGATGTATAGTGACAGTGATGTGTATATAGATGATATGTGTGACGGATGTATAGTAACAGTGATGTGTATAGATGATATGTGTGATGGATGTATAGTGACAGTGATGTGTATATAGATGATATGTGTGATGGATGTATAGTGACAGTGATGTGTATATAGATGATACGTGTGATGGATGTATAGTGACAGTGATGTGTGTGTATAGATAATATGTGTGATAGATGTATAGTGACAGTGATGTGTGTATAGATGATATGTGTGATGGATATATAGTGACAGTGATGTGTATAGATGATATGTGTGATGGATGTATAGTGACAGTGATGTGTGTATAGATGATATGTGTGATGGATGTATAATGACAGTGATGTGTATATAGATGATATGTGTGATGGATATATAGTGACAGTAATGTGTATATAGATGATATGTGTGATGGATGTATAGTGACAGTGATGTGTGTATATAGATAATATGTGTGATAGATGTATAGTGACAGTGATGTGTGTATAGATGATATGTGTGTGTGTGATGGATGTATAGTGACAGTGATGTGTATAGATGATATGTGTGATGGATATATAGTGGCAGTGATGTGTGTATAGATGATATGTGTGATGGATGTATAGTGACATTGATGTGTGTATAGATGATATGTGTGATGGATGTATAGTGACAGTGATGTGTATAGATGATATCTCTGATGGATGTATAGTGACAGTGATGTGTGTATAGATGATATGTGTGATGGATATATAGTGACAGTGATGTGTATAGATGATATGTGTGATGGATATATAGTGACAGTGATGTGTGTATAGATGATATGTGTGATAGATGTATAGTGACAGTGATGTGTGTTTAGATGATATGTGTGATGGATGTATAGTAACAGTGATGTGTGTATAGATGATATGTGTGATGGATGTATAGTGACAGTGATGTGTATAGATGATATGTGTGATGGATATATAGTGACAGTGATGTGTGTATAGATGATATGTGTGATGGATGTATAGTGACAGTGATGTGTGTATAGATGATATGTGTGATGGATATATAGTGACAGTGATGTGTGTATAGATGATATGTGTGATGGATGTATAGTGACAGTGATGTGTATAGATGATATGTGTGATGGATGTATAGTGACGGTGATGTGTGTATAGATGATATGTGTGATGGATATATAGTGACAGTGATGTGTGTATAGATGATATGTGTGATGGATGTATAGTGACAGTGATGTGTATAGATGATATGTGTGATGGATGTATAGTGACAGTGATGTGTGTATAGATGATATGTGTGATGGATGTATAGTGAAATTGATGTGTGTATAGATGATATGTGTGTTGGATGTATAGTGACAGTGAGGTGTGTATAGATGATATGTGTGATGGATGTATAGTGAAAGTGATGTGTGTATAGATGATATGTGTGATGGATATATAGTGACAGTGATGTGTGTATAGATGATATGTGTGATGGATGTATAGTAACAGTGAGGTGTGTATAGATGATATGTGTGATGGATGTATAGTGAAAGTGATGTGTGTATAGATGATATGTGTGATGGATATATAGTGACAGTGATGTGTGTATAGATGATATGTGTGATGGATGTATAGTAACAGTGATGTGTGTATAGATGAATATAATAGGTGTCATATACTTACATCACCTCAAGTCTCTCTATATTCTTACTCACTGCTATCACCCAACTTTATAGAGATAACTATAATTATATGTAATGATCTGAGTTAATAAATAGATTGCTGTTTGCTCTGGGTATTCATAGTAACATTCCCTTATCACAATGAGTTAATTGTGGAGCATTCTCAGCGGTCTGGTTACAAATGAGATTTGTGGACGTTATAGTTTAGGGAAAAAAATTACATAATTGTGCAGATGTGACTTCCCAGCTGTGGGTGGAATCATTATGACTACACATAAATTTTTATTATTACATTTAATAAAATAAAAATCAAAAGACTCACAATTATTATAAAAATAGATCATATACTACTTACAGTTCTCATGTAATATTGAAAACTAAATGTGTGACCCGTCTACCAGTAAAAAAGAGCACCCAGGCTGTAGGGATGACCTGAGTCTCTGTCACCATCTACATAAACTATTTCAAATCTTAAATGAGCAATTCCATGAAATTATTATGTTAACAGTCTACTTACCTCATACCATTAACCTGTACTTACTGCTGGCATACACAATGTATAACTACTGTACCCACATACTTGTGAGCTGAGTAGCTATCTTGAAGTTATAGTCTAACACAAACTGGATGCCATCACTGTGTACAGTAACAGAGAGTCTTTACTACTCTAACCAATGACAACACACAGAGGAGATAATTTTCAAAGAGCAAAATGTCTGCCTTTCAGAGCAAAATTAGCTTTGGACTCACCACACACCACAGTTTGTAAGAGTAGACTTAGATCTCCACCATAGAATAGATTCACAGATGAAGTTGACCTCATCTGAGTCAGAGAAGGCGGTTTGCACAGGGGAGGAAATGAATTGGATAGAATGAAAACATGATATAGGTGCTCCAAGGTGTTCCATAACACTGCTATTTTTGTTATGTTTTATTGTTTTTTGTTTTATATCCCGGTCTCATCCCTATTTGACAGATTAGCTCCCACGAATGGTGTACTATTTTAGATATTCTCCTTTCCCATCCTTTTTTTTTACTCCCTCACTCTAGTTCCATTTTATATCTGTAAGGTGGTGACCCTCCCATTTTCCGTCTGCCTGCTTTCCACTGTATAAAGCAACTTGGGCAGTTAAAGTGTTAATTTTTTTGTCAAGTTTTGGAAAAGTAGTTCAATCAGGGCTGTTAACTTTAGTAGAGAAAGATGAGAGGAATTCCACGGCTCTGGTTAGCACTAGACCTCATTCTGGTAATCCTATTGGTCTTCATGGCTGTCAAGAAACGGGGAGCTACTGGACTGAGAACTATTTATTCATCACCCGTTTCTCACGGTTTAATGTACTTTTTAATCATTGGCCCAATCTAAGTATATACACCAGAGCATCGGTGTATTATTATTTCATGTTATTAGGTAAATTTTGGCCTTGCTATTACCTGCAATATTATATGTATTAGAAATATTAAGAATATTGCCATATTGTGTGAAAATAACAGGACAGCAGAAGTAATTTTGCTTGTGTTACATAATGTAATTACTAGTTGTCTCAAATAACCATTGTCATGAGGTACATCTTAGATTTGGTTTGCAATCAGAACAATGTCTGAGTTAACTAGCTGGCAGCCCAAATTAATTAGCTAGGCCAACAGATAATCTGAGAGGTAATTAGGTTAGACCTTCTAGATGGTATGCAGTGTGAATCCACAGTAATATACTGACTGAAATAGCTTTGGGAAATGTATTAACATGTATCAATATAAATGTTATTGTATCAAAATGTATCACAGATTCAGATTGTGTAATGCTGCAGATACAATGTGTCAAATGCCTTGTTGTTTCACGCAAGCGTGAAGTGTCATTCCTTGATGTTCTATTGTGACCCTTTGTTTAGTGTATTCAGCCAAATAGCTAATTGAGTCAAGCCATTCCATTGTATAATCAAGGTAACGGAGACAGTATGTCTAATAGTTAAAGTATCCACTGATAGACTACTACTGTAATGGGGAGAATTAAGACATTTGACTCTACTCCCTGTGTATACAGCCAAGAATAAAGGGAAAGCAGAATGCCAAGAGAGGCATTCTAGCTTGGAGGATCCTGGTGTACAAGACATCAGCGAAAAGGACTCTGGGCAGGCATTGTAGTGCCGCTGAAGGAAACTCTATCAGGACATGGACTGTGTGAGCCAGTAACCCAGGCTGGGCAACATGGTAACTGTCTAGCTAATCAGTAGTGGAAATATTGTGCTAGGAATAGACTCTGAAAGAGACTGAGGGCTAGATTTACTAAGCTGCGGGTTTGAAAAAGTGGGGATGTTGCCTATAGCAACCAATCAGATTCTAGCTTTCATTTATTTAGTACCTTATACAAAATGACAGCTAGAATCTTATTGGTTGCTATAGGCAACATCCCCACTTTTTCAAACCCGCAGCTTAGTAAATCTAGCCCTGAGATTAATATTTTGGAGTGCTGATAGCAAAAGGCTGCTGGAGGATACATGCTACCATTTACCATGTATCTAAAGAATGTCTTGTGGTGTTGTGCTATTGTAACAAAGCCTTATTTTTTATATACTCTGGTCTATCCAAGTGAGTTGAATCCCACAGTGGGTAACTGCCAACACAGCTAAGGGTGGTATCCTCACAATGGCCATAGGAATGTGTACTCTTTTGAAGGGGGGATGTAAATATAGATCTAACTCTTTAAATATGAGACAGAGTTATGTTATCTGTGCCCGAAGTGACACACTATTGTTCTAGATCTAGGAGCAAATCAAAAAGCTTAATCAAATTGACTTTTGCCATGATTCAACTTTACAAATCCACTGGAGACCTAAAGCCAAGACAACAATTCAAGGTGCACATGATGGATCTAACATACATATCTATATATAATATCTCTTTATATATATAAAAAAGAAGAAAGTTGTTTGTTTGTTTGTGTATTTATTTATTTCTTTGTAATCTCCAACACACCTGCAGCAATTGGGATGAATCCAACGCAAGGTGATCCAGATGGTTCCTGGCCAGGATTTAAAGGGGCTAGGGTCCTGGTCAGACCTCCTGTTGGTGTAAACTGGCCAGATCTTTGACCCAGGGAGTCTGTTCTGGGCCTTCCACTGAATGGATGTGGATAACTTTAAATATAAAAACAAAAACAACACTGAGCAGCCATCTAATGGGTGTGTTGGAAGAGCTACTAAGCTGCTAATTATTTTTATAATGTTGACAGTTACATCCAACTCATTAATAGCTGAATAATTTGAAGATTTAAACACAGGCAGCACCGGGTACTTTAGCTAGTTAATATATATTGATAGAGCAGATTTTTTATTATAAATATAACAGAGGGATGGAATTAGCCCTAGGTGATATAAACGCTGCGGGGGCAGGCAGATGAAAAAGTTCAGGCATAGTAGGAGCTAACTTATATGGGTAGTAGTGGAACTGAGTCATCCAATCGGGAAGGACGGAAGGGGAGGGCTTAGCCTTTCAGAGAGGCTTATAACATATAGGAAAAGGTTTCAACTTCCTCTTACAGTCTGGAGAATTTACCCACCCACCCATTCCCTATTTTGGTATAGGAGTGAGTATTTGTTGGTTGCCACCCGCCACTCCATGGCGCTTTCGCTAATAGGGTGGTCCTAACTCTAAACAGTGAGAGTCCCATATATTTGGGCCATACATATATGTGTTTTTAAATTGAGAGCTAACTTACCAAGAGGTACACCAGAAGCCTTGAAATAGCAATACAGCGCCAGCACTCCCCCACAGCTCAGATAGAGCAACTTCCATTTCTGCACACACTAATTGCCCTTTGGATTAAAACCTTCTTCATTTAATTTCAGTTATAGGGGGTGATTCAATGACATGTGCATGAATTATGGTTAGTGCGTGAAAAAGCTATTCAGAGTCACTGCAGCAATGATTGTGTTAAAATTTGCTTAAATCACTCATTCTCATGTTCCCCTTCATTTCGTACTGTAAAAGAATGTCCAGGTCACTTAGATTGTAACTGAATTTTACCCACAGTGTTTCATTGTTTGAGGTATCATGACATTAACATCAGACAAGCATGAAAGGAACACTACAGCCGGGCTGACCAGCTAAAGCTCATTATGGACAGTTGTGAATATTGATTGTTGTATTTTACTACCAAAATTGTAAGTGTTTATTTTACTGATTAACTGTTTATTATTTACTGATTTACTGATTTATTTTAATAATCCTAATATTCCATTGATAAGAGACTGCATCCTATATTCCTTCAGTCTCATACCAGCGGACCGACAAGTTTTTCCTACTGTGGAAAAGCAGAGATTTTTCATGCTTTGATAAATGACATTGTAAATTCACAACAGGATCATTTTTCTTTATGAAACAGCTTTATCTATTGGAGGTGCCCATCTTTTATTTCAGCACTCTTTTTACACTGTATCTGAAGACCAGACACAGGTATCGTTGATTTTCCATTAGCCCATCTGTATAAATGGTTTAAATGGCTGTGTGAAAGACTAGTCAGACTCTTTGTTACAGGATGTCTTCCGCTTTTCCAATTTGTCCTGAAAATTTTAGTAAGCATTTCTGATTTGCTTGTCATTTTAGTTTATAACTCAAAACATTGGTTGGTTTATCATCATTATAAATATTTTTTACCATAAAAGTCTCAAATCAAGTTATTGAAATGTAATGTTAGAGTTGATTATGTTGCTCATGATGCATCTAACATTCTAATCCCCTTCCATGTAATCTCACACCTCAACTACTGCAACCGCTTCTAGTTGGTCTTCCCATTTGGTAGATCCGCTGCTCCATTGTGTAAATCTGAACACTGGGCCTGATTCATTAAGGATCTTAACTTGAGAACTTCTTATTTCAGTCTCCTGGACAAAACCATGTTACAATGCAAGGGTGCAAATTAGCATTCTGTTTTGCACATAAGTTAAATACTGACTGTTTTTTCATGTAGCACACAAATACTTGATAGCTTATTTGTACACTGAAGTTTAAAGTTGACATTTGTGTGCTACATGAAAAAACAGACAGTATTTAACTTATGTGCAAAACAGAATACTAATTTGCACCCCTTGCATTGTAACATGGTTTTGTCCAGGTGACTGAAATAAGAAGTTTCTCAAGTTAAGATCCTTAATAAATCAGGCCCACTTGCCCTGCAAACTCTTCAGAATCCAATTAAAAATCTTCACCCTGACCTATAAAGCACTGAACACCACCTCAAACACCTCCCCTTCCTATATAATATGCCTCATCTCCAAATGTTCTCCATCTACCCCTCTCTGATATGCTTCTGACCTACGCTACTCCTCTCTAAAAAAAAACACTTCTGACTTCCATATATGAGTCATCTCATTCACCAAAAACTAACCAACTATCTCCGCACCCTTCCCACCAGGCACAGATACCAGATTGTCCTAAACACTCCACCCTGAGTCACACTTCCTCTTCAACTGTGCCCAATTCCCAATAGATTATATGGTCTCAGGAGTAGGATCCTCACCACCCTTATTTCAATCAGCATTGAAGCCTTGCTGACAGACATGTGCAGAATGATTGCTGTGTTTTGATATACCTGTAATTTTGCTAAAAATATTTGTCATTATTTGAGGCTGTTGTTAAAAAATATTCCGTGCCATGGCGCACCATTCACTGTAGTTAAGTCTTGCTCATCAGCATGTAAGAGATGCAGCAATAAATATGTACTTGGTAATATTGGGCAATTCCTGTGCTATGGAAACTATTTCATTTGATGTTGTTTATATATTTACAATGAAGCACATTTATGTAGACAACAAAAAATAAATTATTTTATTAAAAAGTATTTATTATTTATTAATAAATCTACAACCTCATAATCTTAATTTCTAGGATATGCGTATAGGGCAAATGCTGTATTGAAGATTTCTTTCATCAATTACATTAACCAAAATGAAATACTTTGATACACTCTATGAATTTATTGATTTTTTTTTTTAACGAATCAACATAAAAGCTGTGGTGCCCAATGATGACAGTTGAAAAATGTCAGAATACATTCATCCTCCCATGGATTGCTATTTTTTTAAGTGTTGCAGACTGACTATGACTAGCAGACATACTTGTTTTTCCTCCAGAGAGATCTTGAAAAGGAGATAATGATTTATAGGAAGATACCTAAGATAATGTCTATCAGGTTGAGGCATAAAATGTACTTCTATGTGGGATTGCTGCTTTAATTGAAATGGTATACTGGGTAAAATGGATAAGAATATATAAGTAGACTGTATATAGAAGCAAAAAAACAAAAAGTGTTAACAGTCGCGGGCTGTTCCACAGGCGATAACAAGCTTTTTTTTGTCCATGATATGGTCTTAGCTTAAAAAATATATGAGCTACATAAAAAATCCATGTTCCGGCAATATAAGTGCATATGATGACGTGTCCTGCCTCAACTCTGATAATCACCCTTTACTAATTCCTGCAAAAGTACTACTTCAGTGCTGCTGCCCACTTATAAAAGTATGAAACTCCCTACCACCAGATTCTCCACCAGCCTTCCAATCTTTAAACACTTTCTGAAAATCCATTGCTTTATTAGAATTTATCCAAGTCCCACCTATGCTATTCCCCTTAGTGCACCCAACTGTGCCAAACTCCACTCTGAGCCATACTCACTCCTCTATTGTCAGCTGTAACCATCTCCCATTAAATTGCCTTTGTTTTGATGTCTAAATTAATTTTGTCTATCGTGGTCCTGTTTTATGTAAGTCTTGTTTTCTCCACTGTCTGACACTTTGCCTTACAAATCAATGATAATAATGATAAAAGTTATGTAGTACATAAGGAGTTGATTTTGAGCCATCATCTATTTGTAAAACAAGCCTCTAGTCTCATGAACATACCCAACAAGGAAACCTGCAGCATATTATTCCTAGCACTGTTAACATATAATCCATCTGGTGAGCTGTAAGGTTGAAACTATACATAGACAGGATACAAGACTAAAGAAAATTACAGAAGCCATCTAGATATAATTACTGGTCTCCAGGTAAGACTCTGCAAAGTCTGCCTCAGCCTATGTAGACTGCTTACATCTAATAACAAACTCTCTGTATTATGGAGAGCAATTTAAATGTTTCTGAAAAAAATACAAAGAGAGAAAATTTAAATAAAACCTTAAATATCTAGTGTCATTCAAATTAGCATGTTGTCTCTGAGTCTTCACTCTGATTACTTATAATAGAAATAAACTTTATCATTTTCCAACATAAACATTTGTTTTTCTCCGATATACTGTAAGAAACAAAGCACCATTACTAAACATTCTTGTGATAAATATGTTTATCCAGAGACTAATCATAAATAAGTAAAAATATATTTTTGTAATTTTTTTATGTAGCTTTGTGTAACATATTTATTTTGCAATTTTGCACTATTCTATGTAGAGCTGTTGATATTATTTTAGTCTTTATTTTTCATTATGAGATGTCGACAGTTCTTGTCTGGTCTGAACACTATGATGAAACATTTGGGAAGAAACATGCAGATCACCAGAGCCCAACTGGATGCCAAGATGGCAAAGACTTCCATTGCCACAGTATATTTTCCCTGAGCACTGAGTGAGGCTGGGATAAAAGCCACCCAGACACTGAGGAAGGCCAACATGCTGAAAGAGATAAACTGAGCCTCATTAAACCTGTCAGGAAGTCTCCGAGCCAGGAAGGCTACAAGGAAACTAGTGGTGGCCAGAAGAAACAGATAACCTAACATGGTCCAGAATGCAATAGATGATCCCTCATTGCACTCAACAATGATGAGTGCAGGTTTAGTATTAGTGTTATATTGTGGAAATGGAGAAGCTAAAGACAACCAAGTGATGCTTAAGATGAATTGTAGCAGGAAACATATAATAATAATCATGTAGGACACTTGGGGACTGGTCCATTTCCTCAGATTGCTGCCTGGTCTAGTGGCCATAAAAGCAAACACCACCATGATAGTCTTAGCCAAAATGCTTGAGACACACAAAGTGAAGGCCAGGCCAAATAATACCTGACGTAGGAGACACTTGAGGTAGTCGGGGTAGCCTATAAATACTAAAGAGCACAAGAAGCAGAGACACAGTGACAATAATAGAAGACAACTTAGAGAGTAATTATTGGCTCTCACTATAGGTGTTTGTCTGTGCAAGAAGAAAAGCCTCAAAATAAGAGCAGGAATAAGTGAGGATATTATGCTGGTTGTAGCTAAACCTCCTCCCAATAAAACTTCATAAGAAAGAAAATCCATTGATTTTAGGAGACATCTAGATTTCTCAGGATTTGGCCAATGATCCCAAGGACACCTGAAGCAGTTAGTTGAATCTGCAAGATAAAATATATGGTACCGTTATATACACATGTCATTAATGTGTTCAGATATGTTTGAAAGGAAACAGCTGGTCTGATTTTACCGTATTGATTTCTGATAACTACTGAAACTTTAAACTCTGCTGGATTAACCCTTTCAGACTTGGCCACGTCCTCTATTTTCTCTACCGCTTGGACACACCACCAAGCTATTGTGTTGTGAAAGGATGATCATGCTTCAATAACATTGACAACAGAGCAACACGGATAAGGAATATAAAGAAAATAAAGGAAAACAATGGTGTTTTAAAATTTTGGGCTGGGTAATGAATATTTGGTGTATAAATGCCAATTAGTCATAAGGAATTCCATGTTTCTCTGAGATCTAACCACCTCTGCTCCTCATCATAAACAAAATGTCTTTAAAAAACACACCTGTCACAATGCTGGCAGATGCCACTTGACTAGTTTAATTATTAGAGACACACCATGCCTAACCAAGCTACTTAGTCCTGAGAGGACAGATAGAGAGATACAAGCTAAATTTAAGGAATCGGAGAAAGAAGAATAGTAGGGAGTGAAGTCAAGATCAAAGGAATGGAGAAGGTAGAATCGTGATGTAGAGTCCAACAAAACAAATCTTCTTCAAAGCACAAGCAGAAAGATAGAGTACAAGACGTTTTCTCCTGTGAAGTTTTGGAAGAACTGATGGACTTATAAAGGCTACAAACAGGTGAGATGAATTGTTCTGATTGACTTAAACATTTTACAAAAGGGCTGGATGCATAGTAGGGGAAAACTGTGCAGTAGTGCAAGTGAGATTACTAGCTACATTGCTGTTCTTAGCAGAGTGATGAGTACAGGAATTCAAAAAAGGTGTTTGTAGCTGTCATTGTGAATAGTTATCTGACAGCTGCACCCAGAGTCTCCTGGTTCTTGTGTTTACAGTATTATTGACTTTCAAAATAATCAAGTACCATATTCGCCGTCCGTTATTGCTTTACAAACCATGGCGCGCTCTACCTGACTGCATTTATAATTTTGTGGTTCACCAATTTTATAGTCTATTACTAAATCTGAGATGACGACGGTGAAGTCATTCTGCCCTATGATGTGGTAGGGACAGGACTGGGACCATTTGAGGCCAAATTGTGTTGGTGAATTGTGTGAAATTCAATAGCCAAATGTGATATAAGGCGATTAATCTATGGAACAATTTTGAAAACTTTGCTCTTCTCTACAGTATATTATATATGTGTATTGTGAGGAGGAACAAATGCTACAGATGGAGCAACTATAATTCAAACAAATGCCCCAATCTATGTATGGTCTAGATGTGAGTTAATAGAAACAATATTAGTTGACATTTTTTCAATGGACAGTATCACATGATTTGCTTAGATGAAACTCAGTCTTGTGAAACCACTACATACATAAGGGTGATTAGGCAAAACCTCAGAAATGAGATTTAGATACTATAATGTGTTGATGCACAGAGGAGCTTCTTCCATTCAGTTCGGGAACTTGCCTAAAACTACTACCACTTTTCTATTAACTGTGCCATTGGATACAACATCTCAGAGAAACGTGGCTCTCTTTTTTGTAAACATTGTAAAAGCGATGTGTTATCCGAGTACAACTTAGAAATGTGGCGCTGGTTCTGAAGTGTTCTTTTGCTGCAGTAATCTTTTCATTATTGATGGCCTCAGCTTCAAGTTATTGTCAAGTATAAACCCAAAACTGAGTCATTTTAATTAGGGGCCGAAAGCCGCAATCCCAACATCTGTTTCGTGCACTTTTTGTTGATTTGCATCAGTAATGGACAGCATTAGAATTGATCATTCTTGTCACTGGCATCCGCAGATATCTCTTATTTATATAATAGTTAATGTCCATGTTTTCATGATGATGTGAAAATAACACCAGACCAAACTCTAAAATGTTCTACGGCAAAAGTAGGATTACATTTATAAACTCATTAAAATAAGGATCCTCATAGTAATATATCTCCAAATAAACAGTTATATGAGCAATCCTCAAATGTATTGAGTACCAATGGCAATTACTAGGAGGGGTGAGAGGTATATACAAGCCATTATATTAGTTTATGTTTATGCCTATGGACAGCACGGTGGCTCAGTGGTTAGCACTTCTGCCTCACAGCACTGGGGTCATGAGCTTGATTCCCAACCATGGCCTTATCTGTGTGGAGTTTGTATGTTCTCCCCGTGTTTAAGTGGGTTTCCTCCAGGTGCTCCGGTTTCCTCCCACACTCCAAAAACATACTAGTAGGTTAATTGGCTGCTATCTAAATTGACCCTAGTCTGTGTGTGTTTGGGAATTTAGACTGTAATCTCCAATGGGGCAGTGAGTGAGTTCTCTGTACAGCGCTGCAGAATTAGTGGCGCTATATGAATAACTGATGATGATGATAATATCCAATTCTGCTGCACATTACTTGACATGTACTACATGGCCTCTGGATGGATTATTTTTGAATCTAACACACTTCTGGAGAAACATTTACATACTTTTTGATATAGATTATTCACTGCCACCACCATATTTATGTCTTTTTCAGTTCTAATATCCCTAATACCTCTGGGCAGATCAGATAGTCTTTGACTTGCCTGTCTTGTTAGATATTTCTCCTTGTAGACACTGGACACAATCACAGCAGCAGGTTGATTGTCCTATTCTAGCAGCCTTCCTGAATCCTGGAGGACAACTTTCACTGCAGACCGAACGAGGGACCTGGGGATAATAAGTCTTGTTATATGAATGTTCTTTTTTTGTTGCTGTTTAATTAAATATTACTTTACAGGTCTAGGATAAAGAAACAATAAAAATAGCCAAGAGAGACAATGACTCATTAGTACCATCTGCTCAGTTATGGGAGCATTGTTTACGATAGCGATAAATAACAAAATCACTTTAACGATTCTGGTTACACACTAGTTAGTTTATGCACTAATTTAATACAAAATATTTTTTTAATGATAATCCTTGGGGTTTATATAGCTTCTGTATATTGCTGTGCATTTTAGGAGCATCCAACACACTTTAATTGTATCAACCAAAAAATGTGCATTTTTTTATTACATGAGACAGAGGCAAACATATATCCTGACAGATAGAATTGTCCACATACAACTGTATACTATATTTACTGTCAAGTATCCAACAAAATGTCATTATTATATCCTAATCAGCATTATTAGGGAAATTATATATTAATGTGTTAATGTGATTATGATCCCTCTGGAAATATGTGTTGTTTTAGATAACATTTGAAATCAGTGTGTGTAGGTAAACAACGGGGCATATTCAATTAGGTCCGGGCACTCTATGGGGTGCGTGAACGGAAATCCGCGGTGTTGAGATTCCATGGGCCGTTACGACGTGTAGCTGTGATGTCCTCAGCTGTTTGAATGTGCCCCAAGGTGTTATAGTACATCAAGGTATGCTTCATATGTCTGTCATATAGGTTGGATTGTTTATCCAGAGATACCTGGGGTCATAGTTAACCAGTCAACTATGGTTTATTGCACATCCCACAGCCGTAAATCTTGTACCTCTAATGATTTCATCATATATACTGCTATCACTCTTATCAAAATACTCTCGATACTGCAAAACTAACACACTTCCAATCTCTCATCTATGCTCAGGTTTCTAACCCCAAATGCCTTTTTAACACATTTAAATCTCTTCTTAACCATCCCACCCCAAACCCTCCGACTACTATCGGTGCCCAGGATCTTGCTTCTTAATTCAAGGACAAAATTGATAAGGTCAGACTTGAAATGGTATCATCTCCCTCGACAAGCAGTCAGCTCAAGTCCTTTGTAGCACCCTCTGACACCCTCTCTTCATTTGATTCCACAAATAAAGATGAAGTTTCTACTCTCTTCTTTTCTTCCTACTTTACCTCCTGCCCCCTTAATCCCAAACCCTTACAAATTGATAGGTCCCTGTCTCCTGAACTCATTCCACCTTTAACTAAAATCTATCATTTATCTCTCTCTACTGGTATCTTTCCATCACTATTCAAGCAGACAGTGATTACTCCTATTCTGAAAGAACAAAATTCTGACCCAAACTCTCTCTTAAATTACTGCCCCATCTCTCAGCTCCCATGCCCCTCCTAGCTTCTTAAGAGAATTGTCTACATTCGCCTCACACACTTTCTTACTTCAAACAACCTACTGTATTCTCTTCAGTCTGGCTTTAGCTAGCAACACTCCACAGAGACTGTGCTGACCAAGGTTGTCAATGATTTGATCACAGCAAAACCTAAAGGCCATTACTCTCTTATAATTCTCCTGGGTCTCTCTGCTGCATTTGACAATGTTGACCATTCTCTTCTCATACAAACGCTACAATCCCTTCAATCCCTACAATCTTGAATGCACTGTCCTATCCTGGTTCTTACCTACCTATCTAATCGCTCTTTCAGTGTTAATTTCTCTGGATCCACCTCTGCTCTGCTTCCTTTATCAGTTGGAGTACCACAAGGCTCAGTCCTAGGTCCTCTGCTATTCTCTATCTACACCACTTCTCTTGGAAAACTAATAAGCTCCCTTGGGTTTCAGTATCATCTCTATACAGATGATACACAAATCTATCTATCCTCTCCTGATCTCTCACCATCTGTGTTGTCTCGTATTATTGACTGTCTTTCTGCTATTTCATCTTTGATGTCTTCTCACTAACTCAAAATCTTTCAAAAACAGAATTAATAATATTCCCATCCAAAAATAGAAGCTTCCTACCTGACATTTCTATTTCTGTTGACAACATGACCATAAATCCCACCCTGCAAGCTCGCTGCCTAGGTGTAATCCTTATCTCACAAGTATCTTTTGATCCCCACATCGACTCTATATCTAAATCATGTTAAATACATCTAAAAAAACATTTCCAGAATATGTACATATCTCACAAGACACTGCAAAAACCTTAATTCATGCACTCATCATCTCTAGCATTGACTATTGCAATTCCCTCCTTACTGGTCTTCCCAAAATCAGACTCGAGCCTCTACAATCTATTTTGCACTCATCAGCTAGATAGATTTTCCTTACAAACTGTTGTTCCTCTGTTAAGCTACTCTGTCAGTCTCTACATTGCTTGCCTGTTCTTCAATGAATCCAATATAAAATTCTTCTACTAACATACAAGGCCATCAACAAAATTGCGCCGACATACATCTCCTCACTTCTCTCAAAATATCTACCAACTCAACACCTCCGTTCTGCACAAGAGCTGCATCTCTCTTTCACTCTCTTCACATCCTCCCATTCCCGGTTACAGGACTTTTTTTGGGCTCCACCTATTTTGTGGAATTTCCTCCCTCGCACAATAAGGCGTTTTTCTAGTCTTCAAACTTTCTCTGTAAACCAACCTCTTCAGACAAGCTTTTAATATTCCTCAACCACCATCTTAATCTCCCTAGATTACCCTATTAACACCTCTACACAGCTAACATAAGACAACAACCCTCTGACCAATATTGCTGTGTGACTGATCATACATCCCATTCAATACTTTTACCTTGGCATTATTGCTGGGCCAATGTCCAATATGATGTAGCATGTGCCCTTTTGTATCAAACTCCCATTGTCCAATAGATTGTAAGCTTGTGAGCAGGGCCCTCTTACCTCTCTGTATGTATGTATTAACCAGTATTGTTTTATTACTGTCTGTTCCGAATTATAAAGCACAACGGAATTCGCTGATGCTATATAAATGTTGATGATGATGATGATGATGATGAAATGTTGATGATATATATATATATATATATATATACTGATCAACTTTAAAACTAGTGAATAACAACATAGTGAAGTGATTAACATTGATTATCTCGCTAGAATGGCATCTGTCAATGGGTGGGATATATTAAGCAGCAAGTGAACTGTCAGGTCTTGAAGATTATGTATTGGAAGCAGAAAAAATGGACAAGTGTATGCAGCTGAACGACTTTGACAATGGCCGAATTGGGATGGCTAGATGACTGGGTCAGAGCATCTCCAAAACAAGAGGTCTTGCGGGGTGTTCCCGGTATGCAATGATTAGTACCTACAAAAAGTGGTGAAAGGAAGGTCAATCAGTAACCAGAAACAGGGTTATGGATGCCCAAGTCTCATTGATGCTCGTGAGGAGCGAAGGCTAGCTCACTTGGTCCAATCCCACATAAGAGCTACTGTAGCACAAATTGCTGAAAAAGTTAATGCTGGCTATGATAGAACGTTGTCAGAACCTGTCAGAGTGCCTATGTTGAACCCTGTCTACTGCCAAAAGCGCTTACAATGGGCATGTGAGTACTGGATCATGAAACAATGGAAAAAGGTGGCCTGGTTTGATGAATTATGTTGGTTTTATGAACCATGTGGTCGGCTGTTAATGGCAGTGGCTTTTTTCGGCAGGATAATGCGCCTGCCATACTGCAAAAATTGTTCAGGAATGGTTTAAGAAACATGGCAAACAGTTCAAGAGTTCCCCTGGTCTCAATCTATTTGAGTATCTGTGGGATGAGCTGGAAAAACGTCCGAGCCATAGAGGTCCCACCTTGCATCTTACAGCACTTAAAGTATCTGCTGCCAATGTCTGGGTGCCAGATTCCATAGGATACCTTCAGAGGTCTGTTGTTTTAATGACACAAGGGGGGACCTACACAATATTAGGCAGGTGGTTTTTAGGTTATTTTCCTAGATCATTTGACATACAAAATAGATGCCTACTTGTTTACTTCCAATTAACTGCTTGATTCACATACATTCAGTATCATTCACATAAAAGACTAGACGATAAACATTTTTAGGTGAGAACATCTGTACAGATGATCTGGAGTTTTATCTGGACTCTCACCTGATGACCTCCCGTAGGCCACAGCAACAGGCTTGAGTTGATGGTCAGAGCTTGATCAGGAAATGCTGCAGTACTATAATTGCCAATCTGAATTTGCTGTACAGTCCCTTCTGGACTCAGTTGCCAGTTCACAATATTATAGTCTACAGGTAGGTTTCCATTCTTATCAAAGTTAATATAATAACCACTACTTATTTTGAGCCTGACTTTCCGGATATAGTGTGTGAGCTGTGAATTGTGGGAGAATAAGAAGAAGATCATTTATTGACAGTAATAAAAAAATAAATTATATCTACTTAATATTACACAAATGGTTCTTGTTCAGAATATTGATTAAAACTAAAAAGGTCAAACTAAGCAGTCAACATAAAATGTACAATTAAATTGTCATTGAAACAAAGCCAAAAGTAGTTTCACACTATCATTGTTTCTAGTAAATGAGGCTTCAGGATAAAACTTAATGAACATTATGTAGAGTGAAATTAGCTTGGTTGTTACTAAACCAATGATGCTATATTTTATTCAACTATGCAACTGCCAAACATAAAAGGCCTTATTCAGCAAGGAGCGAGTCTGAAGATCTCAACTTCAAGGAGATTCTATGTGAAGTATCATTGCTGTGGTTATGTAGTATGCGAATTGCAGATTGTGAAGTTGTTATGTTCCTTCCCTACTCTGTACCACCTGTTTCTCCCTATTGTTTAATCTCCTCTCCCTTGTTACTTTCTGTAACCAAAATACTGGATAAAACTTTATAAAAATTGTTGATGTAAAAAATTTAGTTCATTGTGAGAATTAAAAAATGCACCTATTGAATTGACAATTTTCATTGCACTGCATTGTTTCAAATGTTTAAACATAGTTGTATACACAATGCGTTTTTATGTTTTAAAATGTTAGAAGTGTCTTGTCTGTGTGATGCAGTTTATACATACTGTCCATTATAATTTTAACTTTATAAATGTCATTTCATGCTTTTTTATACTGTCTTAAAATTAGGATGGACCAAGCATTGCTAGCTGTAAGTATGCTAATCTATAATGTCTAATTTCAAAGGGGACTTCAAAATCTACAATGGATACGGAAATTCTGCACAATATTGCCAATGCGGAGTGGGTTCCATAGGTGGAAGAGGCTGAGGTTGCTGGGAAGGGGTTAGATGACGTTGGTTCTAGTCCTCCAGAGTCTTAAGTTTATTCAGTCTTCAAGGCACATGTATTTTCATCTTATTTTACATTTAAAGACCTTTTAAGTTTGCATAAATTGAAATGCTTACAAAAAGTGGACAAATAACCAAGGAAACCATTTTTTTCAAAACAGTGCTTTTAGTTGAACAAACAGGCAAAATAGTGACAAACACTAACACTAGTGAATCGCACAAAAATCATTTTCATTTATGCACTCGCTTGCCCCCTTGCCCAATATTGCCTGTATTGCTTGAATGGAGCTGCATCCGGGTCACAATGCAGAAGGTGAAACAGGGGGAGGAAGGGCAAAAGGTGCCACAGGGGCAAGAGAGAAATAAGGAGCCACATGGACAGGAGGGGCAATAGGTGCCACAGGGGCAGAAGGGGAAATAGGCATCATAACGGCAAGAGGAGTAATAGGAGTCACAGGGGAAGGAGGAACAACAAGTGGATTCCCAACATAATGACACTGGTTAGTCTCTACAAAGTGGTATGGATCATTCTATGTGTGTTTCCAAAATGATCCATTTTTTGGAGCAATACTGCATTGGTTTTACTTTTTATGAAAGAGAAACATTGACTGATTGCCACTATCCATAGATTAACATGCCTGTTGTTTCTTTGCCCCGTCACGAGTGTCCTAGCCTATGGGGTCCCATTCAACCTCACATGCATCCACCTAACATAATGGAAGTAAATATAACATAAAATGTATGTATTTGTCAATAGCATCCATCTTTTTGCATCATTTAAGTATATTTCATAACACACATTAGTAATTCTACATGAGAAATGTCCATTTATTGAATCAAGTGTGTACATGTGGAGTCATTTATAGAAATATATTACAACAGATGATTTGACAATGTGCATACAGTGCAAACTTCCTATCTTTGGCTGTATGGCAATTTTAGCTATGCATTCATTGCACCCATTTATAACTTATTCTCTAAGGGATCATCACAGAAAATACATAGTAATCTTGCTTAAATGGCCAGATTATTCAATAGACTGACAAGGTTGCAGTCCAGGGTGCTAGGCTTTCAGAAGTTAATTTGTTAAAAAGGAAAGTGGAGATTAATTTAGAGAATACGGACATATTTACATTGTTGGTTGGGTGCTTAGATTTATTTAGTCACTACATTACTGTCATTAGAATAGTTAATTGACCTCCTCTGTGATGTCCTCCCAAATTCAGTACTTCCCTTGGGTGGATGAATACCAGCTTGCATGGTGCAGGCTCTCCACCACAAGCTCCACCAGAATCTCCACCTCTCTGAAGGTAAAGATGGGCTGCCTACGCTTGGTGTAAGATTGGATTCACCCAGCCGTCTGTTCCTCTGAATGGAACATTCCAAAAGGTCCAATAGATATAGATCCAAGAAAATTGCTTTCTCAAGTCCAATATGGAGACTCAACCACAAATTGGCAGGGCACAATTATTGCCTCTCTAGCTTTATATTGTGTCTACAGGGACATATTCTGCCACCAGTTGTTGTTTGTGAAGGCGCAGACGTTGGAACGCCCCTAAACACCCCTAATTGCCTGGCCCACTCTTGTGATTGAAGGGAATATGATAGGTACTCTTTTAGGAACAAGTGAAAGGAAATATACCATTTTATATATGGTATAGATGGGATCCGCAAAATACGTACCTATGCCCACACATGGCCAAACAGTGAGGAGAATGTTGAAAAGTCTAAATCACTTCAAAACATGAGGGCAAGCAGCTTTTCTACAGTAGAGTTCTGGGACCTTACAAGCACCATGGATGCTTGGGTCCCAGAGCCCATTACATAAGCAACAGTAAAAAATACTGCGGTGTAGGTATGGCAGCAAGAGCTCCTTAAGGCTACTCCAACAACACTGGAGTGGCTTGAGGACAAGGCAACTGCAACTCCTTGTGGACCTAAGTTGTGAAATTGCAAGGTGAAAATTCACAATTAAGAATGAATAGTTTGATTACAGTTTGATCTGTCCCATGTAGTTCCTGGTGTGAATGAGAACGTATTGCATAAAGTAATGTGGGGTGTAATAACCTTCATTGTACAAAGTACAAGGCCTGTTATGCAATAGTGATGTTTCAGCATCAGTATGGGGATTACCAATTATGGAGTAGTGTTCCATGTGTGTACTGTGTCATATTTCTTAAAGCAGAATGCTGCCGCTTACTGGATACAGGGAGGAGCCCCAAGTGGAGTCGCAGAAACAAACCCAAGCTCCAGGAGGAGCCCCAGAAGTAGCCCCAATAGGAGTCCCAGAGGTTTCCCAGGAGGAGCACCAGGAGGAATCATGGGATGAATCCTGAATCCCTTGGTCATTGGAGAGGAGCCCCAAGTGGAGTCCCAGGAAGAAACCCAAGATCCAGGAGGAGCCCCAGAAGTAGCCACAATAGGAGTCCCAGAGGAGTACCAGGAGGAGCACCAGGAAGAAACATGGGATGAATCCTGAATCCCTTGGTCATTGGAGAGGAGCCCCAAGTGGAGCCCCGGGGAGAGCTACAAGAAAAGCACGTGGAGAAGCCCCGAGAGCAGCCCCTGAAGGAACTCCAGTTTAAAAGTCTAGGTCTCAGAAATTATTTGTTTACTAAATCTCTAATAGCCTAGGCTTAGACAAATATTGTTATTCAAAAGGCCTCTGGCTTAATGGGCCTAATAAATGTTTGCCCTTAATTAAAGCAACCCTTACAATACATCTGCTTGTGTCTCCAAAATGCAGTCCTCTGGCTAATACTGTGTTCATACTAAGATGAATAAAGTCATAAAACTTCTATGAATGTAGCACCTCTAAACTCTGCAGAGCTAGAAAAGTGTGGGACCAATTGACTCCCAAAGAGCAAAGAAATGTTTACAACATGTAATAATGTTGTGACATTTAAATGTAGTATGTGCTGGCCCAACACCACCCTTGCACATCTTATTAAATAAAACAGAAAAACAAAATAAAAAATATGTTACCTTAACAAGGGAAAGATATTTATAATTTTGTTAAAATCATTTTGAGATTTTTTTTCTAACATTTTTTTCATAAAATAGTTTGAAGTTCAAAAAACCTTTGTGCTTGTTGCTTTTTTCTAATCAAATGTGTATTAATTAGACATAGTTGGAATAGTGCAGCTTGATAAGGCAATGCATTGAAAAGGGTTAACATAATGTAATGGTCATGAAACATGAGTGTTTAGGAGTAAAGGATACATGACTGATATTAATTAAATGCGCACTTGTGTGTTCTCCTGCGAATTAGGTGTAAAGATGGATGTAGTACAAAAAGGTTAAATTGCTCTCAAATCAATAGAATTTGAATAGTGCTATTGTATGTCATGTATAAGGGCATGCACGCCTCCAAGTTGCATGTGTGTTTTAAAAATGCAAGTTGCGTTCACTTTGCATTCAAAGATGAATGAGACCCACGGTATTTATATAAAACATAATATTTTCCTTCTTAATCTTAGCCATTATATATTACCTGCCACGGTTTGAAATTCCAAATACCTGCACAGGTTCCATGAGAAAATGGCCCTTCACCCTCTTTACAGTTTTTCAGATCTTCCAAAGCTTTAGCCAGAACATTTACAGAATCATATGTATAAAAAGAAATTTTTAAGCTGTTGATGTAGGTGGAGCTGTTCTTCACATCATCTAAACTTTCTTCTCCTGTGCATTCTTTTACTGGGGTCTCCAAAGAACCAGTAAGGTTTTTCCCATAAAGAAATTTGCAACTGAAAACTTTCTCCCAATACAAGTTCACCCAGTTCTCCCCCATAGACTCAGAAGGACGTATATTGCTGAGGAACTGACTTAATCCTGGGACCTCATAATAATTATCAATTAATCCGAGAGTGCCAGATAAAATTTGAAAATAATTTCTTATTGATAATAAGGTGGACCTGGACCAACCTGGATTTCCAATAAAAATCCTCCCTGTGATGTTCTGTTTCAACATTTCATTCACAACAGGAATAAAATCAACATCAAAACAGTATACAATAACAACCTTAGCTGTTGACTCTTTAATAACCTTGACTATATGTGGAGCATTGCGATTTGCTTGACCTAGACGAATATATTCAGTAAAAGCTACACATGCTCCAGCCTTGATTATCTCTTCTTTTATTGGCTGAATTCCTAGAAGACCATAATCGTTGTCTGTAGCTACAAGACCAATCCAGGTCCAGCCAAAGCTCAAAACAATCCGAGCCAGTCCCATGGACTGCAATCTATTATTTGGAGAAGTCCTGAAGAAAGATGGAAACATCTGCTGGTTACTCAGTAGAGGGACACTTGAATATGGACTGATCTGAAAGTGAAAACAGTGATATTACATGTGTCAAAACATGATTTTAAACACTCATGCATTATATTCTTGAACATTTAATTGATAACCGAAGTAACTGTCCCTGATTTATAATACATATGATATATTTTCCATCAGAGTTCATAAACTTTAGAGCAATATTCATGCTCCTTCATGCAGAGCTGTGGTGCCCACCTTCTATTGGTTACTGCAGATCGTAATCGCATCAGACATGACTTGTAGAAGAAATGGAAGATTAGTGGCTCTGCTAAAGTTGCCAAGGAGTACCAGAATATACAGAAGATAAGACCTATGAAAACATGAGTACCAAATGCCCAACTCTACTGCTGACAATTTACATCAAAACACTTAAAGTCCTGCAATATTCAGAGAGGTCATTAATGAAATGTATGAGCCCTCTGGCTATTAGACACTCACAATTATCTGTCTGACAAGACAGCTATTGATAATGAATTTATTTAATTTTTTGTGGGGTATGCTATTTCTTATTTTGGTGAGGCATAACTATAGCCAGAATTGAAATGGCCTGTTTGAGCACACTCATATAAAATCTCCCCCATCAATGTGTAATAAAATATCACATTTACTCCAGTATGTGAAGAAGGGGTTATATGCAAGTTTAGTTGAAGTCAATTTCATAATCTGGGGCCTGATTCATCAAGGTACGCAAACACATCCGCATCTGCTAAACGGGACTTGAGCTATGTATAACACCACATACGCAGCGCAAACAGAGCAGATACGGTACTCAAAGTCAACTCAATCTCAAACTCCAACGCAAATATAACGGTTTGCGTCACTCAAAGTATGAAACACAGATGCATATGCGCTTGCGTACCTTGATGAATCAGGCCCCTGCAGTGCCCCGGTCATTGATAAACCGTTTGCCTCCTTACTAAATTCTGCGCTATCATTTTGTAAAATTTCATGTCAATCTGCTAAAGTCATCCAAATTCACGAAATTGCTGACAGATTAATTTTTTCCTTCAGGGAACTCTCATTCACACACACTCCCATCTCTATACGGATACAAGTGGAGGAGTAGATGACCTATTTTTCCACCCTTCACCTTCTGAGCCAAACTCTCTGGATCCACCCTCTCATTCATTTTCCTTTACAGTCCACATAATCTGTCTATTCTGTCTGCTCCACATTCCTCTTATTTATTGTTCCATAGGTCCAGTTTCCCAATTCTGTGACAAGTTGCTGCATTACGGACAAGTTACTCAATAATCTAAACAGATTTCTTACCCCCCAAAGTACCTTTGATCTACAGCCAGAAGCCTGCCAATGGTTCAGAAACTCAATAAGGAATGTGAATGCCCTGTATTCAAAGCATACTTGACTCTTAGTATATTTCCTGAATAAATAAACAAACATTCAAAGTCTTGTAGAATAGTAAACCTAGTTCCCAAAACTGGAGGCTGTTATCAGTAACCCTGCCAGCATTCCACTCCATGAGTAAATGAGGCTCCAAGCCTAAAGTAGTATTTGTCCTACATCCCACCCTGCCCTACTAAAAATAGGGTACATTTACTTTTCCCCTCCCACACCCTTGCAGCAATATTTGGTAGACATTACTCTAGCCCCACACTGCTATTAGTGAGTCTATAAAGAACCCACAAGAATGGGTTCATTATAACCTCATGACTCAAAACCACAGTGGGGAATAGTACAGGGATTCTAGCACTAGGATGGCAGTTAAGGCACCGGGAAAAGATTAGGTGGGTTCTTCCTTACTGGCCCAGAATGCACTCTACAGTGTCAAGTTAAGGATCAAATCCCAATGTTGGGGGCTGTATAATAATGTTGTTAATGTACAGACAGAGTATGATTTGTTAATAAGAAAAGTGACCAAAACCTTTGTGACTTGAGGAGATGCCCTTGGTGCTCCTTTCCAGTCCGTCCACTCTTATACCACAACTGAAGTACAGTGTAGTTAGAGGCAAAGGGTATTATTGAGCTCAGTGCATTGCATACCCAAGCACAGTATACATTTAACTTTACACTGCACTGTCCAACTTCACCAGCTGGAAAAGTTTATCTCTGGAAAGATCAGCCATAAGAGGGGTTCAGATGAGAGCCGCATATGGCATCTAGGAGATCAGTAGTGGGACAAAAGTACACATGTTTTACGTTACCCTAGACTATTGATTACACTGAACTAACCAGATAACAATATGTGCAATACACATCATACATTAGTTTTATACAATAGGGGCTTCTGCTCTACCATTTTACTATCCATATTATTGTTTACAATTTTCCCAATTTAATTTTCTTTTTACATGTTTTTTTCATAATCTGTTAGCTTGCTTTAAATTTTACAACCTCTGACCCATTAAATCGATGTGAGGTACCCCAGTAGGTACATCTACCATTGGTTAGGAAATCTGGGTTAAAGAATTACAAATGGATCATGTTTTAGCACCTTTTAAACAAGGGTGTGATCATGGGATTGCTTCTCAATAAACTCACCACCTCCAATATATTTAATGTGCTTCAGCATTACAAGGTACATTTATTGCTTTGTCAGTTGTTTGATTAGGTCACCTTAGTCTATTGAACCCATTGAAATAATCAAATAACAATATATTCAGTATAACAATATGTTAAATGCAGCTACTTTGCCGAAATTTTGGATGAAAAACTGAAAAAAAAAAACCAATATGAAGCAATCCCATCCAAGCCTGATATCATACCTCCCAACTGTCCTGATTTCAGTGGGATAGTCCCGATCGCTAGGCAGCCCCTTGGGGACATGACCAAGACAACGGCTTGCCTAGGCCATGCCCCCTATCCACTGTCACATATCTATCCTAAACACTGAAGATGAGTCTGTAAAATTTAGGGCACATTCGGTCAAAGTAGATCTTACATTACATTACATTATTTTGTGTTTAAAGGATAATTCAGTTTGGGGTAGAGAATCCTGGCTATAACCCTGTTCAAAAAGATTACTTAGCTGAGATCTAAGGTTCAAGCTACTTGTTTGGTCTGCTTACTACACTCTGTGAGGTCAGGGAACCCACCATGTAGCCAGAATGCTAAACCCCAGGTAAGTGACATCATTGAACCAGGTGGTGGCCCTTTAAGATTTTTATTAACATGGATCAGCTTTGTATTCCTATGGCTCTATTCTGAGAATGACCTTCTGTCTATAATATCATTGACTGCGATTCAGAAGCACGTCCATCAAGTAGCCCAAAAAACAGAGATAAAAAAGTGTTACCAATACAAGTATTATATTGCTGCACTGAAAATATGTCCCTATTCTATTAATCATATTTACTTGTTGGATATAGTGAATTACTTAAGTAATACTTTTTTAGTGGCACTCATTGAAAAGCTTTCATGTAGATGAAAATGTGTAATGAAAGTGACATCATGTACTTCCCCTATGTGAGTCCTCTGAACTGTTGCAGTGTTTCAGTAGAGAGTGCTTACAAGGTGGTAGTCCAGTTAGGGAGAGCTCCCAGAGGCAGGCTTATACTCCTGTCCAGACTATTATAGATCACTTTCTTGTACCCCGGTGCCTTCCGTCCTATTTACACCTCGGAGGCAGAGTCCTGGCCATGCCTGAGCCACTCTCTCCTCCTCTGCTGGAGCACCAACAATATCCAATCACTGACCTGTACAGTCATGATATGCTTTCAAAGACTACCATTGGAGGGTGTATCGAGATGGGACAAAGCACAAGTGAGGACAGTGATTAGTTCACTCAAGGAGTTTGTGTGGTGAATCTCAGTTGTGGGATTTTCAGATAGTCACTGCATGATTACTGACTGAGTGATTTGGCTTTCACAGGGAACCAGGGAGTTCTAGGCCCGCAGCAGGTACAATGTTATTGTGTTAAACATGCAGAGGATATTATATCGGTCCTGGAGATATTTACATGGCAAACATGCTGCCAGGTGCGACATTTGTGGGTCTGTGCAGGTGTTGCAGTAGAGGTGGAATGGTGATTAAAGATGTGTGCTGGGAAAATTATGTAGGGTTGGGAGCTGGAACAGCAGTATTTAGAGTGGATATGCTGGGGAGTGTTTGGACAGCAATTTATAGCAGCGACTTGATAGGTGTTCAGCTGGGACAGCAGTATGTAGAGGGGCAGGGGCAGGCTGGCCTGGGGGGCAGGGGGGGATCTGCCGCTGGGATGGTCCCATAATGGGCTACCTTGGGCTGTCTCACTTGGCCACTTGCATTTTTTCCTTTAAGATAGTCTGCCGGGTCGAGCCTTGCACCACGGGCTGAAATTTACCAGCCCTCCCCTGTAGAGGGAACATAGTAGGGAGGAGCTGGGACAGCAGGGTGTAGAGAGAATAAAGAAGTGGGCAGTTAAGAAAGAAGGAAATTGGTAGGGGAAGGGCTGGGACAGCAGCATATAGAGGGGATGTGGTAAGGGAAAGTTTGGGCAGCAGTATGTAGAGTAGATATAATAGGGGGAATGGCAGGGTATAGAGGGGACATGGGAGGGGAACTTGGACAGCAGGCTGTAGAAAGAATATGTTAGGGGGAAGCCAGGACAGCAGTGGTTAGAGGTTGAGTTCAGACAACAGGTCGTAGAAGGGATTCATCAAGGAGAAGTCAGCAGGGTGGAATATTGCATGTGGAGCTGGGACAGCAGAATGTAGAGGGGATATGGTAGGGGGAGGTGGGACAGCAGGGTATAGAGGAGATATGGTAGGGTGAACTGGTTCAGCTGGGTGTAGAGAGGATGTGGCAGTTGGGGAACAGTAGTGTGCCCTCCTCTGACTTTTGCTCCAGCACACCTGTGCCCTCCTTGTTCGTGCACCCACACACCTGTGCCCTGTCCTAACTTTTGCTGCCACACACCTGTGCCTTTAATGACTCGTGCTCTCACGTACCTTTGCCCTCCTCTGATTTGTGCATCCACACACCTGTGCCCTCTCCTGACTTGTGATCCTGCACAACTTGTTCACCCACAACCTTTGCTATCCTCTGGCTTGCAAGACAACACAAAGAAGTTTCACTTAAAATACATGTGGTTGGCACATACAGTTTTTTGTTTGCTTTTTTACAATAGTAAAGATCATTTGATGGTTATTAAATACACATTCTTCAAAACATCTTACCTGTGGGTACCTGAAAGCCCCCAAAACATTAGCCAATATAATTGAGTTTGCAGAAAGTATGGATCCAATCACTGCACTGAAGGATGATCTAGTATTACACCGGTTGTTGGAGAGTGTGGTGCTCTCAGTTAAGAATTGTAAAGCTCCTTGTAGTTCATAATGTGGTACATTACATGTGTCATAAATCTGGAACCCTAATGTTACATTTGAGAGAATATTGGGATCCTTGTTGATCTGTTCAATGGTGTGTATAAGGGTCTGAGCCTTATGAAAGTAGTCCAAACTGAACCTTAAGGATAAATAAAAGAATATATTAGATTTTTTTTATTCCTTAATTTTCTCTTACTTTTTATTAAGTAGTTTGAATGGTATCTGCTAACAATAATGATCATATAACTCAAAGACAATTTAACTTTTGGGTAATAAATTAGGGACTGGAAATACTATTCAAGGTGCACGCGCACATCCTG
Organism: Mixophyes fleayi; assembly: GCF_038048845.1. NCBI lineage: Eukaryota > Metazoa > Chordata > Amphibia > Anura > Limnodynastidae > Mixophyes > Mixophyes fleayi. The sequence continues at coordinate 23,241,847 of NC_134405.1, forward strand.
GTCCTTGAAAATAACAACAATGGAACTACAGTATATATAAGGGTTTGCGATTCCGATGGAAAATGTTTAGGGTACAAACATTAAAGCTGTCACAATACAGTCAAACCTATTTCGAATTTAGGATAATCCAATTCATTATTCTAAAGTTTCTAATTTTTTTGCTGAAAATAATTCTTGTTTTATCCTTATTCATGGCTTCAATGATTCATGAGAGTGAGTGGCCATCTGGACATCTTTTTTACATGTGTAATGTTTATGTTTTAGAATGTTTTTATTAAGTTGTTCAAAGTGCACCTAGAAATCTGCCAAAGTGCAACTTGAAGCTGCAAAATGCCTAATTGACATTGGTCTACATCTCGTCTATGCTGATGGAATAATCAGGTTCTGTTGCAGGGGGAATAATTCTGCGTCCCCACAGGTAAAGGTGAGAACGTGTCCTTAAATGCACCTCCTCCTCCACCACCACCACCACCAGGTCATTGAAATAATCACGTTCAACAAACTAAGAATTTTTTTCCTAAAGTGCACAAACCTTAGGAGTGATGACACCATTTTCTATACCTATCTATGGAGATTTCTATCGGAGGATTTGTGTTAGAATTAGGAGCAAGTCCTATGTATTTTGTTGATATGAGGACCAGCGACACAGAGTTCTACATGGTTATTAAAAACAAAGTATTTTAAACGATTTTTAAAATAATTTTGATGGAATGTGCATCATCTAGAGAAGTGAAAAGTGATTCCAAGAGTGATGAAACTGACTTTTGGATGTGCTATAAAGTTTGGATACCATTAGCCAAATTGCTTCCTAAGTAAATAATTTTTGATTTGATTTAAAGAATATTTAAGAATCTGAGTGCTGGAGATGTACATCTAAATTGTCACATACCCCAAAGAATACCTATTTTTTCTGAATCCTCTTCTCTCAATTCACTAATCTATTGACTTTACTAAACCTCTTTTGTCATTATGTAGGAGATTCAGAGACATTGACCAGTTATGGTCTTGACAAAAAGGAAGAAAAAAAATTGATATCTGCCAAGGATGTCCTAAAAGACAATTTAAATCATTACACCTGACTCATTACAGAAAGTAAAGCAAACAAAATGAGTAACTTTTCTTTTGGACAAACCATGTTACAATGCAAGGGGTGCAAAATAGTTTATTATTTTGCACATAAGTAAAATACTGGCTGCTTTTTCATGTTGGACACAAATACTTGATAGCTTTGTTTTTACACTCAAATTAAAGTTGATTTAGGATATGCTCTAATTAAATTATAAATATGTCCCCCCATTTTAACCTTACCTCTCCCTCTAATACAACATGGTTTTGCCCAGGTGCAAAGTTACTCTTTTTTTTTGCTTTCCTTTCCTTAATGAATCAGGCCCATTATGTTTAGATAAACCGGGATATGAGGGTTCCAAGGCAATTTGTAGGATTTGATAAAATGTCTTATGTTTGCTATTGCCATCCAATCCCTTCATATGTTAGTAACCAAATGAATACAACAATATATTGGATATATAAAACGGCCCAAACAACATATAAGAGAAAACTTTTCAAATGGTCAAATTATGAAATGAAATTGTAATGTTTGGGAGAGAGAAAGAGAATTGAGATTTGATTTGCAAGATTATAAGCAAATGCAATCCCTGTTAGAATGGAAAAGGTTTTTATAATCAATTTTTAATAATATTTATTATTTATTTGTAAAGCTAAACAATAATGTTTATTAAAGAAGTTGGTTAACACAACACAAAGGTAACTTTAAGCTTGTATAAAAATGTTTCATCCACATGTAGCATAATTTGTTTAACTGAAAAAATAAAGTTTTAAGATTTAGCTAAAAGATGCATTTGGTATAAGGTATTGCAGTAGCTAGAACCACTTGTCTTGGTATTATTTGGCTGAAATAAATAGAAACATTTTAATGTCCGCCTGAACCGAAAAACAAAACTGTCACAATCTGCATAATGCAAATGGCAAAACTAAGCTATAACATTCCAATATTCCTTTTAAATAGCTATTAAGTTGTTAAACAGACAGTGTACTTATCATATCAGTACAGTGAGCAGTTAGTATGCTGCTCAATACACTGAGCATTGTAGCCAAGAAAACTAGGAAACTGGATAGCATAGGGAGAGGTTTCTCCTTTTATGCAACCAGGATGAATTAACATTGAAATGTAAGGATGTCGGAGTAGTGATATTAACCATTGATAGGATAATATAGCATTAAACAGCTAAATTAAAAATTCTGTGAAAACAGATAATCGTCTATAGATTTCAAGTGACCAGATACACTGATATAGCTGGATGCAGGAGTATTACCAGATCTTAGTGACAGGTAAGTGTAGGAGAGCACCTACTGCTTACAGATAACACTTGTATTTTGGATCAGTAGAGGACTAACTAACTGAACTTCAGTTTATGTACAGAGTCAGATATACATCAAACACTAAAAGAACTTTAGTTACATCATAGAAGTTACTTACATTGTGCACAAGGTATTGGGTGGTCTCACATTGAATGTAAGTTTTTGGTAGATTTTGTCAACATGAATTCCCAATAAGACTCCTATCATGATATCTCCAGGTTGTGTTATCCCCTCCAGCACTGACAGAGGTGACAGTCTGCATCTCTGATCCATGGAGCAGACGATTAAATTGTGCAATAGGATGACCTTGAAACAGACGGTATGTGTACAGCTCATGTTGTGTGAATTAGTCAGTAAATCACCTATAAACAGAAAAAAACATCACTGTTCATCAAATGGATCAGCTGGCATAAGCTGTGCACTATTATGTATATGTGTAGATTTTGGGGTACTTGGCCATGGTGGGTAAGAGCACTGAGTTAGATGCAATAGTTTGTAAAATGCATATATGTAAACAATATGTTTCCCCTTTTGCCTAATAACTTAAGCTCTAAAATAGTTATCTTATGATGTTTGTGTTTTGTTGTATATGTTGTGTTGTATATTTAGATTATTAATTAAGACTCGGAAGTTATCACTCCTATATTTCCTGGTAAATTATCAAGTACCCAGCCACCCATGGTAACATGTACTACATATACAGCCAGCTTAATATACTGTACCTGTTAAGATAGCAAAATCATCGGATAAGCACAAAAAGTGATTTATGTGATCTTCTATGACGCAATACATCAGAGTGCTGTACTATGAAGTGTGTATGGATTAGGGCATGTGAGGTCCTGAATATTTTAATCTAGAAATTCTCCTCTGGATAATGACCTGATGTGGTGGGAGCTTGAAAAATGGCTGTGAATGAGAGTGTGTGAGCGAGGTGTAGTGACAGTGATGTTTTCGCAGATGAGGGGATATTATGGTTGTGTAGCAACAGTGAAGTGTGTATCGATACAGATGTATTATGGAGGTGTAGTTACACTGATCTGTACATAGATGAGGGTGAGCGTTCGAGTCGTAGTAACATTGATGTACGTATAGATGAAAGTTTGTGATGGAGTTGTAATAACATTGATGTGTGTATAGATAAGGGTATACTATAGAGGAGTGATTATAATAATGTGTGCCTGTATGGGGATAGATGATATAGGTGCAGGGTTAGTTGTGTATATATTTGTGGGAGTAAGGTGGACGTTTAGTAATAATGATGGGTGTGAATGACACAGTATGTTGGAGGTGTAGCAGCATTGAGATGTGTAGAGATGAGAATGTCTGATGGAGATGTAGTGACAGTGATGTGTACATAGATGAGAGTAGGGTCGTACAATTCTATAAATTGCGAGCAGGGTCCTTTTAACTGTCTGTCTGTATTTCTCAGTATTGTATTTTTACTGTGTTTGTTCCCAATTGTAAAATGTTGTGGAATATGCTGATGCTATATAAATAAATGTTGATGTTGTTGTTGTTGTAGATGTAGGGTATAAGAGTTTTATTTACAAAAATGTGTGTATCGATGGCCATGAAAAATTAACATGTAGTGATAGTAATGAATATGGATGAGAACGTGTAATGAAGGTGTAGTGACTGTGATGTGTGTATAGATGAGGGTGTATGATGGAGATATGGTGACTGTGATGTATGTATAGATGAGGGTGTATGATGGAGATATGGTGACTGTGATGTGTGTATAGATGAGGGTGTATGATGGAGATATGGTGACTGTGATGTGTGTATAGATGAGGGTGCATGATGGAGATATGGTGACTGTGATGTGTGTATAGATGAGGGTGTATGATGGAGATATGGTGACTGTGATGTGTGTATAGATGAGGGTGTATGATGGAGATATGGTGACTGTGATGTGTGTATAGATGAGGGTGTATGATGGAGATATGGTGACTGTGATGTGTGTATAGATGAGGGTGTATTATGGAGATATGGTGACTGTGATGTGTGTATAGATGAGGGTTTATGATGTAGATATGGTGACTGTGATGTGTGTATAGATGAGGGTGTATGATGGAGATATGGTGACTGTGATGTGTGTATAGATGAGGGTGTATGATGGAGATATGGTGACTGTGATGTGTGTATAGATGACAGTGTAGAATTTAGTTGCAATAACATTCTTATAATAGGTGCTATATACTTACATCAACAAAATTCTTTCTGTTTCTTCCTCGCTGCTATCATCCCAGCTTTATAAAGATAATTTTAATTATATGTAATGATCTGATCAATAAATAAATAAATAGGTGGCTAATTGTTCAATCTATTCATAGTGAATTCAATTAGCATAATGAGTTAATTTTGCAGCATTCTCAGCGGCCTGTCTGGCTGTTATAGTTTAGGGAAATAAATAATTGTGCAGATGTGATTTCCCAGCTGTGAGTTGGAAGATTACTACAACACATCCAAGATTACAAATAAAAGAAAGAGCAAAACACTCACATTTAAAATAAAATAAATCAGTTTACTACTTACATTTAAATGTGTGACCCATCTACTAGTTAAAAAGAGCAGCCAGGCTCTGGGGATGCCGTGAGTCCCTGTCACCATCTCCATGAACTAATTCAGGTCTTGAAGAAGCGAATGCAAAAAATGATCACGTTATCAGTCTAATTACCCCTAAACTTTTATCTGTAACTACTGTTGGCAGGTACACTTTACTACAACTGCAACATACATACTACAACCTAAATACTGTGTAGCTATCTGGAGTTTATAGTCCAGCACACAAACTGGATGTCGTCACTTTATGCATTACAGTAACAATAAGTCTTTACTATTCTCACCAATGACAACACAATTGGAGATCATTTCCAAAGTGTAAAATTCCTGCTCTGCAGGAAAAAATGAACTTTTTGACCTACTACACTGTTTCTGTGAGTTTGCCTAGATCTCCACCATGGATTAGGTTGACAGTGGAAGTTGATCTAAGCTGAGTAGGAGCAGGAGATTGCACAGGTAGAAGGAAGGAATTGGATGGAGTGAAGACATTCATAATGATGTACAAAGTAGGTGCTTCAAGGTGCCTTATTTTCTGGGGCTGTGTAGAAACTAAGTTTAATTTTGCTGAGTAAGGTTATGGTAATGAGTTAAAGGGGTAGATATAGGACGTTTATAGTGGCATTATAGTGGAAATGGGGGGCGCAAGAGATCTGTATATGGGGGATGATAAAAGAAATGGAGCAAAGAAGGGGATGAAGATGATTGAAAAGGAACAGGTGGAGGGGGAGAGAGGAGGGGAAGTGGAATGGAGGGGTAAAGGTGTACAAGAAGGAAATAATACCTGATAGCATGTACAATTAAGGCACTAGTAGCTATTACATTGGCAAGCGAGTCCCAATTGTTTTAATTGTGATTCAACATCTTCATCAGCATTTATATAGTGACACTAATTCCTCAGTTTTTCACCAAGAAGTGATGATGTACAGTCATGGCCAAAAGTTTTGAGAATGACACAAATATTATTTTTCACAAAGTCTGCTGCCTCAGTTTTTATGATGGCAATTTGCATATACTCCAGAATGTCATAAAGAGTGATCAGATGAATTGCAATTAAATTTAAAGTCCCTCTTTGCCATGACAATGAACTTTATCCCAAAAACAACATTTCCACTGCATTTCAGCCATGTCACAAAAGGACCAGCTGTCATCAGGTCAACGATTCTCTCTTTAACACAGATGAGAGTATTGATGAGGACAAGACTGGAGATCATTCTGTCATGCTGATTGAGTTAGAATAACAAACTGAAAGCTTTAAAAGGAAGGTGGTACTTGAAATAATTGTTCTTCCTCTGCTAACCATGGTTACATGCAAAGAAACACGTGCAATCATCATTGCTTTACACAAAAAGGACTTCACAGGCAAGAATATTGCTGCTGGTAAGACTGCACCTAAATCAACCATTTATCGGATCATCAAGAACTTCAAGGAGAGAGGTTCAATAGTTGTGAAGAAGGTTTCAAGGCACTCAAAAATGTCCAGCAAGTGGCAGGATTGTCTCTTAAAATTGATTCAGCTGCGGGATCGGGGCAACACCAGTGCAGAGCTTGCTCAGGAATGGCAGCCGGCAGTTGTGAGTGCGTCTGCACATACAGTGAGGTGAAGACTTTTGGAGGATGGCCTGGTGCCAAGAAGGCCAACAAAGAAGCCAATTCTCTCCAGAAAAAAAATCATGGACAGACTGATATTCTGCAAAAGGAACAGGGATTGGACTGCTAAGAACTGGGATAAAGTGATTTCCCTTTCAGATTGTTTGGGGCATCTGGAAAAATGCTTGTTCGGAGAAGGAAAGATGAGCGCCGCCATCAGTCCTGTGTCATGCCAACAGTAAAGCATCCTGAGACCATTCATGTGTGGTGTTGCTTCTCAGGCAATGAAGTGAGCTCACTCACAATTTTGCCTAAGAACACAGCCATGAATAAAGAATGGTACCAAAACATCCTCCAAGAGCAACTTCTCCCAACCATCCAAGAACAGTTTGGTGACTAACAATGCCTTTTCCAGCATTATGGAGCACCTTGCCATAAGGCAAAAGTGATAACTAAGTGGCTTGGGGATCAATACATCAAAATTTTGGGTCCATGGCCAGGAAACTCCCCAGACCTTAATCCCATTGAGAACTTGTGATCAATCCTCAAAATCCTCAAGAGGCGCATGGACAAAAAAATCTCACAAATTCTGACAAACTCCAAACATTGATTAGGCAAAAAAGGGCAGCAATCAGTCAGTATGTGGCCCAGAAGTTGATTGACAGCATGCCAGGGAGAATTGCAGAGGTCTTCAAAAAAAGGGTCAACACTGCAAATATTGACTATTTGCATAAAGTTAATGTAATTGTCAGTATAAACCTTTGACACTTATGAAATGCTTGTAATTTTACTTCAGTGTACCATGGGAACATCTGACATAAAGGTCTAAAATACTGAAGCAGCAAACTTTGTGAAAACCAATACTTGTGTCATTCTCAAAAATTTTGGCCATGACTGTACTGTGTGTCTATTGTAGAAAGTGTTTTGGACAACTAACATATTTTTTACTGAGGCCTTGAAAAAATACAATTAATTACACTGAATCTAGTTTACTTCGTTTACTAGCAAATTAAAGATATTTTCAACTTGACATTGAAAAATTGCTGTCACACGGTGGAGCATCGGTTAGAATCCAGCTTCTCCATTCATGAAGTCACTACAGTCCTTTGGAAGTGTCCCATTGAATGGGATAGATGTTGCTGAAAAGAGAGCACCTTTCAAGGTGCAGAGTTTAAGGTTTGGAGGCTTAAGAGGAATGCTACCGTACATACAAACAGAAATAACATGGTTCACAGGATATTGAAGAGTTCTGTTTAAGCACATGAACATGAATTTTATTACTTGCAATAAGCGGCGGAACTAGAGAGCTCACTAGTTCCCCATGCAGCAGGCCCCATTATCTCCTTGGGCCCTGGTGCACAGCACCTGCTGCACCAATGGCAGTTCCGCCACTGCTTGCAGTGGAGAGTATGTTTAACCCTGTTACACTCACTAGTTATACATCTGAGATTTGGTCGCCCTTATAATCATAGTCATGTATTGATAAGCAAAGCGTGCTAAATACAAAATGCTAAACATTTCCAAATGCTAGCTAAACTCATACATGTGGTTGTGGATACAATTTGGAATTCAGACGTGGGTTAGAAATTAAAAGATTAATGATATAAATTACAAAATTATCACTGCTAGTGTCGTGCCGAAAAGGTTAAAAGGGTTTTTCACCCAGGAACCACTATTGGAACATAAAAAACAATGTATAATTGATAGAGGTTGACAGATCTGCATGCTGAAATCTCAAGTGTTAGAAAAATAAAAATATAATGCTTGCATAGAAAAAGAACTAGCAAAATGATATACAGAAATGAATACATTTAAAGATAAGGTAGCATCTAATGAGTCTTCATTTGGTTAATTGAAAAGTAAAAATGCTAGAAGAGAGCAGAAGATAATGAAAATGCAAACAACTATCAATAATTTGTCTAATACATTATCAATATTGTCCCCAACACATAATACATCTATGCCTAGAAAGGAAGTATGTGAAACAAAAATATGATGCAGGGGTACAGGGGTACAGGGAACACACCATATAATATGCCAATGCTTATCCCTATGAGAGACAAAATGGACCAAACACCCTCTGCAGTTGACTCTAGATATCCACACACACTAAATTTCCTCCCATACCCATGGAGAATGGATCCAGTGGTCACACGCATACTACAGATGATCCAGTTTACGGATTAAGCAGTGGGTGCAACGCTGTACAAAGCACTCTTACCACAAAAATATGCCACAATAATGGAAGAAAACACAATATTTTGTTAACAATTTGTAAAGATTTTCCCAAATATCATACAAACATCTATTTTAAAAAACACTGGGGTAAATGTATCAAGCTGAGAGTTTTTCGGCGGGTTTGAAAAACCAATCAGATTTTAGATATCATTTATTTAGTACATTCTACAAAATGATAGCTAGAATCTGATTGGTTGCTATAGACAACATCTCCACTTTTCAAACCTGCTGGAAGACTCTCAGCCTGATACATTTACCCCACTGTGCTAAATTTAGTGTTGCCCCAGAACAACAAATGGAAATATTAAAATTGTGGTTATCCACCCACCTCAATCAGAGACATGACACAACTGGTAAAACAACCCCTAAAAATGATCACTATCATGACAAGGAGGAGACACTGTCTACTCTTTTGAAATTAGTTACAGAACATTGGGAGGTAACCCCAGATATATTGTACAACTTTAAATCCTTGATGAGCTTTTGTCTCTATGTTGTAGGTTTGAAGCCATGTACAGAAAGGTGCATAGAGATCTGGTTATAGGTGTGTCACAAGGTATAATACGCATTTTTATGGAAAAATTCCCATATGTTGATACAGCAACAAAAGATGGTTATAGAAGACATGTAAGCAGGACTTACTGAAAAATAAAAAGGTCAGTAAAGGTCAGGGAACATATCATGGTAAATGGCAGATTACAGTATGGCTTCTACACACAATTTTGTAATTCACACAGGCAAATAACCCTACAGCTTCTCCACAAAAAAAAACGTAAAGTAAAGTTTTCAGAACATGGTGTATAGGGGAGTCCTTGGCAAGGTGGCCACCATATACTCTATGGGAAAATATCAGCAACTCCTCTTCCTTTGAAAAAGTAGGTACAAAAATGCTACATATGCAGTCAGTGGGGTCATCTAAACAAGAACTGTCCCAACACAAACTATACTACTTTCCCTTCACAGAAAACTAATGGTTTCATTAATTCAGATTCCTTAAGAGAAAGGCAGGGGTACACTGTAGTAAAATTTGGGATTCTGATCCAGGAAATACAGTACACCATTCACATCTCCAATCTGACATTTTAACTTATCAAAGGTCACATCCATATCTATATGACTCTGATGGATGTTGAAGATGAGAACAAGTTATATTGTTTCAAGGAGATTATGACCAGGTTCTCAGACACCAGTGTAGGGATTCTGAGGTATCCTGGTTGTTGGTATAAAAGCATTATCTAATCTATAGTGTTTCTGACAAAGATACTGGTGTTGGTATCAACTGCAAAACACCTCTTATACTGTTTATGCAACTTACTGTACCAAAAACGGAACACTCGTCCAAGGAGCATTTTTTGTACCCTTGATCCAACTCTAGGTATCAATGTAGCAGAGTAGACAGGGAAAAACGTCAGTGACCCCAGAAAGTGACTAGATTCCGCTTGATTTTTGGTAAAAAGCTCAATAACTGGTTATTCGACTCTGGTAAGGAAAAGAACAACCTACAGAAATTCAAGGAGTCAGGAAATCAAGCTACAATAAAGCTTGAATATGATGCACATCAAAATAACCAGAGATGTGCATAACAGAGGAAGATGCTAAAGTTCCATGGGGGGGAAAAAACTATTTGGTTACAGTGAACAGTGTAAAAAATATTGAAGACAAAGCAGACACAAAACACAGTAAACCTATTTATGGAAGAACAACCTATTAACACTTAAAGAAAACAAACTATGAACTCTAAATGGAAAGTAGTATTGACTTTACGGCTATGATTTTTGCAACTATGATCTTTGCAGATTTTTTTGAAATTTAAGCTTCATTGTTTTATGAGCATTTGAGCTTTGTTACAGAAATAATTGCTATAATGAACAATAATATTTTCCTTTACCATACTCTCTAAATATACTCTAGTTAAAGGGTATTTTTCCACTATAGTTCTCCCTCTATGAGGTTTTTTTCCTATTGTGAGCCAATAACACAAGGGGTTTTACTTACCTCCCCTATAGTCAATAAGGAGAGGAAAGGGGAGTTGACGATCATTATGGTCCCTTTCTTTCTCTCTACTTTTCTTATTTTTAGTTTAATTTCACCACCAAAAGAGGGAAAGATAGTCCAACAGTGATGGGTTTATGACGACAGGGGGTTTGTTGAAGGATCTTCACCTATGCTATGATTCTCAAGCCATTTCTTGCTTTGTTCTGCCCCTCCTCCCAGCCACATGACACCATGAGCCACTTTGCCTTTGTTTGTAAGACTCCACACCCAACTCAGATATCAAAGCTGCTATTTGAAACACAACTCCAGTTAAAATTTACATGTCTATGAGGACCACACAGAGACAGAAAGGGTGTTGAGTTTCTGGGAAACATATTTGCTTTTCATTTCTGGACAGAAATATTTCTTAGCTATCTAAACCATAAAAAAAGACTACAGAACCAAATAGAAACAATGATATAAGTATAATTACAAGTGTTTAGACTATATTTATAATATTATTACAGCTAATGCGGTTTACTGCTATCTGGAGTTTAATACTGATTTTATGTGTTACTTAATTTGAACTACTGTTGATCCCTAGAATGCAGGAACTACTGCCTGGACTATATTGCAATAATATATATTAACTAGTGATTAAATTATTTAGCTCCTTAACTCTAATACTAACTATTGCTTGACTGTAAAATTCTAATTACTACCTATTACTACCTATTAATTAATGCCAGACTAATACAACTAATACATGGACTATTGTCTGATATAATAAATAATATAAATATAATTGCTTTAATTACTGTAATAATACATAGAAAGGAAAAGTAGAAAGAGGTGTTGGAAATCAAGAACAATATAAAGGTAAGTAGAACTTTAGAAAGAAATGAACGCTTGTGAATAAAAGATTAACTTCAGTATTTGTAGTGTAAAAATGATTAACTTAGGTATTGTCATATTACATTACATATATTAAACAATATCATAATAGACATATGTGAAAACTATATGTGCAGTTCTTTTACGTGTTTGTGTATGATTGAATCTATATATTTCAAAGAATCAGTTTGTTTGTTTGATTGTCGTCGAATATCTTCAACACCCCTACACCGATTGAGGTGAAACCAACGCTATGTGTTCAAGTTGGATCCTTTGCAGGTTTTAAGGGGGTAATGTCCTAGTCAGACCTCTGTTTGGTGTACGCTAGGCAGATCTTTGACCGAGGGAGCCTGTTCTGCCTTCCACTAGATGGATCTGGAGGAAAATTTCACAGACTGGTAACCTAGGATCCCAGAAGACATGGTAGGGGGTTGATGTCCTGGTCGGATCTCCCATTGGTGTACCTGTCTGTCTATGCTACAATAATGATTGTCACATTTTATTAACCCCTGAACTTGTGACACTAATTGTGACAGCAGTAACACACAGAAATGTGACATCCGTCCACTTACAGGAATTTGGAGGAAGTTGGCTTTAGATTTAAGAAATTGTTTCATTTTGTGCTAAGGTTACTAGTTGAATTAATTAATTGATTTCTACCTTTTTGTATCCGATTGGTCACTAATGGGGTTGTATTGTAAAATGTATCTATATAAGATGTAACATGACCTACGCCTAAAAGGAGCTTCCACCTAGATTCTCTGCTATCCAGTCCAGTATGCTTAAAAATATGGAAACAAATTTATTCACATTTATCTTTTCCTTGGATCTCAATTCATTTGATGAAAGTTATTCCAGCAGGAATTAAGAGGTTACAGGTTTAATAGAATAATGAAAGTGAAGATTGAAGCTTGATGTGAATGTTTGATGACATACCATATGTCAGGAATTTGATTGTGTGTAAATTTCAAACAAACCTGATCCATCTGTGCATATCCACCTATATACCAGTTATTGTACAAGTATTTTATGTGTCTAATATTAAGGGTGTGACCTATATGGTCAAGGGTCATATGACATCACTGTTATATCATTGTTATATGACATTATTGGGGGCCGCTATGACAACTTTAGGGCATGATCAGAATCGGAATAGACTGAAATTATGGTAGCAAAGAGACAAAAATAGCATCTGCACTCTCCTGTGCAAGACACAATTAAAGACTGTTTAAAACTGTTTTGAAGGTTATGGGCCTTTAAAGCTCTGTCATATCTTATGTCCTGTATCTGGACCAGTAGGTGACAATAGCAGCATCCTTGATGAACACTCATTTTCTGAATACTACAGCATATGACTCTGCTTAAGCTTATAAAAAAGTGCAAAATGAATGAGGTGCAACACAAAACCAGCTCTGGTCCCATCATTCGCCTTGAGTTGTGCAAGTGTGCTTGGATTTCCATCAACGTAAATGGGTTTACAGAGCAAAACCACAGAGGCTGAGGCTAAAAGATGGGCAGAGTGAGGGCTTCCTTGCTAAGTGCAGAGTAAGAGCACCAGACCAACTACTTTTTCAGAGCAGTGTAAAAATAAAAGATTTCTTTTAATTTTACAAATGTAATAATTTCCCTCATACACAGATGGCATATTATTAGGCACCAGATAATACCAGACAGTTGCTTAACCTGATATTTTCCCCTAGTCTAGATTTTTACAGAGAATAAGGCCTTCAATGGGCTGCACTGGTCCTGCATGAAGGGCAATCTTAACAAAATGTGCATATTCAAGTTTCAACTTGGACTCCACACTAGCTCTATATTCAACTTCTACGGCTACAGTATTGAACACTAATTTCACCTCTCTAGCATTGTAGACACTATTTACCGGAGAATCTGCACGAGGTTCTAGCAGCCCAGACCACGGTTTCTTATTACAAATAAAACACCCCTATATGGAATTCCACCACAACCCTTGTGAGCTCTTTGGCCCATCTTAACACTCAATATCACTATACTTAGAAATCCCCCTTACTTTACTTTCTTGGTATCTAAATCCACTACTTGTCCTCTGCTCTTTATTACTTTCATTTTTCCTAATTGATCTTGGAAATCATGGCTCTCTTGCTTCCATGGAGATTCTTTCAAGTCTCAATGTTCATGTAAGATTGGTTAGCTAAGATAAGCACCATTAAAATGATGGTTCTACTAAAATTGTTATATTTATTTATGCCCATCCCATTGCTAATCCCTACTGGACTGATCCAGAGAGCTTCTGCATCCATTCTACAGAGGTCTACGGATCACTCCAGGCTTTCTATTCAAACCTCTTGTCCCATGCTTGTATCACAGATGATGTTCGCCACTGGGCTTTCCTGCATTTGGATAAATGGTTGATGTTATTGACAGGTCCTCTAGAATCATCTTATGGTTATCCCTCTCAATGGGGGAGGAACGTTTTGAAAAGTCATGTGCCATGTAAGAACCAAATAATGTTACTTAGGTTGTATCTTGACCCTCTTAAATTGCATAGGATGTTTTCATTATATTTCCTCTCTAATTTACGTGTTTTTTTGACATTGTGAAGATAGTCCCTTAGTGGATGCTGTTTCTACTTTATCATTGAGCTGACGGAAAGCATGATCCTTAAAGATTTTATTCTAGCTTTACTCCACAGATTTCCCATTCATTTAAGGAAAGGCTCTAAATAGAATGTAAGCTCTCGCGGGCAGGGTCCTCTCTATCTATTGTCCCATGTCTGTCAACTGTCTGACTCTCTCATTCATTATTATTATTATTATCCTTTATTTGTTAGGTGCCAAAAGAGTTCCGCAGCGCCGTACAATGCACAAACAATAGACAGTACAGGGTAAAATATTACTGAGCAGTAAACAAAAATACCAAAACTTCGGAAGCTCCAAGCAGGCTGATGCAGAAAAGACGGAGCAGAAGAGTAGGTAAGGACACAGGAGGGAAGAGGGCCCTGCTAGAATGAGCTTACATCCTAAAATTGATTGCACAATTATTCAACAGAATTTATATTCCTTTTGTGTTATCTTAATATTTTCTTTCTTTTCTCATAATATATGCCCTGGAATTTATTTCAGGTCTTAACAATATGATGAAACATTTAGGAAGAAACATGCAGATCACCAGAGCCCAACTGGATGCCAAAATGGCAAAGATTTCCATGGCCACAGTGTATTGTCCCTGAGCACTGAGGGAGGCTGGGATAAAAGACATCCAGACACTGAGAAAGGCCAACATGCTGAAAGTAATAAACTGGGCCTCATTGAAGCTGTCAGGAAGTCTCCGAGCCAAGAAGGCAACAATTAAACTAATGGTGGCCAGAAGAAACAGATAACCTAGCATGGTCCAAAAAGCTGTGAGTGATCCCTCGTTGCACTCAACAATGATGAATCCTGGTTTACTTTGAATGTTGAATTGCGGGAAAGGAGGAAAGGTTGACAACCAAGTGATGCACAAGATTAATTGTAATAGTAAGCAGTAGAAGATGATCATGTAGGATATTCGAGGTGTGGTCCATCTCCTCAACCTACTTCCTGGTCTGGTGGCCGTGAAAGCAACAACCACCATGATAGTCTTTGACAAGATGCAAGAGACACAAAGGGCAAAAGACATGCCAAATGTAACCTGGCGCAGAAGACACTTCTCAGGCTGGGGGTAACCGATGAAGACTAAGGAGCAGAGGAAACATGAGGGCAGAGACAAGAGAAGAAGACAACTGAGAGAGTAATTATTGGCTTTCACTATAGGGCTCTGTTTATACTGAATGAAAAGCTTTAAAATGAAAACAGGAATGAATGAAGACATGATGCTGATAGTGACTAAAGTTATTCCTAGTGGATCTTCAAATGAGAAATACTCTGTGGGCTTCGGGAGACAGCTAGATTTCTCCACATTTGGCCACTGATCCCACGGACACGTCAAACAGTTTATTGAATCTGAAAGATTAAAAACAAGTTTATTTTGCACATCTGTCTATGAATACTTATAGCTTGATACAGTTCAGATCTAGAAAAAAGAAATTAGTCAGATGCTCACATTGATATTGGGCATGAATCCAAATTGTTATTGGCAGAAGAAATGTATCTAAAATGCTAATTATAACAGTTAAACAATTTGGAATCCCTTGTTAATTCTGTTTACTATTTAACATCAGATTTCGTAACCAAATGTAAATATATGATGTGATATTTAATTTTTTTTTCTACCATGTTAAAGATGAAGATTTATTTTTCTATATGCTTAGCAATTGGTTGCACAATAGAGATGTCACATGCCGTTCTTTCAGTCTCTACCCGAAGCACAGAGCACTTACCTGATCGCTGATGACTCCTCCGTGTGGCTCCAGGGCTGCCGCCTTCCTCCGCTGCAGGTCTGCTCATGCGCAGACCCGATCTCTCTTATTGCCTCTGTTATTCATTCATTCACTCCCACTCCAGCCTCCCACTATAAAGGGCACCTCCCCCCAACTACCTGTGCCTTTGGTCACCAACCTCTTAGGAGCTGGGCATGGATCTCTGCTGCTCTCACCTGCAGTCTGCAGGCTATTGCACCTCTAAACCATTTCAGTGGTATCTACCCTGCATTCTGCAGACCATTACACCTCTTCACCATTTCAGTGGTATCTACCCTGTAGTCCACAGACTATTGTACCTCTCCACTATTTCAGTGGTATCTACCCTGGAGCCCGCAAGCTATTGCACCTCTCCACCATTCCCGCAGTATCTGCCCTGCAGTCCGCAGGATATTGCATCTTTCCACTATTCCAGTGGTATCTACCCTGCAGTCTGCAGGTTATTGCACCTCTCTACCAATACAACGGTATCTATTCTGCTGCTTGCAGACTATTGCTCCAAGACTTCTCCACCAATTCAGTGCTAATTATCCTGCATTCCGCAGGCCTTGGCATCAAGTATCTCCTGTATCTCTCTAACTCCTATCTTCCCAGTAGGTCTCGCCAAATACTCCCTAAGAGGGCCGCGAGCTGCAGAGTAGAGGCAGTTAAGACCAAACCCCCTTGCGGGGTTCCCTGGTGAAGACCATCTGCTTTGTTAGATTCCACGCCTCCGCAAGGAGTAGTATCATTCTTGGCAGATCAGGAGGTGAATATTCTTTCTGAGATGGTATCTGAAGACATTAGTAGCTGAAATTGCTCCAGTGTAAACTTGTCCAACATCATGAACCTTTCATCAGATGGACTACCCGATAGTGGCTTCCTCATCTTCCACATCTACTTGGACACATTTCAATCTGCTTATATTAAGCTTATGTATCTGAGACTGCCCTAGGTATAATTGTCACTGTCTTCCTGATGTTTAAGTGCAATAGTCACTTTAGTGTTCTAATCTCTATGTCTCTTCTTAATCTCTCTGCAGAATCTCACAAATTGACCAGCCTTAGTGTTTCAGGTGCTTATATATTCAGTGGCTTCATAGGTTTCTCCACTATGTGCCACACTTTATTAATGCCCAAAAACTGCACTTTACTGCACCATAAATTTCCGACTAGTGACAATATAATTGTACAGCCCCCATTCTCCTTTTCAGAGCTGTCACTGTGAAAATACTTTGTGCAGGAATGCAGGTACAGAGGGAATAGCAGACCAGTCTGCCACCATTTTGACTTCACATGGTTCTTGTATAAATGTGCAAAAATAGCAACATGATCACAAAACAGCATTTGAGCTTACTTTTTTGAAGCTTTCAGGACTACTTTAAATTGTTGTTACATAGTAAATCTACAGTTTCCTTATTCCCCCTCTATAGTCTATTCTAGATTGGATAGCTAGGAGTATCTTTCTCTACAAATTTTCTACCAGCTCACATTTTAGTTAGGTTTTTCTCAAGACATCACATCATGTCATATTCCAAAAACTGCCCCCTTCCCTTGGCACCAGTATAATATTAGAGCAGAGTTTCCCAAACCCAGTCCTCAGGGCTCCCCAACAGTGCAGATTTTCTGGATCACATGTGACATAATTAGGACCACCTGTGGATCTGTTACAATGTGTCAGTCAGTAATGAATACACCTGCGCTCCAGCAAGGAGATATGGAAAACCTGCACTGTTGGGGAGCCCTGAGGACTGGGTTTGGGAAACCTGCTTAGAGTATAATATGGACAGTAAAGCACTGTCCATATATATATATCTATATATAGTACAGAGCCATTCTTGATCCATGTGTGTTTGTGTTAGAATTTATTTCCACTCCAATTAGAAATAAGGCCACATATGTACTTAAATAATGCAATATTATATTTGTCTCCTTATGATGTGATGTTGTGCTAGAAAGTACATTTCTGCATATCATACATTTCCCCACAAGTTACCAGGGCAAGCCTTCCACTTTCTCCTGATTTATCTGGTAAATCAGAAGATCAATCACTTGCCTGTTTGGTTGGAGATTTCTCCTTGTAAACACTGTACACATTCAAAGCAGCAGATAGGTTGTCCTTTTATAGCAGCCTTCCTGAATCCCAGAGGACAACTCTCACTGCAGACTGAACGAGGGACCTGGGAATAATATATAAACATTTTATGAACAGCCATAAAAAAGAGTTTGTAAATGAATAAACAATATTTATGCCAAAGTTTTCTGTATGAAAAAGATGATTTATTTACTGCCCTCTGATGGTGCTTACACAGTTGAACAAGTTTCACAGAACTACCAACAACTGCCTTGTGACAGTTGCTCTTAATTGCAGACACTAGTTGTTGCATGCATACACGTCTGTCATCACTATCAATTGGCACTTACACCTCCCCTGGAGCTGGTGCAAAGCATATGACTCAAATATTATACCTTAGAGTCTATATACTGGTTCAGACCATAAAATGGATAACTTCACTGTGTGTAGGTAGCAGGTCCACGTTATTACTGGAAATCTGTTAGTATTAGTTTATAATGTTGTACAGAATATCTAAGTCTAAGGGCTAGATTTACTAAACTGCTGTCATTTTGTAGAGTGCACTAAATAAATGACAGCTTGAATCTGATTGGTTGCTATAGGCAACAGCTCCACTTTTTCAAACCCGCAGTTTAGTAAATCTAGCCATAAATGTTTCTGCATGTGACTAGGGGACTGCTAGGTGTACACTTTTTTGAAACAGAGAAAACAGAGCACAAAGCCTTTATAATGATAAAAAATAGTATAATGAAATATACTTTTTAAACATTTTATCTATTTTATTTTTTTCTTTATTTATCAAAGTGAGAATATACACAGATAACATTGCATTTTTACCAAATGACCAAATGGTCTACCATAAGAGCAGAGTCTGAAGGCTTGAGGAGTGCATTGTCACCATCACCATTTCTTATGTGTAAGGCACCCCAACACTCTACAGCACAGGACAGTGGGTTGGGAAAACCACACAAAATACATATAATAGATAAAAACTGAACAAGAACAAGGTTAACAAAGAAGGTGCAGATGTGATACAGAGTGTAGAGAGTGCCCAGCTCATGAAATCTTACAATCTAGTGGTCTAACTATATGATATTTCCTAGCTGGATGTTTTTGGTATGTCACCAAATCTAATTTTGTGTACTCTAATGCCCATGTTCCATCTCACCGAAACATCAATTTTCCCCTGATTAAAAGAAACTAGATACAGACAATGTGCATCTAAAATATTCTATACATAACTGCTTATTACAGGGAGATGTATATGCTAGATATAGTTTAATGTTGTTTCTTGTTATCAGTATATATAGTTGCCCTTCTCCTGTTCTGTTTTTCCTGTTTTTCTGATCTGATCGTAATCGAGTGATATCATGCAACACCCTCAATCATACTGTTACCTTAGGCCCTGGCCACATGTTGTACTGTAAGAGGACAATCACATCTGAATAAGCTTCACTAGAGAGCTTTGGGAGAAGATCGGTGAATAAAAACAAGGACTTAAAGTTGTTCTCTAGTGCATGATAGACTAAAAGAAAAGTAAAGCATTGCACTAGGAATATAATTATATCACCTGAATCGTAAGATATTCCAATATGTAATGATGCTGATGACATATATTATATACGACATGGTCTACTCCAGAGATGTGAAAGTTTACCTAAAAGTGCATTGAGGTTATATAATGTTCATAACAACATTAAGTCTCACCTGGTGATCTCCGGAAGCAAACAGCAACATGCTTGAGTTGATTTGCAATGCTTGATCCTGAGATGCTCCACCATTGTAATTCCCAACCTTTATCTGTGTCATTTTTCCTTCTGGGCTAAGCTGCCAGTTCACAATGCTGTACAATGCAGGTGGGTCACCATTCTCATCAAAGTAGTTTTTGTTCCCGCTGCTTAGAGTGAGTCTGACCTTCTTAATGTACGGTACAAGCTGTAAGGAGCGAGATATGGATCTCAGATGCTTTAATCAATTTGAATGCAGAAATCAGCAAACAGTGAATATCAATTGCAAAGCACACTTAATGCATACTGTGGAACACCTTTTTTTTTGCACTGGTGGCAAACCTAGCAGGTGTGTCCAGGTCTGTCCAGCACACATTACGTTGCGCACCTCTTCTCAGAAAACTTTAAAGGGACACTGTAAAAAAGTGTAAAGCTCACAGCAAAATAAGGTTTCTTTTTTTCCCCCTAAATACTTCTTTATTTAGTCTTATTTATGGCTTAAATCAATCATGACATTGGAGCTGTTTTCATTGCATATGTAATATTTGTGTGGGATGCTTGTTGCTAGATTGTTTGGCGTGCACCTAGAGTTAGACTTCTCCACCAAAGTGCAGAATGAGATTGCAAATTGGGTCTTATTGACTGGCTGTCTAACCATGGGGCTGAAAATTTGATGAGTGGGTCATACAGTCAATTTTTAATTACATTGTTATTTATTTTTACTTTAAACAGAACCATGTGCATGTATACTGACTTTACTACGGGTATAAATTTGGTTTATGAAGTGTGTTATTACATAATTTGGAGTACAACTGCAAAATGAGCTTCTCCATCAAAGTGTAAAATTTTGGTTGAACACAGTTAAACGTTACACAGAGTGGAAATTATCATGTTCTGCAAGGAAAGTTCCGGAAAATGTGTCTTCTTGACCTCTAATTTTAAAACTTTTGTTCTGCAAAATAAACATTCTTGCTCTGCAAATGGTGGTGCACCTACCCCTCACTTTGCCAGGTACATTATCACTACACCTATCTCTACCCAACTCTTTGCCTCTGTCTTTGGAAACTACTGCTTCTTCAGAAATGAGTCCATCTTTCTACACAAATTAACTTACCCTGATAGACATCTAAACGCATTTAAGCAAAATGAGGTGTGTAAACGGTCAAAAGCCTTTCATGCTTAGTAAATGTTCTCCAATCTGTTTTTACATTATCACATATCATCCAAAGTGCAGTGCAAGAATTTTGTATCTACAACATTTAATTGTTGTTCTACTAAATTCTACATTACCTGCCATTGTGTATAATTCCAATGGAATTCAGTAGAAAATGTTCCTTCACCAATCTTATCAGTTTTCATGTCCTCCAAGGCTTTAGCTGCAACAAGAACAGTAGCATGGATTGTATATATGAATTTTAAGCTGGAGATGAAGGTGGAGCTGTTCTTGATGTCTTCTAAATGTTCTGCTCCTGTACATTGTTTTACTGGGGTCCCCAAAGAAGCCGCACTGTTCATTTTTTTAAGAAACTTACAGTTGAAAATTGTTTCCCAAAACAGCTTTATCCAATCACCTCCAAAGGATTGAGCAGGGTGGATCTTGTTGAGGAATTCATTGTATTCTGGAATCACTGTATTGTAGATAGCTAAACCGATTGTGCCAGAAAGTATTTGAAAAAAATTGCCTAATGACAAATATATGGACATTGACCATCCTGCATTTGCAATAAAAATCTTTCCTTTGATATTCTGCTTCAACATCTCACCCACAATTGGAACCAAATCAACACCAATGGAAAAAACAATAATCACCTTAACTGTTGACTCTTTAATGACCTTGGCTATATGTGGAGCATTGCGGTCTGGTTGGCCTAGACGAATATATTCAGTGAAAGCTACACATACTCCAGATTTGATTAACTCTTGTCTGATAGGCTGAATTCCCTGTTGACCATAATCATTGTCTGTAGCCAGTAGCCCAACCCAGGTCCAACCAAAATGCAGAACAAGCTTAGCCAGTCCTTTAGACTGGAACTTATCACTGGCAACAGTCCTGAAGAAGGATGGATACCTTGATCGGTCACTAAGTATAGAGACACTTGATAATGAACTAATCTGAAAATAATATAATTAATAATAATAATTAAACCATGTCATGATTCTGCACGCAGCATATAAGTGAACATTGTGAATCAGCATATACACAAAATTGCATGTGAATGCTTAAAACATGATCTGCTCTTGACTTGAGCAATAATTTGTGGAGCAATTGGTTGAATTGGCAGCTTCCTAGTGGTTAAATTGGAAATTTAGAAGTGACTCACTTCGATCACTGCAGCTTGCCTAATCTGTGTTTTCATCTAGCCGGGTCTCTGTAATACATGCTAGATCTAATAATTCAATAAGGGTAGCAGTTATTGCAGTTGTGTACTCTATAATATTTGCATTACAGATCACATTTATGGGGGACATTTATGCAACATTGTATACTAGGAAAAGATTCTGTAATCTGAAACAACCATTCAGATTATTACTGTAAACTATTAGAATGATTCAGATATTGCACTTAATAAAAATATTTGTGTATGTTTCATTTCAACTTCTTATATTTGCTCTTCTGCAAAAAATCTTACCTATAAGTTTTTTCTCACCTTTGTGGCAATTAACTAGTTGTTGTGTAGACCATCTTACCATTAAATACAGGTAAATGATCCTGACCTTTTTACAAAAAGTTCTCATTAAGAAATGGTAAATTTCACCTATTTAAGATGATTTCAAGTCAACATTTTCAAAATATATGAAAGATTAATTCACCCACTTAACTCTATAACTGTGTAAGTTACTGTTATCATGGGTAAAAGTACACACGGCAACAACAGTTGCACAGGAGTAACAGCAGTGGTGGGATTCAGCCGGTTCACACCGATTCACCATGACCGATACCTAATTTTAAGATGAGATAAACCTGTTAGTGTGGGGAGCACTAAATACTCACCTGTTCGTGGCGTTGGCACTCCTCCTTGCTCCGTCCGCACTGAATGTCAGGCGTGACGTCATCACGACCAATGTTCAGTGAGGAGCGACGCAGAGAGGAGCCAGCAAGCAAGAAGACAAGAAAAGAAGAAAAGGGAAGAAAGAAGCCGATAGAAAAGGTAAGTGAAAGAACGGAAGCAAGGCGGAGCTGAAGCAGCATGGCACAGTGTGAAGGGGGAGCAAAAGCAGCACGGCACAGTGTGAAGGGGGAGCAGAAGCAACATAGCACAGGTGTGAAGGGGGAGCAGAAGCAACATGACACAGTGTGAAGAGGGGCAAAAGCAGCATGGCACAGTGTGAAGGGGGGTAAAAGCAGCATGGCACAGTGTGAAGGGGGTAAAAGCAGCAGGGCACAGAGTGAAGGGGGTAAAAGCAGTATGGCACAGTGTGAAGGGGGTAAAAGCAGCATGGCACAGTGTGAAGAGGGGCAAAAGCAGAATGACACAGTGTGAAGGGGGTAAAAGCAGCACGGCACAGTGTGAAGAGGGGCAAAAGCAGCATGACACAGTGTGAAGGGGGGTAAAAGCAGCATGGCACAGTGTGAAGGGGAGTAAAAGCAGCATGGCACAGTGTGAAGGGGAGTAAAAGCAGCATGGCACAGTGTGAAGGGGGTAAAAGCAGCACGGCACAGTGTGAAGAGGGGCAAAAACAGCATGGCGCAGTGTGAAGAGGGGCAAAACCAGCATGGCACCGTGTGAAGGAGGGTAAAAGCAGCATGGCACAGTGTGAAGGGTGAGCAGAAGCAACATGGCACAGTGTGAAGAGGGGCAAAAGCAGCATGGCACAGTGTGAAGGCGGGTAAAATCAGCATGGCACAGTGTGAAGGGGGGTAAAAGCAGCATGGCACAGTGTGAAGGGGGTAAAAGCAGCACGGCACAGTGTGAAGGGGGTAAAAGCAGTATGGCACAGAGTGAAGAGGGGCAAAAGCAGCATGGCACAGTGTGAAGAGGGGCAAAAGCAGCATGGCACAGTGTGAAGGGGAGCAGAAGCAGCACAGCACAGTGTGAAGGGGGAGCAGAAGCAGCACGGCACAGTGTGAAAGGTGAGCAGAAGCAACATGGCACAGTGTGAAGAGGGGCAAAAGCAGCATGGCACAATGTGAAGGCGGGTAAAAGCAGCATGGCACAGTGTGAAGGGGGTAAAAGCAGCATGGCACAGTGTGAAGGGTGTAAAAGCAGCACGGCACAGTGTGAAGGGGGTAAAAGCAGTATGGCGCAGAGTGAAGGGGGGCAAAAGCAGCATGACACAGTGTGAAGGGGGGTAAAAGCAGCATGGCACAGTGTGAAGAGGGGCAAAACCAGCATGGCACAGTGTGAAGGGGGTAAAAGCAGCATGGCACAGTGTGAAGAGGGGCAAAAGCAGCATGGCACAGTGTGAAGAGGGGCAAAAGCAGCATGGCACAGTGTGAAGAGGGGCAAAAGCAGCATGGCACAGTGTGAAGGGGAGCAGAAGCAGCATAGCACAGTCTGAAGAGGGGCAAAAGCAGCATGGCACAGTGTGAAGAAGGGCAAAAGCAGCATGGCACAGTGTGAAGAGGAGTAAAAGCAGTATGGCACAGTGTGAAGGGGGGTAAAAGCAGCATGGCACAGAGTAAAGAAGGGCAAAAGCAGCATGGCACAGCGTGAAGAGGGGTAAAAGCAGCATGGCACAGTAAGAAGGGGGAGCAGAAGCAGCATGGCACAGTGTGAAGAGGGGCAAAAGCAACATGGCACAGTGCGCAGAAAGGCACAAGCAGCATGGCACAGTGTGAAGGGGGGTAAAAGCAGCATGGCACAGTGTGAAGGGGGGTAAAAGCAGCATATCACAGTGTGAAGGGAGTAAAAGCAGCATGGCACAGTATGAAGGGGGTAAAAGCAGCATAGCACAGTGTGAAGGGAGTAAAAGCAGCATGGCACAGTATGAAGGGGGTAAAAGCAGCAGGGCACAGTGTGAAGAGGGGCAAAAGCTGCATGGTACAGTGTGAAGGGGTAAAAGCAGCATGGCACAGTGTGAAGGGGGTAAAAGCAGCATGGCACAGTGTGAAGAGGGACAAAAACAGCATGGAACAGTGTGAAGGTGGGTAAAAGCAGCATGGCACAGTGTGAAGGGGGGTAAAAGCAGCATGGCACAGAGTAAAGAAGGGCAAAAGCAGCATGGCACAGCGTGAAGAGGGGTAAAAGCAGCATGGCACAGTAAGAAGGGGGAGCAGAAGCAGCATGGCACAGTGTGAAGAGGGGCAAAAGCAACATGGCACAGTGCGCAGAAAGGCACAAGCAGCATGGCACAGTGTGAAGGGGGATAAAAGCAGCATAGCACAGTCTGAAGAGGGGCAAAAGCAGCATGGCACAGTGTGAAGAAGGGCAAAAGCAGCATGGCACAGTGTGAAGAGGAGTAAAAGCAGTATGGCACAGTGTGAAGGGGGTAAAAGCAGCATGGCACAGAGTAAAGAAGGGCAAAAGCAGCATAGCACAGCGTGAAGAGGGGTAAAAGCAACATGGCACAGTGCGCAGAAAGGCACAAGCAGCATGGCACAGTGTGAAGGGGGGTAAAAGCAGCATGGCACAGTGTGAAGGGGGGTAAAAGCAGCATAGCACAGTGTGAAGGGAGTAAAAGCAGCATGGCACAGTATGAAGGGGGTAAAAGCAGCATGGCACAGTGTGAAGGGGGGTAAAAGCAGCATAGCACAGTGTGAAGGGAGTAAAAGCAGCATGGCACAGTATGAAGGGGGTAAAAGCAGCAGGGCACAGTGTGAAGGGGGTAAAAGCAGCATGGCACAGTGTGAAGAGGGGCAAAAACAGCATGGAACAGTGTGAAGGTGGGTAAAAGCAGCATGGCACAGTGTGAAGGGGGGTAAAAGCAGCATGGCACAGAGTAAAGAAGGGCAAAAGCAGCATGGCACAGCGTGAAGAGGGGTAAAAGCAGCATGGCACAGTAAGAAGGGGGAGCAGAAGCAGCATGGCACAGTGTGAAGAGGGGCAAAAGCAACATGGCACAGTGCGCAGAAAGGCACAAGCAGCATGGCACAGTGTGAAGGGGGATAAAAGCAGCTTGGCACAGTGTGAAGGGGGGTAAAAGCAGCATAGCACAGTGTGAAGGGAGTAAAAGCAGCATGGCACAGTATGAAGGGGGTTAAAGCAGCAGGGCACAGTGTGAAGAGGGGCAAAAGCTGCATGGTACAGTGTGAAGGGGTAAAAGCAGCATGGCACAGTGTGAAGGGGGTAAAAGCAGCATGGCACAGTGTGAAGAGGGGCAAAAACAGCATGGAACAGTGTGAAGGTGGGTAAAAGCAGCATGGCACAGTGTGAAGGGGCAAAACCAGCAGGGCACAGTGTGAAGAGGGGCAAAAGCAGCATGGCACAGTGTGAAGAGGGGTAAAAACAGCACGGCACAGTGTGGTGCAGTGTGAAGGGGGCAAAATCAGCATGGCACAGTGTGATGAAGAGGGGCATTACTGTGGCATAATATGAACTAGGGGCATTACTGTGGCGTAATTTAAAATCGGGGCACTACTGTGTGGCATAACATGACTCATTACTATTATTATCTTGATATTAGCAGCATAAAATAAAAAAATATTTTATAGACACACACCCATCTGGGTTTGACTAGATAACTGCCTCTTGATATTGATATAAATAATTTATCATTATGCAGCTTTTATAATATTTGCTGTTTATTACTTTGCTATTGTCTTTGTAATCTCTTAATAATTTGTACTCTTTTACTGCCTATATTTAAATTGAATTCCTATTGTGATTCAATGTATCTGTTGCCATGTAGCTTACATTGTTGGTACTTTATATTTTTTTTAGTTTTTTTGTCAGGCATTATTTAATATTTTTTCATTAATATTTTAAAACTCTTTCTTTTATGTACCTCTTTTATTGTTCTTATTTGAGTATTAAATGCATGAAATACTAAACTACCTTTCGGTAAATCTTTTTGTAAACTTAAAACGGTCATTAGGGCAGAAAACCGGTTGTTAATTTATTTGAATCCCACCACTGAGTAACAGTACAGCATATATGAAGCAAGTGACCATAGCCAGTTTAATTTCAAAATTTCCAGTTTTGACTAAACAAATCATAAGCTCAACAGTCTAATGCTCACATAGCCAATCGGTGACGGTCATCCAACATGTCAATTTATTTGTTTGTGCTTAACCGTTGAAATAGAAAGACGACAGTTGTGGTTATTGAGTCACAATGCAGTTCACCCACTGGGCTTCAGGCTTCACCATATAGCACGGTTTATCTAGCAAACAATTATCCAGCTCTATGTATTATTGTTGATTAACTATGATAAAAAAATCTTGTATTAATCAAAAACTTAAAGAAAGGAAGTGGTAAAATAAAAACAATGCTTTTTACCTGTGGATATTTGTAGACTCCCAAGATATTAGCTAAGATGATGGAATTTGAGGAAAGCACAGATCCAACTATCAAAGCTACATGTTGCTGTGATGGACATTGATAGTTGGGGATGGCTCTACTGGATTCAGTCAAAAATTGTAACGTTCCCTGTGATTCATAGTGAGGTACATTACACGTGTCGTATACATGGAACCCTAATGTTACATTGGGAAGAATGTAGGGATTTCTGTTTATTTCTTGAACAGTGAATATTAGAGCTTGAAGCTGTTGATAGTAGTCCAAGCTGAACCTTCAGAAGAGACAGCAGATGATATAATCACTTAATAAAAAGTAGACTATAGACTATCCTCTGATGTGCAACAATAAGTGACTTTAGGCTAAAACACTTGCTACATTAAATAATATGACCTCTTAGAAAGTATATTGCATACCCATTTCTAGGTATGTCTTTCAGCTTTCTTGCATCTAGTAAAAATCCATTTGGAAGTGACAAGTATCATCACAAGAATTAATGTGGCATCCTTAATGCATTAGTTGTCATACTTTTATGTTCTAGGATTACCATTTTTACAGCCAATGAATGGATCAGTTCACACACAAAAATATCTGAATTTTAAATAACTCTTTCCACCAATACAACTTATTTTCATATTTATTTTTGCTTGAACTATAATCAAAATTTGATCATCAATAGATTGAAAATAGAGGTATTACAAATTACAATACAGTAAATCAAGTCAAAAACTGAACCTCAAGAAATTTAATTAAATACATAACACCCACTTGATTGGCGATATATAAATATATATTATCAAATAATCTTATTTTGAGGGATACTCACTCAAAGACGTAAGATTCTTCAAAATAATCTGTTTTTATTTGTTGGCAACTAAAATACTTTTCATCTTTGCTAAAAAAATGATCTTCAAACCCAACTATCTAAAACACTTTAGAAGAATGTCTGTTATATTGAAGCAGATCCTATAACTGTTTTATGAATATTTAGACGTCTAGATAGAATATCACAGTAACATTTTTGGTTTTACAATGATTGGACTGAAAAAGTGTTTTTAGTGGCAGGTGTAAGTAGCGGGTGATGATGACACAAACTAGCAAACAGCTTGTAATTATAGGTTTTCAGATGCTTATGGAGGCTTTAGTAGTCGCTCGCCCATTAGATATGGATTTGTCAAGCTTGTAGCAGCAATGTCGGAAAGATGTTCCTGCTGTATTATCGTCATCATCATCACCATTTAATTATATAGCGCCACAAATTCCGCAGCGCTGTACAGAGAACTCACTCACATCAGTCCCTGCCCCTTTGGAGCTTACAGTCTAATTCCCTAACATACACACACAGACAGCAAGAGAGACTAGGATCAATTTGATAGCAGCCAATTAACCTACCAGTATGTTTTTGGAGTGTGGGAGGAAACCAGAGCACCTGAAGGAAACCCACGCAAACACGGGGAGAACATACAAACTTCACACAGATAAGGCCATGGTTGGGAATTGAACTCATGACCCCAGTGCTGTGAGGCGGAAGTGCTAACCACTAAGCCACCGTGCTGCCCAAATTATCTAGGTTATTCAAGTTTAAATGACACCTCATAGCAATTTATTTTTTAACACATAAAATAAAATGTAGTGTGTCTGTTGTCAAGTTAGACGCACCAGTTAGTCATTCAGACCAGGATGCATCTTCAGTTCTGAATACAGTTTACATATTACAACTTTTCAATGGCATGTTATGCTTACGCTTACATTACACTCAGACCCTTGGTGTCAGTGTTATCACCTTGATGTAACCAATTTAGTTTATGAAACTTTAACTGCTGATTAACCCTTGTATTATTCTTGTATAATATTGTCTGTTGAGTTTTATGAAAAGCTAACAGCAGCAGGCTAGGCTGTAGCAACAAAGAGGTGAATGTTGTCAGAGGCAGTGTAGGTAGGATATGTACATAACTAGCAGACTGTGGTTCCATTATGGGTAGTTGCTGAGTGTGACGGCAATGCAGAGGGACTCCAGAGATCAGCAGTGAGGTGTAAGGTATAGTGGTACAGCTATACAGTACATGTCATATCAGGACTAACACAAATGCAAAATCATCTGGAAAGAACATGAATAATTTAATAGAGAGAGATAATCTTCCACTTTAAAAAAACATTTTCTGTTCTACTAAAATTTTAGACTAACTTAAATGTCATATCTGCTAATTCAATCCCTTCTTGGCTTTCAAAGTAACTAGAACACATAATATATGGATAAGAGCTCTGATTTGCACAGTCAAACATGTACATGAACGTATATAAGTTACTTAAATGAATAATCCACTTACGTTGCACAGGAGGTCCTGGGAGGTGTTTCTTTGAATGTTATTTTCTGGTAAATCTTGTCCATGTGAATAGGCAATAAAACTCCTATCATGATATCTCCGGGCTGAATGATACCCTCCACCTCTGACATGGATGGCAGTCTACAATTCTGGACCATAGAACACAAAACTGAAGACAGGTGGAAAAGGAACGGAGTCCACAATACTGTGTATAAAGGATTTATAGTAAAGATCATCTGTGAACACAATTTAAAATCATTGTATCTCATTTTTCCTTGTTGGCACTGATGACATCTGTATGTTTGCTTACTATTCTACAAAGTACAATACATATACAATATGATTGAGTAACAGCATTTTGTATAGATGTCTTTAGATTGGGGTGTATAATGGAGGTGTAGGGACAGTGATATGTGTATGGATGAGGGTGTATCATGGAGGAATAGTTACAGTGATGTGTGCATGGATGAGGGTGTATATTGGAGGTGTAGGGACAGTAATAAGTGCATGGATGAGGGTGTATCATGGAGGTACATTGACAGTGATATGTTTATAGATGAGGGTGTACAATGGAGGAATAGTGACAGTGATGTGTGTATAGCTGAGTGGATGTCATGGAAGTGTAGTGACAGTGATATGTGTATAAATAAGAGTTTATTTAGGAGAGGTAGTGTCAGTGATATGTGTATGGATTATTATTATTATAATTATTATCATTTATTTGTTAGGCGCCACAAGATTTCCGCAGCGCCGTACACAAAGCAAACAGAAGACTATACAGGGTATAACAGTACAGAACAATAAACAAAAATACCATGGAATAAGGGTATAGGGCGGAGATGTAATAACAGGGATCTGTGTATAGGCGATGGCATATTATGGAATTCTTGTGACAGTGATGTGTGTATGTTGAGAGTGTATGATTGAAGCATAGTGACAGTGATGTGTATATGGATGATGGTACGAGATGCAGGTGTAGGGATAGTGATATGTGTATATATGAGGGTATATTATTGAGATGTAGTCCTGATACTATTTGTATGGATGATGGCATATGGTAGAAGTTTAGTGACAGTGATGTGTGTATGATTGAAGCATATTGACCGTAATGTGTATATGGTTGATGATACATAATGCAGGTGTAGTGACAGTGATATGTGTATATATGAGGGTGTATTATTGTGATGTAGTGCCACTGCTATTTGTATGGATGATGGTTTATAGTAGAAGTGTAGTAACATTGATGTGTGTATGGATGAGGGTATAAATATGAATTCCAGCTATAGTAACTGAATGAACAAATCCAAAATTAAATTGCTTATGTTTTCTTTCTCTCTAAGTGCAGAGTGGCGTCCGACTGAGTTAAACAAAACAAGAGGGGACAGACACTCATAATGTAAAGCAAGCGAGCAAAGGGGGGAGATTACTCTTACTAGGACCTTAAAGCCACTACTATGGGGCCTATAAATTTTAGTAAATATCACTGATGTGTATATGAATGAGGGTATTTGATGGAGGGGATATGTATGGAGGATGATATATGATGGTATTCCAGCAATAGAAATGTTTGCATAATACTTACAGTGCCTCAGTTGAATCTTCTTCTCTTGCTCACTATCCTATACCTTTTGGTCATATATAAGGGAAATGTGGCATAAACGTCAAATTTATAGATCACATTAGAGTTTCCTATTGCATAGTTCCAGCTACAATCGTGTCCAATGAGCATTTAGGAAAGTAATATTCTCAACGGACTGTTTGAAAACTGTCCTGTAATTGTTAGTTCCCTAGTGAAGGTTATATTCATAGACCTGCACATGGGAAATCCCAGCTGTAGATTACATGAAATAAACTGTTAAGTGTTAAAGAGGTTGCGTAATAGAATAAAAGAATCAAACATGGCATCCATATGTATTTTTGTGTAAAAACATACAATAACAAGTATTGTTATTAATATATATGTATCTCTCTCTCTCTCTCTCTATACATATATATATATATATATATATATATATATATCTCTATCTATCTCTATCTGTATATATATATATATATATATATATATATATATAATCTCTATATATATATATATATATATATATATATATATATATATATATATATATATATAATCTATATCTCTATCTATCTATATATCTGGATCTATCTATCTATATATATATCTCTATTTATCTATATATATATATAAATATATATATATCTCTATCAATCTATCTATCTATCTATCTATATATATCTCTATTTATCTATCTATCTATATATATATACAAGTTAACCCGTGCATGATACTCATGCATTCTAGTCAAATCAAGCTATTTAAGGTGTTAAAAAGGTTCTTGTCATGCATTTGGGCCAAGCCCAGGCCTCCTCAGGGGAAGAGCGTTACTTCCCGATGCAAGCGCCCTTTTTTAACGTGGTTTTGTCCACATGTCACCACCTCATCATTTTTCTCCATCACCTCATCCTTCATCTTCATCGCCACATCCTTCATCAAGCTACTTAAGGTGTTAAAAACTCCCCACTGTCACCCCCGGCAACCACCAACCACTCCCAACTGTCACTTCTCCTTCAAGAAATATATAGGTCAGTGTATAACTCAGCCCAGCAGTTGGCGCTGCAGCTTGGTTTTTTTTTTCCACACACGCCACTAGGCATTTATATAGTAGATAATATCTCTATCTATCTATCTATCTATATATATTTATCTATCTATCTATGTATATATACAAGTTAACCCGTGCATGATACTCATGCATTTTTTTGTCAAATAATGTCAGTATACCAAATTTCAGGTCATTCGGATGAGCCCTTTCTGAGAAAATAGTTTTTTCCACAGACACACACTAACACATGCCACTACACATGCAGGGGCGGATCTAGAAAATGTTTGTTCCCCGGGGGGGATGTTAGGGCGGGACGATTTAGGCCCCGCCCCCTTTCCGACTTCTGAGGCTGCCGGGGGCTGCACAGTATGTGCAGGTCCGCTCGGCAGTGACAGGCAGGGACAGTGTGTTGCCCGGCTGCTCTGATTGTGTTTAAAACACAATCAGAGCAGCCGGGCAGCACACTGTCACTGCCAAACGGACCTGCACATACAGTGCAGCCATCGGCAGCAAACCCCTGCTAGGGGGGCGATTGCCCCGATCGCACCCCCCTGGATCTGCCACTGTACACATGTGTGTTCATGAGGTAAAATTACCTCACGAAAATGAGTTTGACCCCTCAACTCATCAATAATGTCAGTATACCAAATTTCAGCCCTTTTTGAGGTTTTTTTTCCACACACACTAAGAATTTAGTAGGTCAGTTAGCCCGTGCATGATACTCATGCATT
This sequence comes from Mixophyes fleayi, assembly GCF_038048845.1. Classification (NCBI taxonomy): domain Eukaryota; kingdom Metazoa; phylum Chordata; class Amphibia; order Anura; family Limnodynastidae; genus Mixophyes; species Mixophyes fleayi. Next base: position 23,274,711 of record NC_134405.1, read on the forward strand.
CTAGTCAAATCAAGCTACTTAAGGTGTTAAAAACTCCCCACTGTCACCCCCGGCAACCACCAACCACTCCGAACTGTCACTTCTCCTTAAAAAAATATATAGGTCAATGCCCACACACACACACACAGACTAACACATGCCACTAGACATTTGTATTATATATATATATATATATATATATATATATATATATATATATATATATATATATATAAAAAGTGAAAAAGACAAACAGACGCTTAGTGAACAATCAGAGATACCACGTGACAATGTGATTAATAATTAATATATCACATACAGTAGGCTGCTCCTCTACAACATCAAATTGCAGATGTAACACCTAGATAGAAACGACACAAAAAGAGAAGCGCCAGACATAGTGTGATACCATCAAAATAAGAGTCACATCCAGACACTCTAAGGTTGATAAAATAGGGTGATTTGTTTGTCAGAGCTTAATTCCCTCAGTATTTCAACACCTGATTTAGATGAGCTTCACCTCTTTAACAGGAGGTTAACATTTAAACTCCAAATACATTGGTAAAATAAGTATAGTGCGTGCGTGGTAGAGATAGCCAATTTAGAAGATAATACAATGATTAGCCTCTCAAGGGTACATTCCCCCAGACTTTGAATACTTTCTTAAACAGGAACTACACAACTAAACTCCATATAAATAGAGTCAATAATGCGTGCATGAAAGACAGGCTTATTATAGGATATATTCCAATTTAATTACAGCCTAGATCCATAAAAAGCAATAAAATGCCCGTACATCGGGTAAAGTAAAACAGGCTTATCTGTATAGAAAGTGCTTGCAGCGGTCCCTTCAGAAAACTCTCTGGAACTGCACATGGGAACCTCCTCGCATCAGCTTCCACCAAAATACAGAGCCTCCTTCAGAACCTCCTCTACGCGTTTCGTCTCACAAGAGACTTTATCAAAAGGGTATATGTTCCAGAGTAGACTGTTCATCCTTTTATAGTCCACATGTATACAACCTGTTGCCATCTTAACAGGAAATCACATGTTTAGAGGTATGGGCTAGAACTCTGTTCCCATACTTCCGCCCAAACCCTGTCCGCATCACTTCCTGTTACAAAAGATGACATCACTTCCGCTCAGTGCTCCGGGACAGGAATCATGCAAAAAACCCAACATGAGTAAGTTATTACACAGAACATTAACACAAACGCACTACAATGATAATAAAAATACATTCACATATGGTCAGCAGTATATTTGCACATCTCCGCTTATAGCAACATAAGGAAAAAACTGTAAAAATACAGAGCAGAACTAAAATACCAGTATTAGAAGATAATCATCTCCACAGGGACTGAATATCAAAAGACCTAATCAAAGCCAATAAGCCAAAAAGTACTATGTATATATACTAATGCCCAAAAAAGGCTAAATACTACCGGAGCTATACATTATATACTGCTTCAAGATAATAAGAACCTCCCAAAATCAGCCAAAAGTTAAGTAATTTAATAATAAATACATACATACGAAATTTCTATACATAATACCACTATATAAAATGACATATTCCAGCCCTGTATTTTGGTGGAAGCTGATGCGAGGAGGTTCCCATGTGCCAGTTCCAGAGAGTTTTCTGAGGGGACCGCTGCAAGCGCTTTCTATACAGATTAGCCTGTTTTACTTTACCCGATGTACGGGCATTTTATTGCTTTTTATGGATCTAGGCTGTAATTAAATTGGAATATATCCTATAATAAGCCTGTCTTTCATGCACGCATTATTGACTCTATTTATATGGAGTTTAGTTGTGTAGTTCCTGTTTAAGAAAGTATTCAAAGTCTGGGGGAATGTACCCTTGAGAGGCTAATCATTGTATTATCTTCTAAATTGGCTATCTCTACCACGCACGCACTATACTTATTTTACCAATGTATTTGGAGTTTAAATGTTAACCTCCTGTTAAAGAGGTGAAGCTCATCTAAATCAGGTGTTGAAATACTGAGGGAATTAAGCTCTGACAAACGAATCACCCTATTTTATCAACCTTAGAGTGTCTGGATGTGACTCTTATTTTGATGGTACCACACTATGTCTGGCGCTTCTCTTTTTGTGTCGTTTATATATATATATATATATATATATATATATCTATATATATATATCTATATATATATCTCTATCTATCTGTCTATCTATCTCTCTCTCTCTCTCTATCTCTCTCTTTATATATATATATATATATATATATATATATATATATATATATATATTTATAGTATTCCACACTGGAGTTTTGTCACAAGAATTATTATATTTAATTTCCATTACAATGGTTGATACCAGTTTCATAAGCATACCTAGTCATTGTAAAGCAGTCAAATGTAAAACATAGGGCCTGATTCATTAAGGAAAGAAAAGCAAAAAAAAATGAGTAACTTTTCACCGGGCAAAACCATTTTATATTGGAGGGGGAGGTAAATTTAAAATGCGGGACAGATTTATAGTTGGGGTAGGGCATATCCTAGATCAACTTTAAATTTCAGTGTAAAAATAAAGCTATCAAGTATTTGTGTGCTACATGAAAAAACAGCCAGCGTTCAACTTATGTGCAAAATAAAAAACTCATATGCACCCCTTGCATTGTAACATGGTTTTGTCCAGGAGAAAACATATTCATTTATTTGCCTTACTATCCTTAATGAATCACGCCCAAAGTATCTAAAGCTATATGCAAAATGTTAACCATGTCTCCAGTGGTGCAAACGTCTTATGATGGGAGTAGCTGGCAGATGGGTGGTGGTCTATACTGGGTGAAAGGTAGGTGTATGAATGCACCCAGGTTTGTATCCACATTCAAAAATAAGTTTTAGGTTTAAGTGATAATATTGCTTAAATGAAACTTATTGGTGGCTGCAGAACATTTTCTCCTCATAAAAGGACTTGAATCGTACATGTCTACGGTGATGGTGGAAACCTCACTCTTAAGATTAATTTAAGACACAGATGAGGCTGAACTAGTCAGCATGGTGGCAAAGTGGTTAGCACTTCTGCCTCACAGCGCTGGGGTCATGAGTTCAATTCCCTACCATGGCCTTATCTGTGTGGATTTTGTATGTTCTCCCTGTGTTTGCTTGGGTTTCCTCCGGGTGCTCCGGTTTCCTCCCTCATTCCAAAAATATACTAGTAGGTTAATTGGCTGCTAACAAAAATTGATCCTAGTCTCTCTCTCTGTGTATGTTAGGGAATTTAGACTGTAAGCTCCAATGGGGCAGGGACTGATGTGAATAAATGGTGATGATGATAAACTAAACAGTGTTTTAGGAGAAAAATCTAAAAGTTGAAATGAATTTAGATGGGCACTTTTAACCATGCGCATTTCACGTTGCATTAAGTAACCTGCCAAATTTGTCGGCAGATGGATCTCCGATGGCCTTTGCCAAACCTGGAATGTGAGCACTACCCAAGTACGAGGCAGAATATATCCCCATCTTTTTTTCACAAACTTTATTAAAGATTATCTATTCTTTCCAATGGAACATGAGACCCACCCAGCAATATGCTTGTACATTGATTAATCTGCTGACTTGAATGGTTTACTTTCTATGAATAAATCTATCTTAGGTTCAGCTTAATCACACTGTTGGAAACAGATGGTTTGGTCTAAAGCAACTGGGCTCCTCTTCTCTCTTCTTTCTAAACATGGAATTTATTCTAAGTCAGTACAGAGTTGACCTGGCCCACTGGGGTACCGAGGGGTATCCCAGTGGGCCTCAATACCTGATGGCTCCAATCTCTAACAAGTCTGGACCAAGCATGCGCATATGCAATCCACCACAAATGTGGAGAGGTGAGACATCTGGTTTCCTGCAAATATAAGCATTGCTGTGGTCAATGATGTTGCTATGCACTGTAGAAGAGCTGTGAGGAGACACAAGAAGAACAGTTGCGGAAGTGTTACTATTACTGTAGTTATACTAACTATAGTTGGATTACTGTACTTATGGGACTATGAGGGCGGACTGGGGATTCTGAGAGAATAGGGGGAAGCTGGGTATTCTGAGAAAACTGGGAGGTTTGGCTGGGGATCCTGAAAGATCCTGGAGTGGGCTTGGTTTCCTGAAAGATCAAGGGGGGGGGGGGGGCTGGGGATTCTTATAGAAGTGGGGGATTGCTGAGGATTCTAAAAACACTGGGAGTGAGGCAATTTTGGAAGAACAAGGGGGTGGAGCAATCAATCAAATAAACAATTTATTAGCAGTGCTGCAGATTCTGAGAAAAGTTGGGTGTGATCAGCTGATTACACAATCTACTTTCAGTGCTGGGGATACTAAAAACACTTTGGGATGGTCAGGCAAATACACAGTCTATATGCCGTGCGCGGTATTCTGAGAGAATTTGGGGTGGGTGGCAACCAATTCTCTGCCACCAACACATTTTATACAGTGCAGCTAGGCAGTATATGCACACTCTGCATTGCCCCAGCACTCAGTAACTACATGTGCTGAGCTCCTCCAATCAGGGCTCAGCACACACACTGTTCACGTCAACCTCAGTCCAGGGCCACATTTATAATGGGCCTGATGGGACTGCAGCCCCAGGCCACTTGCCATAGCAGTCAGAACAGATGAATGGTTCCGCCTGAATGCCGCTTACTGATAGTTATAGTTTGCGATAGTTATTGCTGTCAGTTCCATTTAACATGTACAATAATTTCACTCTCATTATTGCTTTTTCTCTATTACCAATGTAATTTTAATTTCTGCATGCTAAACAATGAGATTTCACTGCAAATATTTATATATCAATTTACATTTCTGTCAAATACATACACAATTTTATTGAAAATAATTATTATGTTTGAGTTTGCAGTTCTGTGTTCGAATGCACACAGAAAAACATTATTGTTTTGTTTTGTGAGTATTTATTAAATGCATTTACACACACAAACACATATATATATATATATATATATATATATATATATATATATATATATATATATATATATATATATATCAGGTAATGGGTCTTTCGAGTACTGTGTAGGGTCCCCCTTTTTGCCCAAGTATCAGCCTGAATTGTTTGTGGCACTGAAACTCAGGACTGGTGGCAGAAACTGGCACCTCAGGACTGGCAGAAAAAACTGGAGATGGCAGATTGGGCCTCATCACAAGGAGCAGAAGAGGCTGTAATGTGGAAATGGGAAGTTAAGTGCAAACAAATCCAGAATGAGGAGGGGAAAAAACAGAAGACTGTTCTGTAGGATGTTGTGGTCCGCGGAGAGGACAGTCTTGTAAGAAGTGTACATGACTGGCACAGTAAAGACATAATTTGTCTTCTGAATAGGTCCGTAAGTAAAGCAGGAAATTGTAGCAGAAGCAGTTCAATAATTTGTAAGGCAGTCATGTTTGCAGGAGAAAACAAATGGAAACGATTGCAGTAAGAGTCCTAGGAATAAAAATCTGAAGCATAATCTTTTACATGGTTCCAAAGCTGTTTTTTAGGCTGGTCATACTGTCATGCATCAATGGAATGGAATTCACAGCTATGGAGCCCGGAATATGAAGAAAGATGTTTATTAAATATTATTATTAAATAGGTTTAAATCAGCGAATACCTAACATGGTAAAAACCAAGAATAGTAGACACTGAACATAGATTCAGTAATGCAAAGCAGCATGCAAATGCAGAAAGCTGCAGGCAGATCCTGACATGTTTGAATAGAAAAGGGCCTTTCCCAGTTGGTGTATGCTGGGCATAACTTTGATGCGGGAATCCTGGATGGATTTGAATGACATTTAAAAAAAAACAACACTTGGCAGCCACCTCATGGGTGCGTCGGAAGAGCTGCTAAACTGCTAATTAATTTTAAAATGTTGACAGTTACATCCAATTCATTGATAACTTAATAACATGAAGATGTAAACCCAGGCAACACCAGGGATTTCAGCGACTATTATATATAGAAATAAATATATATATATATATATATATATATATATATACAAACACACACACACACACACAGACGGAGAATCAAGGCTGCAGCCTTTTACAATCACCACACAAGTGCAACTCCTGATTACTCTGCTGGGGGTCTGCAGAGCCGAAGACCCGGACTGGGCCTTTGTATGGAGCCCACCCTACTCTCTCCATACAAAACACCAGGGACCCTTACCAGCTTTTACTGAAGCTTCTCCTCAGACACAAACAATCTTCCTGGTGTTTTAAAATACAAATGACAGGAATCTAGGACTTATGTACCTACCATTCACTTCTTTCCCAGCGCTTCTATCACAATATATATATATACAGCGGCACACACAAAAAAACCAGCAAAAAACGCCCAAAAAAACGCGTGGGCGCATGCACAGCAGCTCCGTTTCGGCAGCACTGTACTATACAGCAGCCGCGGCGCTGTCAAAGAAGCGTCCGCGGCGGTGCTGTATACAATACAGCACCGCAGCGGACGCTTCTTTGACAGAGCAGCGGCTGCTATATAGTACAGTGCCGCTATGTGTCGCACTTCATTAGCGGAGGGGAGGGGGACATAATTGATACCAATATTTATGAATTAATAGTAATAAAAAATAATAATCACTACTGCAGATAAATGTCAAACACCCTACCTTCCATCCCCCTCCCTGCTGTCAAACACCCCATCTGCCACATTCCTCCTTCCTGCTGCCAGATAACCCATGAGCTACACTTCCCTTTCCTACTTTCAGATACTCTATTAGCTAAGCTTCCTATCCCTTCTGCCACACTGGTCACTGGGGGTCTACCCATGTTGCTGCTGGCACGTCTAACACTCTTTCCCTCCCTTATGCCAGATGTCCCTTGCTGCTGCACCTCATCTGCCACTATTCTCCGCTATTATACTCTAAGCTGGCCATCCTTGTAAACTTTCATAGTTGATTTGAGTCATCATAAGAGAGCATAATAAACCAAAAGTGCCAAAAGAGAAAAATAAATGTTCTTCTGTGGGCTAATCACACTCCCTCTAGTGATCTTGCATTGCCTTTCTGGTGCATGACCACACTCTTATGGTAGCTGCGTATGCCCCTTCACGGAAGTACACACACATTAGTTCATGGGCTCATAGCATTTCTCCTGTGTGCCCTTCATGCACCAGTTCAACACTGAGACAGCATTGACTCGGGGAGCCAGTTCTGAGCTTTCTACTGAATGGATTTGGATGAAAAACTTCACAGACTGGTAACATTGGATCCCAGAAGATATACTAGTGGGTTAAGATCACGATCAGATTTCCCGTTGGTGTATGGTGGCCCGAAATTTGTCCTTGGGAGCCTCTTCTGGGCCCTCCACTGGATGGATTTGGAAAACATCTTTATATATAAAAGAAGAAGTTTGTTTGTTTCTTTGTTGGGTAAAATCTTTGGCGCCCCTTCTCCAGATGGGACGAAACCAACGTTAAGTGGACCAGTTGTATCTTGGCCATGTTTTAAGGGGGTTAGGATTGGATCTTTTTTGGTGTACACTGGACAAAACTTTGACCAGGGGAGCATGATCTGAGTCTTCCACTGGATAGATTTTTCTGAAAACTTTACAGACTTGTAACCTTCTATTCCAGAAAACATACTAGGGGCTTGCGGTTCCATCTGGACCTTCTGGTCATGTATGCTGGCCAGAATTTTCACCTGGCCTGGAGAACCTTTTCTGGGCCTTCCGCTGAATGGATTTATATGATATTTAACATAAAAAGAAGAAATCACACTGAGTAGCTACTTCATGGGTGTGTTGGAAGAGCTGGTAAGCTTCAAAAATATTTTAGAAGTTACATTCTTATTCTATTACAGTTACATCCAACTCATCGATAACTTAATAGCTTGAAGATTTAAACCCGGCAATGCCAGATACTTCAGCTAGTTAACAATTGAGATAAACATATTAAAATACTTTTGGATGGTGTTTTGATGGAGGATATTATCTCTTGTGATATATGGAGATTTCTTTACATTTATTTCCATATCAATACCATTTATATTTCCTTACCCGAGCTGCATAAGCCACTTTAGCCAGCTCCTGGGCGTCCTATTATTTCGGGTTTGGGTTAGTTCACTTCTAATTTATTTACAGGCTCTGGTGTGTTCTATGAAATCCTACATACATAATTATATGCATCTTCTTCATTTGGTTAGAGATATAGTTTAGCAAGAAGACTATGTCTTCCTTATTTTGGATGTACATACTTTAGAGATAGATGCTATCAAAAAGTGCTTTTCTGTAAGTGTGATATTACAGAGAAATACCAGAGATTAATTATTGATTCTATCACTATTTTGAAAGATAACTATTATATATTTATTTTATTACTATATTATTATTTTTAAGGGTATACACGATTTACGGGTTATGGGAACAGCCACGGGGATTGGGTTTGCCCTAAATTATGCCAACCGCTACATGTGTGCGATCCAAGATGAGCACATCTGTGGTGATGGATTTGGAGAGAACCTTGTCCTTTATGGCTTTTACATAGACAATTTGTTTATTTATTATTTGGAATTGTCATGAGCAGTTAGTGGTTGATTTTGTATCACAACTGAATGATAATGTGTATAATTTAATAAGACCTCCATAGATTATTTGGATTTGACTAACCATCGATGACAGAAGGATTAAGACTTTGACCTATAAAAAATAAGTTGATACCAACAATTTTTGCCATGATGATTACAAAGCATGAAAAAAAATATTCCCAAGGGCCAAAGTTTGCATTGAAGATGAAATTGTACTGTGTTCACTAGTTTGAAAGCCAAGCACAAGAAATAATTTTCTCGTCTAGAGAAAGGGGCTATCCTGATTATCATCTACAGAAAGTATGTAGTGAAGTGAAGTCACTGGATATATCTACACTTTTGTCCATTAAACACTATAGGACATCCACTAAGATACAGTTTACAGGCATGGCCTTCATCTCTAAATTTAATAGTGCACTGCATCATATTATAAAAATCATTAATAAAAATTATCCTTAAAACCAGACCCTGCTCTCCAGACTTTGCTCCCCGAGAAATCTAAAGTTACTGTGTTAAAAAAATAGTCATTAAACAAATATACTGGCACCCAGACATATGAAAACGATGAAAGTAGAAGTATAAAGTAGAGACTTATCATAACTGGCTATCAAAACCAGTGTGTGATACTTTAAGGTGTTCAAAACCGAATTGCATTATGGCACAAATCGAAGTCCGCCAGTTACTTTTCAAACCTGCTGTCTGGCTCGCTCCCTCTATTCGTCCCTCTGCTCCAGGGGCAAATAATATTCTTCTTATTATTATTAGTAATATTATTATTATGTGCCATAATAATAATAGTTTGCAAAACATAAAATGCATGGCCCTTTGAGAGCTCTGAACTTGTGATCATGTGTTCTGTCTTGATAGCAGCCCTGCCCTTCAGCTCAGCAATTTAAACCTGCTCAGTGCACAGGCCATTGCCAGAGTATTAGGCTCCATACTTTTTCTCCAGCGTTCCTATGCATATTGTGGCTAATACCTGTGTATCCTGACACACACAGATGTTCCTGACCAGTCTCGTCTGGAGGCAGCACTGAGGGCCACAATCTGCGTATTTATCTGCAATAAAGCCCAAAACTCCTTGCAGGGGTCCCAGGTGAAAACCTGTGGTCCATTAGGCTCAATTCCTCTGTTACTGTCAGCACTACACCAGGTGGGTGAAAATAAACCACTATATCTGCTGGAATTGTGACACAATAATTGCAGACATATTAAACACAATACTAAAGAATTCCATCTCACCAATAATAAAAATAAATTACGATAAATACAATAAGTTTTATAAACTGCAACACAGACTTCTAATCTATTTACTTCTGTAATTGCTTTCTCCAATATATTGGGAGGACTACCAGACCCCTTAAAAGAGGTATTATGGAGCACAGTCGTAATATTCTTAACAAGTATCAATTTCATAGTTTCTCCATTCATTTTGCAACTAATCAAAATCGGAACTCAACATGTTCATCTTTGTTTTTTGTGGAACATGTTATGAGTACTGAGGGAAGAGGAGATAGATATAACAAATTATGCAAGCAAGAAGTATTCTGGCATCACCAAATAAATTCCATTCAATGAATTTATGTTGGTTCTGTTGAAAAAAGTTTAGACTTTTTCAAATTATGAGTTAAAGGTAGCTATTTATTATTAATTAGTTCATGTTAATATTCTTATATATTTTTATATATTATTTTATTATTCATTATTTTTTAATTGTTCTATATAAATCTAAGAATGTATGTACATATATTGGATATATAAATCTAGATTTATTATTGGACATCTATGTCCCTTCAAACATGATTTGATGCTGTCTATATCATTGTAGTTGGAGAGTGAAAATATCTCCACATATACTGTACATCGAGATTATGGATATATCTCTTAATTATTATTTTTTATTACTATTATTTTTAAAATAATTTATTTTAAAATTTGTATTTAGGTTTCTCTTTAGTCTCTTCTTTATTGCATATTTCGTTAGGTACAAAAATGTAATGATCAATTTCCTTAAACACTTATCTATGAATACATCAACATCATTAAACTTGTTACTGGGGGCAAATTTCAAACCCTTTGATAACAATTTTTCTTCTTCAGTGAGTTCATAATCACTCAATTTAAATTCTTTAGTCTTTTCTTGATTATTTCTGTCTGTTACAGAGTCACCTATAGTTTTGGTGATATTCTTACAAAACTAATTTTTATTAAATTTATTCTTATAAATCCTTTTCCTTCTTTTTCAGGTTCTTTTAATCACTTCTTTACTTTTTAGCTAAGATCAAATGTAATATCTCTTTGGTGATCCTAATGCAGGCTATGGCATTCTTAGGCTCGTAGACTAACACTGGTGAGTGTTCAAACTGGAAAACATAAATAAAAAAAGGAGCACAAAGGGAGACTAATAATTGAATATGAGAGTGGACTACTATAATTATTGCAGTAGGAAAAGTATTTATAATGAATGCCAAACTCTAAACAGGTATGTGCAGCTAAAACAATAAAAACAAGTATAAATGTTATAAATAAGTATAAATGTTAAAAAGAAATGCAAGGCTCCTGGATATGTTATAGCATTGATAAATGCCATTATTGTAGAGGTAACACACCAGGCAGAGTGTTGGCAGCGGAGCGCCAGATACAGACAATGCTGCCCGAACGTGTAGAGTAAGCTGACTCTTTTCACTACAACTAACTCAGCTCTTACCCTGTCTTGTCCAGTGAGACTTGCTGGCCATCTCTCGGCATTCGATTTTCAGTGCTTCTCTCATGGTAACTGCAAGCCCGATATGCTGGAACACATTATGGAACGCGTGGACTTTCTGTATGGTGAAGCATGTGAGCCAAAAAGGGAGTGTATTTTCACTAACGCGTTTCATCCATAAAGGACTTTCTCACAGAGTAGTAATTGCTAGTTGGGAAGGCCATTTAAGTCTGTTCTCCCTACAGTTTTTTCCAAAAACTCTATTATTAAAAAAAATACTTAAAAATTCAGAATCTTCGTTAGACTGTATTTTATCTTGTTTCTTGTGCCTAAATTGTCCTTTAAAAGCTAGTTGCTTAAGCATTCAATGGTCTGCGAATAAGAGCGACTTTGGGGGAGAGTGAAGCTCTTTGAATCTGACTTGTTCAGTCCAGAGCTCCCGTAAAGGGATATTCTACATAATCTTCACCTCCATAGCCATCTGCAAGAGTTACTGGGAATCGGTTACAGCAGTGAGGCCTGAATCCCAGTTCTTACATTTTGTTGGCAACTGCTCTATTCAAAGAGAAGAAAGGTGGGGGTTGGACTCACAGTGAATCCCAGAGACTCCCGCCAAGGACATTGCTACTTTCATGAGCGACTTCTGTAATGTAGTCAAGGACTGAGTGGAAATGGATTCTGGACTTGCAAGTGATCCCTCATTGTCAGGTTGAGGGAGAATGACAAGAACATGGAAAGCCTCCAATACCTGCCACAGAGCATGAGTGTATTGGCAGGATCGGCATGCCATGATTCCCTGCTTCTTCTCAGACCACAGATCCTTCCTATTTTACTGGGTCCTATGCCATGGTTATCCTCCTGGTCCAGACTCCTGAAAATCGAATTGTGTTCTGCTGGAAAGGGAGGATGTGTTGGAGGAGTTCAGGGATGCCTACATCATATGGAAGATTGGCAAATGCTATTTTGAATGTCTGACTGGTGGGAACATGTCAAGGTAAAAAATTAGTAGTTTCTTGCAGGCTAAAGGAAAATGACAGGTGTGTGAAAGGAAGAGTAACTTCAAGAAGCTGCAAAGACAGCTTCCAACTGTGCGACTGATTAATGATAGATGATCTGTAGGAGACCAAGTGGAGCCTGAAAAAGCACTTCAAGGAAGGATCCAAACACCTCTTCTTTAGTTCCAAGATGGAGAACCTACAGAAGGGTGAGAAATGTTATTCTTTCTTTTTCAGGAAACTCCAACAAGGCACATGTCCCTTATTGAACTGCGAGAGGATACCAGTAAACCCAGGAAGGGGAAAGAGGGCATCATGAGAGTCAGAGACTAATAATTAGTCAGAGACTAATATACTTTCTTAAGATGACTGATAATGGTTAAGCTGACAAATTCCTGTCAGGAATCATTAACACTATTGATCCTGCAGCTAAAGCAGCTATTGATGCTCTCTTGGCACTGGAGGAACTGCCATTTGCTGTTAGATCATTTGTATTGGGCAAATCCCAGCGCAGTGGTGGTCTTCCAGGGGAGCTCTGTCTAATGCTGTGGGATTTTATTGGTTCAAACCTCCTAAAGTTGTCCAAGGAGAAGGTGGTAGAGAGCATAATGCCTCCGTCACTGAGGGAGGGAATAATTAAGATCAATAATTACCATAGGCGGTGATCCTAAAAAATTGGCATCCCTATTCTCTCCTGAATGTGGACTACAAGATCTTCATCAAGAATCAGCCAACCATCTAAAGGCTGTCATCTGACAGATAGCTCATGTGGTCCAGACTTGGGGCATACCTGGCTGCAAGATTGCAGATAGCCTTGCCTTGCTCAGGGACACCATGCATTACATCAAGGATCACCACGTACTGATGGCCCTGGTCATCCTTGATCAGGAGAAAACCTTTGATCATGTTTCTCATGAGCCTATGTGTTGTGAACTGCAGAGATTCAGTTTGGGAGAAATGTTTTTGTTCGCATTTTAACCTTATGTACCTTGACATTTACAAAACAGTAATGGTGAACTGCTGGAATTCTTTTCTGTTTTGTCTAGGGTCAGATAAGGCTGCCCTCCTTCACCTCTTCTTTTTGTTTTTTTGTATAGAGTTCTTCACTTTGTGCATCAGACATAATCCAGAGATCAGAAGAATCACCACACTAGGACCCAATCGAAATTAGGCCAAGTGCTCGCTCGACATGGATGAAATCACTATCTTAGGCTTTGATCAACACTCATTGGCAGCACTCATCCTGACTTATGAGAACTTGCCCAGCTTCATTCCCCTTCACAATCAAGTCAGACTTCAAGATTCTGGGAGTCTGGATAGGTGTAGAGGAGGTGGCCCAGAAGTGATGGGAGGAACAATTGCGACTGTAAGACAAAAGATTGGACTGTGGAGCCTCAAAGAACTCACTATTGAAGGAAAAGTAATGATGCTGTGCAACAAGATCCTTTCAGTTCTGCAGTACATGGCCCCAGCTTGGCCATCACAAGGTCTACCACTTTATAAGGGACTCTGGTTGAACATGACAAAATCACTACTGGGAACTCTATGTTTCACTTTTTCCTCCTGCCCCTTTGAAGGGGCATTTTGCGGGTAAAATTGGGAGAGCTCCTTCTCTTACACCTGGACCACTCGCTGATTCTACTTGGATGTTGGACAATTTGTGAGGGAGCACAACCAGATTTCTGGAAAACTATCCACAAACATATTAGCACTAAAGACAGGATGGACAGTATGTTCCAGGGCTCAGTCAGAGCTAACTGCACGAATGTGGCCCCTAATGTGTCAGTTTTTTAATAAAGCCTTGGGCCTGTGACTCCCCTTCCCTTCATCCCACATTCCTTTCCCCGTCACACTGCTTGGTTTATTGAATGTCTTGCATTTATTAATGAACCCTCCCTTTATATGTGTCTGTTTATCAAAAAAGCTTTGGTCCTGTGATCATCCTTCCTTTCCTTGTCACTTATCTCTATCTCGCATCCATTGCTTGTTGAAATAGTTGTCCCGTTAAAGTGATGCTGGGATAGTGCAGTTCATGATGTACACTGTAGGATGTCATATGTTGTGCTATGTCTTGTTTTGTACACTAAATGTCTGATTTATGTTTCATGGTGTATTGTACTAGCAGCTGTGCTTCAACACAGTACACTTGATTGCAATAACTTATTTCTGTTTTTTTGTATCTTTATGCAATATAAAGTTACATTTTTTTCAATTAAAATAATTGCTTACCTTTCTGTGAACTCTGGTTTTGACACTGACATTGGACATTATTGACTTCTGACTCTGACTACTGGCTTTGATAATGGTGACTACAAACTCCAACTAAAGGTTTTGGATATTGGCTCTGGCTATTGGCTTTGGATAAAGAAACTTATGGCAATTAGTACTTGGCTTGTTTTCTGCATTATGCTACAGGTAGTCTTACCTTCACTATACTGTGTGCTTACCAGCAGTGTCTGGACTTACCTGCTTCACGCTGAGAGGCTTTGGTCCTGTCTCAGGAGTGACCACTACCTTGTATAATACTGTGCATACTAACCCTGCTAGTTGTGCTAGGCCCTTATAAACTTGATTGCTCTTTCACTTTCTTACATACCAGCTTTACCATTTATAATCTATGGCAAGTGTGACAAAAGTTTCTTGCCATATTGTGCCCTACGAAATTGTGTAACGCTCTGTGTACAAACACTCTTCTTGATGACAGTCTGAGTGATAATGACTACACCAGCAAGTGCAACAGGCCACAGACACTTCTTTAGAAGTTTATAAAAGAAAAACAATACATGCAACAAGACAGAGTATTGGGCAACAAGACAGAGCAATTTTCACATAGAGATTGATTAACTAGTGAGCCAAAACAAATACCAGTGCAGTACTAGTATAATTTGAATTGTGGTACATTAAATAAAGAAAATAATTGTATGAATTTTAGCTGCTATACACTCACAAATCTAGGTTGTACCTAGACTGTCCTCAGCTAACAGTGCTAAATTACGTTATGCTGTATGCAAGTACTGAGACGGTCAGTGGTCGAAGTGGGCTGTATATGGTCTATGCCACTTCTTCTACTGTCTTCATTGTAAAACTATCAAATTCCATCCACATTCATTTCCTCTTTCATTTCTCATACGCCATGTCTAAAGTTCTATAACGACTCTTTAAATTTCCACAATGACCACTTGAAAGGGTGATGACTTCAAGTCTGTTTTACTGACAACTTGTAAGTGCATCCAGCTACACACATCCCTTTACATGTTTGTTAAAGATAATTACTAAATGCAATAGGACATAACAATATTCACACAGTGATGTAAAGATATAAAACACAGAGTAGTCATATTAATTGTACAACACCAAATCAAAACCTATTCAAAACCTATTCATGTACGTGTTTTTAGTACTTTTATGTGAATAAACAATATTAAAGGATAATCCGCCTAGATATGGCCCTGTTCTTTTTTTGTCTCCTATTTCCAAGGACTAAATTTTGACAATAAGAAGAGAAAAGAAAGACCCTACATCGTAGTTGAATTGCATCTCTTGATTGATGTAAGCGCAATACCATGAGGGGCTTCAAGGAATTTATTATTCAATTATGAACTATTACGCTGTGGACTTGATATTTCTTCAACTTTTTAGAAGTGTTTTGAATTGTTTTGAATTTACTTCACTCTATATTACCCTCACTTTTTTGCTTGTGGTATGATTACATATGACTATATTATGAAGAAATACAATATATAAGGAAGAAAATCTTAAATTCTGGACCAAGGTTGTATAAGGTCCTATACTTATAATGTCACTATTGTAAAACCCATATTTTTATATGAATTTTTTTTGGTTTAGTGGTATTCCATTTGGTTTGTTAAAGGATGCTGTAGTTGTTGAAGTGCCTGGGAAATAGTCCTTTTTTTTATATTTGAAAGATTGTTTTGCCGAAAATTCTCAACTCTGGGAAATGTTTAGTCGAAAAACTCGATAGCACTGGAACTTCATCCCTCTCTCTACATCTGACAGTGTAATGTTTAATATGAACTCTCAAGTGACTAATCAGCTATTTTTCCAAAACTGTTCAATTGAATCTTTGCTTAATAACGCATTTCGCTGCAGAATTCCTCTTGTTTCACCATCGTTATTTGACGTTAAATGTTCCGTACCGATTTCCTCCTTTTCCCCCTTAATTTTTCTCCTGCCCCGAATCTTATTTACACCTTTTGTTCCACCTGGACTTCTCTTTTATTAAAATCCAAGCGCAACACAGTGCAGAATGAATTGACAATTTATTCTATTTAGAGATTTATGATTTCAGTGAAATGTGTAATGGGGAATTTGCAAATACAGTGTGAAAAGACAAAGTAAATGCAGAACTTGGAGATTGTATTGCCACAACTTTATACCTCTGCAATACCCTGCAATTCAAATTGATCAAATACAATTAGCTTTGCACAATTAATAATTGCAAAGCAGTTACATTACATGTTACAGAAGAGGGAAAGATAGATTCTCATAGGGATTAATAGGTGTTAGCCAATAGTCAGTGGGCAAAAAATGAAAAATATAATTTCTCCAATACATCAAAGTATGGTCAAATGAAATTAAAATTATATGATTTGGGATTCACCATATCAAGATCAAAATAAAATGTAAAAAAAATCTCTATATCCCTCACTCTGTTTAATGTCCCCTACATCGGTTCATTTTTTGCATCATAAGAATTTTTAACTGGAAGGCAGCAGCTGGGTACTCCCCAGGCAGGCTAATTAATGTAATTTGGTTCCCTGGGAGAAAATTTTCTCATACCTGATAAAGAATGTTACAGATTTTTCCACTGAGAATCCCTCTTTGTTTAACTCTTAAAATGTAGTTTATATGTAGATTTGCGATAAACTTAATGACAATGAAATGCAATAGGAACTAAGGAGTTAATTTCAGATTTTAAACACGAAGAGTTGTGGATATATAAAAATAAGAAGTAAATAAAAACTGAGCCGTAGAAGGAAACAGCAGGTGATAGAACCACATGATGTTCCGTTCAGACACGTACAGCCCATGCCCATAAAAGAACACCATCATCCGCCAGTCTCATCACCCACCTGCATGCACATACATAGATATATATATAACATATATACTACGTCATCGTACACAAAAACCTTTTTACTTCCACATTAATCAGACAAACACATGATGCACCTACAAACTACCACAACCTTTATTCTGTGTATCAATACTTATCATTATATATATGCATTATACCTATAAAATCCCTACATATGCAAATCATATAACCACCATACATCACTGTTACATGACCAAAACGTGTTTAAAAGAGTTTTCTTCATACATGTAATGTCACTTCTAAACCAGGTAACAAATGGCCCGTCCCCACTTACAGACATTTATTGGACTGATAGCATCCACCTTTCTACAGTTCACAATGATTTGCGGGCCCGTGCTCACTTATGTAGGTAAACATCACAAAAGAATATTATAGCTCAATCATCACCTCTCCCATTGTCAATTAATCATCATCATCATCATCATCAACATTTATTTATATAGCGCCAACAAATTCCGTAGCGCTTTACAATTGGCTTTACAATTGGTGCTTTACAAGTCATCTCTCCCTATAGAAATCGCTTGATACAGTAAATGGTTGGGTGCATACAGTCCTACGATTTAATGACAGTATGGTGGTCAGTTTCTACAGAGTAATATGTCACCTCACACTGACACATCTCATTCTCTACTGCAAAGGACAACAGTGCAGACTGGACACCGCAGAGCTTCAGGGGGTCCTGCAGCCTGGGGACATAATGCTAGGAGTTGTGTTACCCCTTCACCTAGCCAGTTCTTATCACCTTACCCACTTCAAGGAGAGACCACCCAAGATCACCTGTTCAACGTAAGTAAAATTTATCTTACAAAGGATTTATCTAGGTCTAAAAATGCTATTGTATGTATAATGTTGTTCTTGCATTTATTACTACAAAATCCTTATATGATTCATTATATATAGATTTAAAAGAGGGCTTCATTCTGTGATTATTTGTTGTGTATCTGTATATGTTACCATGAATTACAATACAGATCTGCTGAGTTATTTACATTAATTACAAGTGTACCTAGAAAACATTGATCTGATTATTGATAGACCAATGTATTTATTAGTATAATCACCTGGGCATGGCCAAGCCAATAAAGTAAATCCATCTAAAGCTAATAAACTGCATTAACATTTACAGTAGTATATGTTCTTTAAAATGTTGTCTGTTAATATTTTAAATTGCACTTTTCAATACCAGAATTATTATCCAGACAATTAGGTTTTGGGAACTGCTTTCACTTCTCATATAATAGTTTCAGATAACTTGGCAGGAACACAATGCACAGTAAAAGTAATAAGCAGTCTCAGTTTTATAATCACTGGACATTAGTGTCCACTTCAGAAATTGGTGTGTCTACTACACTTCAGAAACTGGTCAGTCCATTACAATTCAGGAACTATTGTGTCTACTACACTTCAGCAATTGTTGTGAGATCCCTGATGCTGTGTGATCTGTTCTGTCTACTGACACAGTGCAGGGAGCAGAGAGAACTGTACAGAGTATAAACCAGTCTCCTGCTCTATCCCCTGACATTAGTGTGTAGTAAGTACTGTGAGATCCCTGCTGCTGTGTGACCAGTCTTCTGACCCAGTGCAGCCAGGAGAGAGATCTGTACAGGGCACATAGCAGTCTCCTGCTCTAACCCCTGACATTAGTGTGTAGTAAGAGGTGTGAGATCCCTGCCGCTGTGTGACCTGTCTACTGACACAGTGCAGGGAGGAGAGAGAACTGTACAGAGTACAAACCAGTCTCCTGCTCTAACCCCTGACATTAGTGTGTAGGTGGTGTGAGATCCCTATGTAGGCACATAGTGATGGATATACCATTGATGCAGCAGGTACGGTGCACTGGGGCTCATGGAGATAATGGCGCCTGCTGCATGGGAAACTAGCGAGTTGTGGGCTCTGGTTCTTTACTCCCTGCTTCCATGCACCAAGGCCCACAGCTTGCTAGTTGCGCCTCTGTTGGCATATCAGTGGAAAGCAAAGTGATGTGTGGTACCCATCAAGTTGGCTTTATACTAAGGTCCAGCTCTAACCTCTGAACACCAACAGTCCTTCTTCTGAAAGAACACAAACCAGACTATTCTCCGCTACCAACTTATCTGCTCCTCTTGTATTTACTGGGGGTTATGTAGTAACTTGCTAAAACTGTATCCCATATAAACCATAAATCTCTTATTGATTTAATGAAATTTATATGTGAGTCATCTGGTCAAATCATCCACTGTGAGGTTTTATATTGGATATACACTTTACTTCCCCTTTTAGTTACAACTAAAATTAGTCTATGTAGTTCCAGGACTGCTGGCTGTAGAAAGAATGTGCTCACAATATTTATTATGTAATTCAATTAAATTATGTGAACAGCTATTCAGTAAAATAAAGTAGACATTTATTTGGTATAAACCATCAATTGACATCATTCTTAGAGTCACTACACATAACCACAATTGTATTCACTTCCATTTTACCTAGTGACACATTGTGTTTTCCAGTCTGTTTCTATGCTTCTGTTCTATGTTAATAGCTATCACTGATTTTATTATGGTGTCCCTTTAGCATACTATACATTATTAATCTGTCATATATAGACTTTGTCCAGCATTCCCATGAAACACTGACCTTCTCTTTTATTCCTGTGATAAACCCATATATGTCACTAAAAACCCATCATGCTCTCAATTGTTCATTCTTCCAGATATTATAAATCTAGTGTAAAGGAGAAACTACATGTGAGCGCTACAGGGGAAAATGTACCTCCATACGGACCACACTTTCTGCAACAAAATAGACATGTTCTCATGGTCTGGAGCCTGATTTGTGTGGATCAGGGTATGGCCTAAATTGTCCTGGGAAACACTGGTTAACTTTATAAAATATATACCATAAAAATCAAAATTAATTGTACTACTGCAACCTTCTCATCACTGGCCTCCCCCTCTCCCATCTTGCCCTCCTCTGCTCTGTACTCAACGCGGCTGCTAGACTCATCTTTCTCTCACGCCGCTCCTCCTCTGCCTCCCCTCTCTGCCATGCCTTACACTGACTCCCTTTCCCCTACAGAATCCTCTTTAAACTCCTTACCACCACCTACAAAGCTCTCTCCCAGTCTACTGCCCCCTATATCTCTAACCTCCTCACCATTCGTACTCCCGCCTGCTCCCTACGCTCGGCAAATGACCGTCGCCTCTCCTCCACTCTAATTATCTCTTCCCACTACAGAATCCAAGACTTCTCCCGTGCAGCCCCCCTGCATTGGAATGACTTCCCTCGCTCCATCCGTCTCGCTCCCAATCTGTGCTCCTTTAAACGAGCACTCAAGACTCACCTGTTCCTCAAAGCCTACCAACCTTCCACCTAGCCCCTCATCTCCTCTGCTCGTTCTCCCCTCTCTCCCCTGGTCCCCTTTTCTCTCCCCGGTCCCCTTTTCTTTCCCTACTTGCATCACTGCCTCCTTATCGTGCCTGTTTCATCCACCCTCCCTTAGGATGTAAGCTCGAAATAGCAGGGCCTCTCTCCCCTCCTGTCTCCATACTCATTCTTCTGCTCCGTATTTGCTCCATTTGTCTGCCCGGAGCTTCTGAAGCATTGGTACTTTGAGTTTACTGTTCTGTACTGTTTCAACCTGTATGGTTTGCTGTTTGTACTATGTACAGTGCTGCGGAAACCTTGTGGCGCCTAACAAATAAAGGATAATAATAATAATAATACATCATGTTTAATATTAAGGTTTTAGATTAGAAACTTATATCAGAATAAGAGTGGTTTTCAATTTGGTGGGACTATGACTGTTTCAATTGTGATTTTTCTACAAATCTTTACATGTTACACTTTTATTTTTATTATTATTATTGTTATTATTATTATTATTATTAATATTATTATTTACAAAAATATAATTGTAGCTTTCATTTAATTTTAGGATGTTTTTTGCTAGAAAATTTCATCAATGTCATTGATGCAGCCACCATCAGATATCAACTGTTTATGTAATCTCTTAAGCAATAGAGACTGTAAAACATTTTTGAGTTCTGTGAAGTTATGAAATTCAGGTGGCACAATCTTTGAGTTTCTATTTTGTTCAACATTTCATAGGTATAGTGCCATTAAATAGAAATAAATAATAAAAAATGGGCTCCTCCCCCCACCAAATTCACAACTAACCCCAGTGCTAGACAGTCTGGCTGGTTTCGACTAAAATGGAGACCACTAAATCTGGCGTCCCTATGCAATGTTAAAACCAGCCCCACTCAGGCATGCAGAGGGTACTAAAAAGTGTTTGTGCTCCTCCTGACCTTCTGGTCTATGGAGGTGAGGGTAATTTAAAATATTGGGACCCAGTTTAATGATCAGGGTAATCAAAAGATTAAAAGAAATAAACACACACACACACACACACACACACAAAAAACTATTTTTAAATAAACTTCAATTAAATAAACGACAACATAAAAAACAAATCTTCTTTCCTGAGCTGGTGTAGTTCAAATTACCAAAGATGAGCGTCCATGGAACTCTCCCTCATTATCAGCCAATCACAAGCGGCCAGTGTGGGAAAACACTAGAGATTGGCCAATAGAAAAGTGTAGTCTGAGGTACTCTCAGCCTTCTCTCACATATTGTGAGGTGTCCTAGGGACTGTACCTTTGCCATTGTGCTAACTGGTAGAGGGAGTTTTACTGCATTATGTTCCTGGTGATTGGGTTCTTCTTAAATCTGCGAACACTCTACTGGTTTAAAAAATCAATGATAACTGAGTACATAAAAATATTATTTTTATTAGTGTTTAATATTGTTCCATTTTACTTTTCACGTCAGTTTCCACTTTGAGAGCTATCAACAGTTGCAAGCCATGAGATTTGCCATGGAGGAGATTAACAAAGATCCCAATATTCTTCCGAATGTGACACTGGGCTTCCAAGCCTATGATT
This sequence comes from Mixophyes fleayi, assembly GCF_038048845.1. Taxonomy (NCBI): domain Eukaryota; kingdom Metazoa; phylum Chordata; class Amphibia; order Anura; family Limnodynastidae; genus Mixophyes; species Mixophyes fleayi. Next base: position 23,296,982 of record NC_134405.1, read on the forward strand.
CATGTGATACGCTCCATCTGGATTTGGAGAGTTCTTTGCAAGTCCTGACTGGATCCCACACAGCCATTCCCAACTACCGATGTCTTCCAGATGTACCACTTGCTGCAATTATTGGACCTGCGATCTCCACTCACTCAATCCTCCTGGCCCACATTCTTGGCCTCTACAGATACCCTCAGGTAAGTTGTTTTCAGGAATATGTATCAGATATGATGCATTTGACTGTGCAGTCACTCAAAAATATAAACACAAGTATAGGGATAATAAATGTAAATAAAGTATGTTGCCATTAATAAAGCCATATACCTTTAAAAGACACCATCAGGATGAAAATGACTATGATGCTGCCAATTTATCATAATACTTTCACTTAAAACACATATTTGCTAATTTTCTTAAGAAATGACTATTGTTGAAAAAATACAGCATTTTCTCCTACAAAATCTTCCTTTGGATATCTAAGCCCACCTATTTTACTCTTGAATTAATTAATCTATTAGTCCGATATGAGCCAATAAAACAGTCATAAGAGGGATCCATAGGCTCCTCCTCTATTGAATCAAATTGGCTTTCACAATTACCATAATGGTCACAATTGTGTGCATTGTCTGTTTTTGGGACTTTTTTAATCATATTACATTTGAATGTAAATTTGTACAAAATAAAAGCAACCAAACAAGTAATTGATTTAATTGCATAACTTGCAATTTCTGATTGGCTACTATGGGTCAGTGAATTATTATACAGAGAGCAGCCTCCTTAATTTAAAGTAATACACAATGCAATCCCTGTAAGTCCTTGTGTTATGGATTTATTCTTCAACCAATATATGATATTAGCAATGTTTATAGCATATGATAACATGGATTGAGAGGATCTCATTTAGAGCTGGAGCAAATTCAGCTAAAGGGTGAAAATTTACACCAACTTATTAAAAAATTCTACCTAGATTTACTCCTGACTCATTCACAATGTCAAAACTATTCTTGTAGTGAATTTATTGTTTAAATGAATACAATTATTTGATCACTGTTCACATACAAAGGCTTTAAAATGTGTTCATCCCCTTTGGTATTTTTCACACATTTTTTTTTTATGAAATTACAATTGATTTTTTAGAAAAATTTTCTAACTGAATAACAGAAAATTCCCTTTAATGTTAAAAAGAAAATAAACTCTTAGGGCTAGATTTACTAAGCTGCGGGTTTGGAAAAAGTGGGGATGTTGCCTATAGCAACCAATCAGATTCTAGCTTTCATTTATTTAGTACTTTCTACAAAATGACAGCTAAAATCTGATTGGTTGCTATAGGCAACATCTCCCCTTTTTTAAACCCGCAGCTTAGTAAATCTAGCCCTTAATCTTTTTAGCTTCAATATATTATATAATATTCAATTTGTTAAAAATACAAAACATACAATATTTGCTTGCATAGGTATACGGCCACTTTGCTAATATACACCTAAATAAACATTTGGACAGTGAATTGTTACTTATTTATTGAAATTTCTCTGTATTCAATTAAAGTGCTTTAAATAATTTTAGAATAAGTGCACCTGTATATAGGAGGTTCCATAATTGGCTATACTCAGGTAAGTAAGTCTAGATTAACATAAGGTTAGTGAGCTTTCATCATAGAAATATAATTTATGATCAGAATCTGTTGCCTGTCTTTAACAGATCAGTCATTTCTCAACAAGCCGTCTACTAAGTGATCGCAAAAAGTTCCCCTCTTTCTTCAGGACTGTTCCCAGTGATGCCTTCCAGTCTCTGGGATTAGCCAAACTGGTGCTGTACTTTGGTTGGACTTGGGTTGGGCTACTAGCTATAGATAATGATTACGGTCAACAAGGAATCCAGATGGTCAGACAAGAGTTAATAAAGGGTGGAGCATGTGTGGCCTTCACTGAGAACATTATCAGTAATCTACCAGATCACAATGCTCCACACATTGTCAAGGTCATTAGACAATCAACTGCCAAGGTTATAGTTGTCTTCTCAACAGACGTTGAACTGATTCCAATTCTAGAAGAGATGCGGAGGCAGAATATCACAAACATAACATTTGTTGCCAGTGAAGCTTGGGCTACAACTAGTCTATACTCCTTCGGGAAATTTTCAGAGCTTCTATATGGCACAATTGGCTTAGCATTTTACAGTGGAGCTATTCCAGGATTTACTAGGTTTCTGAACACAATCCATCCATCCCTTTCCTTGGGAGGTGATTGGATAAAAATATTTTGGGAACAAGCTTTTAGCTGTAATTTTCCACAAGAGAAAAACTCCACGGGTTTCTTGGATACAGGAATAAAGGAGTGCACAGGACAGGAGAATCTAGAAAGCATCTACAACAGTTTTACTGATGTCTCCAACTTAAGAACCACTTACAGTGTCTATACCGCTGTTCATGTCGTCTCCAAAGCTTTGGAGGATCTGCACAACTGCAGTGTGGTAGAAGGTTCATTGTCATATAACCACTGTGCAGACATTTATCATTTCAAACCCTGGCAGGTAATTCAGCCCTTGTAAAGTTTTTTTTATCATAGATTAACACTGTATCTTCTCCAGTAATGATGGCACAAATCTACATGTCTAGATATAATGATTGCACCATTTCCAGAGATTCCATGAAAATATTAAGTTATCTGCTATATAGCTTAAGTTTAGATATTAGTGGTATTTGTAAAACATTTCAGAAGCAGAGGTATAGTACATGCTGATAATTATCTTTTATAAATTTAAACAATTAATACATATATATAATACATAAAATCACTGCTATATAATTAATTGTTTTGGAATATTATGATAAAAAGATAAAGTTGGTGCATATCTTTGTAAAATTATTTTGCTACTTAAGCAAATTTTTGGTTAAGAGCAATTTTAAATTTCTGCGCATGAACATAAACTCATACTTAACTTGGTGGTTGACCAAAACTCCTGCGAGAGCAGGCCATTCTCCCAGATCCTGTCCGCTAGCAGGTGAAGTGGGAGGGATGGGGGCCTCAATGACGTGATTTGCTGTGAATAGTGTCATTTTGGCTGCTCCCCGTGGAACAACAGCACAATTGCTGAATTTTGCTGCTTGGGATATGGCCAAAAAGACATGATTTCCCACACCATGCCCCTACTTGCACTTGCTACTTTTCACTCCCTCTGGTTCTATCTGAGGAAAGTTTTTCAAATTTGGCAAGTATGCATAAACAATAGCTTGCACAATAAAAAAAATACAAGGCAAGTACACACAAAAAGAACAATATACTTCTAAGGGATCTTTAACATTTTCCTCTATTCTGGACATCAGCAGGGAATGTGATTAACTAGATCTTTAGAGGAACCACAGTCTCTGTTAAAGCAGGGATAATACAACCCTGTTAATGGTCCATTCAGTATACATTGGGGACCTTTAAGCCATTATAATCTGAGTGTAAATGTCCTACTGCTTTAAGTTTTGATAATATAATTAGCATTATGTGATGAATTGACTTGTGTTTTCATTGAAAAATGTAAAATGTCCCTCAGGGAGAAATATGATTGAATGAAATTTATCAATAATTTTCATTGAAGAGCTCTTGTGAAGCAATTCAATCTCCTGTACTTGACCATTACACCAATAGGGACTGTAATGACATTGTATTCAAATACAAATACTTTAATATGGAGTTGGTCTCCCTTTTGCAGCAATAATAGCTTCCACTCTTCTTGTAAGGCTTTCCACAAGATGTTGGAGTCTACCTGTGGAAATTGTGCCCATTCATTCTGTAGAGCATTTATGTGGTCAGGCACTGATGTTGGACAAGAAGGCCTGGCTCGCAATCTCCATTCCAGTTGATCCCAAAGCTGTTCGATGATGTTGAGGTCAGGGCTCTGTCAAGTTCTTCCACACCAAACTCATCAAACCATGTGTTTGTAGTCCTTGCTTTGTGCACTGGGGCACAGTCATGTTGAAATAGAAAAGGGACTTCACCAAACTGTTTCCACAAGGTTGGAAGCATAGCATTGTCCAAACCCTGAAAAACAGCCCCATACCATTATCCCTTCTCCACCAAACTTAACAGATGGCAAAATGCAGTCAGACAGCAGGTAACATTTTAGCCGCATCCGCAAAACCCAGACTCGCCCATCTGACTGCCAAACAGATAAGTATATATATATATATATATATATATATATATATATATATATATATATACACACTGCATTTTACAGGTATTTTTATGAAATCTCTTCTAACAAATTGTCTTCTTCCGATTTGGCATCAAACAGCTCCTGCACTACATGGAGAGTGTGAGGGTGAAATTGAACAGTGGAAGAGAACTTCACTTTGATGAGAATGGAGACCCGCCTGCAGTCTATGACATTGTGAACTGGCAGCTGAGTCCAGAAGGCACCATACGGCAGGTCAAGGTTGGCAGCTATGACACCACAGCATCTCCTGGTGAAGTTTTTGCCATAAACACAAGTTTATTGCTGTGGGCTACTGAAAATCATCAGGTAGGACTATTAAAGTTAGTCAGCAGCATTAAAGTTAAGAGAGAGGAAACCTAGGACACCATTAGTAAAATAGGCAGAACATATGAGAATAGATGCAACTAATTGATTAACTATCTGACTAATGAGCGTACAATTTTCTAGGTCCCTTTCTCAATTTGCAGTGAGAGTTGCCCCCCTGGTTTCTGGAAAGCAGCTAAAAGAGGAGAACCTGTCTGCTGTTTTGAATGTGTCCCATGTCCTCCTGGAGAGATCAATAACAGATCGGGTATGTAAATTCCACATCTACAGTGGCACTGTTCCAGTAAAGCTCTGTGTTCTGAAAATGAAAGTGTTAAAATCTGAATTTTTGTAACAGAATTTAAGTGTGCAGAGTGGCACTAAACTGTAGATTTGCATAACACTCCATTAAGTTTGGATTTCTTATTAGATTAAGATTGCTATCTAGTTCATTGCAAGATCAGAAAGCTTTGTGGTAATGATGCACTCTTACATACTCTCATATAATACTTGAGCAGTTGACAGGATTTCCTGAATCATTTATATACATGAAGAAAGAATTAAAACAGTATTTCATATAAAGGTCAACATTACTAATGCATGTTCAAGAGAGAAAATGGTGAGATGTTCACTGGAGCATTCCAACACAAAGTTCAGAATGATGGTGGTGCTATCAGGGGAGAGGGTGGAAGGAGAGGTTAGAGAATTCAACTGTGCTTCAGTCAGCTCTTGAACTACAGCAACATATCTATTCTCAATTTTCATCTTCTTTTCTAGATGCAAAATCCCATGTGAAAAAAATAGACCTAATACACAAATCTTATTTTTATCTTTTTTGTTACATGGAATATTATACATTTTTGACATTGGATATTACCCCCACACCCTCTCTCTTTCAGTTGATAACACTACCACATTCTCTGTCCCTTATCCTTGGCTCCTTCCTCTTTTTCAAACCTCACGGTTGATCCCTCTCAAAATATTGTTGCTTCCACCTCTGGAATATATCCAAGATCCAGGCTTTTCTCAGTATGGAAGTCACCAAAACTCTTATTTACTCCCTTGTAATATCTCACCTTGATTACTGTAATCCCCCCTCTCCAGCTAAATCAACTCCCAATTTTCGCCTCTTCAGTCTATCCTCCATGCCGCTGCTTTTGTCTCTCCCACCATTCTATTTCTGCTGTCCCTCTCTACCAGTTTCTTCACTGAATCCCGAATTAAATTTAACCGTCTCACCATCACATATAAATCGCTCAGCCAATCCTCTCCAGCCATTAATCTCCAACCTCATCTGTACCCACACTCCTTTCCACCCATCTGCTCTATTAATGACACCGTCTCCCTAACAGCCTAAATACCTTATCTCTCTCCTGCTTCCAGGACTTTGCCTGGGCTGATCCTCACCTGTGGAACAACAATCAATACTGTCTTTTAGCCTCTACCCTCCAAGGTCCAAGTGTGCCCATAAAAATCTTTTATATTTCAAGCCTATCAGATTTCTTACTCTTTTGCCCCTCCTACCACCACAGTTTGATGCCACCTTGTTTGTGTCTTCCAATTCCCTTTAGCATGTAAGCTATCACAGGCAGGACCCTCTTTCCTCATGTTCCTCATGTTCTCCTTTTTCTATTTCGTCACCATCTGTACCTCTAGGCCTGCTTCCCTAGCCCTGTTTTCTTGAGCCCATGCTTACTTCACATTCCATCCACATAGCCTCTAGCTAAATACACACTAACTTCTGATTGGTTGAAGAAGCCAAATTGATTCCCATCATTTCTAGGTTAGCTAATTGGTGGTAGCTGCAAACCAATCAAAAACATGAGGGCTGGTTAAAGCAAATTAAGTGGTTCATAAATATCTGATTGGCAGGCTGCTTTACCACATATAATGTGAGCTGAACATGTTCTGGAAGTATATGGAAATTTCCAGGATTTTTGTTTCATCTTCTATTTATTTTTGTGATGTGTTGACTTGTGGAAAGAAGAGGACGATTGAGTATAAGAACATTAAAAGGCTGGGTTAAAGCACAAATGTTCCTTCAACTAAGTTGCACCAAGAAAAATAAATGATAGCGACTATCTGTTTAATGAGGGAGAAAGTGTGTAGTGTAGACTCATTTCTTAATTCAAGTCTATCAGCTCTCATCCTAACTCTTTTGCTCCTGCTACCACACCCATTTGGTGCCACACAATTTGTAGGGTGTTCCCTACCTATGGAAAAATGCCCCATGCTCTCTCATGCTAACATCTGCTATCCAAGGCTTCAAGAGTGCCCTAAATTCTCATTTATTCATACAAGCCTCTCAGCCCTCCTCCTAAATTATTTTTTTGGCTATCCCCTCGACTCCCTTACTTGAAGACACCCTATTTGTGTTTTCTCCTTCCCTTTTGGATGTAAGGTCTAATGAGCTGAGCCCTCCATCCTTGTGTTCTCCTTCTACTATTTTATCAGCCTCTGTACCTCTAAGCCTGCTTCTCTAGCCCTGTTTTCTTGAGCACAGTCCTACTTCAAATTGGACATTACCACCACACTCACTTGCTGTTCCATCAATAGATTGATTGAAGTACCAAGTTATCTGTGGGTTATATGTTAAACCAGCATATGTATGGTAGTTGTAATATTTTTTTTTCATGTGTTATGTAATATGTTATGGATCATCACTGTCTGTTTATTTTATTCTACTGTAAATGTCTACAAGCCTTTTCAAACATCTTTGAATCATTTTGAAAACCTTCCAATCTATCTGTTCAGACAGTCTCAAAGCTACTCAAAGAGGCTTGAACATACGTGAAAAAGCTTGAACCAAGTTTAATCAATTTGCAAAGCAATGGTTTTTGTATCTTTACAAGAATGGAAATAAAATGTTCATATTTATGTATGTAATTAGCCTGTGGAGGCAGACAATTGTACTGGTGCTAATGCTACTAAGTTTTGGTAATATTTTGTACATTATCAAGCTGGGAAGGTGGGGAGGTAGCAAATTTCACCACCTCCAATATAAAAATCTGTTTAAGATGATTCTCCATGCATTCATATCAACCATCTCAATGTTATTGCTCCTCTTACAGACTCTTTAAATTGCTTCAAATGTCCATGGGATCAGAGGCCAAATACCCAGAAATCCCGATGTTTCCATAAAGATATGCTGTACCTGTCTTATGACGATCCACTGGGAACATCTTTGGCTGCTATCAGCATCATATCTTCTTTGGCTCCTGATTTTATTTTAAAACTTTTCATCCAGCATAAATCAAGTCCAATGGTGAAAGCCAACAATTATTCACTAAGTTGTCTTCTCCTGTTGTCTCTATCCTCCTGTTTCCTCTGCTCTTTAGCTTTCATCGGTTACCCCCAGCCTGAGAAATGTTTGCTCCGTCAGGCAACATTTGGAATTGTTTTTGCTGTTTGCATCTCCTGCATTTTAGCCAAAACCATCATGGTGGTTTTAGCATTTATGGCCACTAAACCAGGGAACAGTCTGAGGAAATGGACAACACCTCGAGTGCACTATGTGATCATTTTTATTGGACTCCTGTTACAATTCCTGTTGTGTGTCATTTGGTTATCCCTCGCACCTCCATTCCAACAATACAGCACACAAGCTCAATCCATATTCATCATGGTTGAATGCAATGAGGGTTCACAAATAGCTTTCTGGCTCATGTTAGGTTATCTGTTTCTTCTGGCCACCATTAGTTTTATTGTTGCTTTCCTGGCTCGGAGACTTCCTGACAGCTTCAATGAGGCCCAGTTTATTACTTTCAGCATGTTGGCCTTCATCAGTGTCTGGGTGTCTTTTATTCCAGCCTCCCTCAGTGCACAGGGCAAATATAGTGTGGCCATGGAAATCTTTGCCATACTGGCATCCAGTTGGGCGTTGGTGATCTGTATGTTTCTACCAAAATGCTTCATAATATTATTCAGACCACAGCTGAACTCTAAAGCACATATCATGAGAAAAGACAGAAATTCCAATGAGAATATTTAGAAATGAGAACTATTAAATATTATTGTGATTGAGTGAAATCAGTATGTTTCAAAAGTTTTTAATGTTGGCTGATTTGGATGGTTGAACCAAACTGCATTAAAGAATGATTGCACCCAAAACTAAGAAAAATACTAATTTGGGTAGAATGTCAGATGTTATACCCAATCCCAAAAGATTACGCACCAAATCTACATGGGCCAGCTGGTATGGATTACTCCTTGTGCCCCTCTGCTGACCCCTCTGCTGGCTCCTGCTCACTCCCGCTGGCAGTACTAGGTCTATTAACAACATGATTTATATATAATGAGGCAGACACTATAGGAATGAGCTTTAGCACACAGAGTGGTACCAGAAGTGTAAAAGATATAAACAGAATTGCAGAACATCATGTACCAGACTATGGGTAAGTCAACTTGTGGAACGGAGTGTAACTCTATAAGCCTAATTTCTGAATATTCAAGGTACCTCTAGAATATGTGTTCACAGGTTAGTATTACTCTAGGGGGTAAATGTATCAATCTGCAGATTTTGCATGTCATCGATATTGGGCGACTTTGCAGGGGAAATGTAAAACGGCAATGTATTGAAAGGCAAACTTGACTTTACTACAGTTAGGACTCTAACATCTGCATATATACATTCCTGGCAGGAAATCAGATGGTAAAAGTGATACCTTTTTTTTCTTATTTGTACATCTACTTTAAAAACTCAATAAAATATATTTACAGAACAGAGACTGGAAATAAATTAAGACTGGGTGACATGCACATGAGAATCTTCTTAAGCAGCAAAGAAAATTATTGGTCATGTCCCAATGTGCAATATATTTTTCTTTTTGTTCTGCTAGTTTTGTGCCCTTTGTGACCTGTGACATTAATGTTCATGATGTTGCAAAATGGGAATAAAGTAGACCACTGCATCCTCGCACATTTGCACATTTGGAACCTTCACATACACAATGATTAGATGAACTTTATTTTTATTTATACAGTGTATTTCAACTCACTGAGACATATTCAACCATCATCAATGTATGAGCGATGTTCAGGCTGGTTTGAGTAGCTTTGAGACTGTCTGAACTATAGCGGGGGACACGTGGCATAATGACAAACCCACCCTAAGCTGTTCAGCACTGGGTTAGATATCTCAGGATGTGGGGTCAGCAAAATATTGTGCAGCCCCCCCTTCTAGGAAGAACCAGATCAGTGCTGAAGGTACTAGGACTCTTCCTACACCAGTATACACATGGCAGCCAGGGCATACTGGCACTTGGAGAACAACAAGGGCCACCAAACCCTGACACCCAGGGCTTGCTGAGCCATGTAGTGCCACAAACTAAAATGTTAAATAACCCTCACCACCCTCATTCATACCACAATAATTTAATAAAAATGAAAAAAACACAACTCCTTCTTTATAACCACATCTCTTTATAAAATATCCATCAGGTGTCTTCATCTGTATAGGATTCAATCATCTAAGCTTTCAATCAAATAAGACCTTTAACCATACCCAAAACAAACCGTAATATTCCAAAGGCAATTTAGCTGTCTAAAAAAAAATACATTCCTTATATTCCAGTTGCTGAAGTAGTCCAAAAAATAAAGAAAATAATTATATCCCAAATGTCCATTAAATCTTCTTTTCTTTGGTCCAAAGCATCTCATATTGTATCTAACATGGCTTGAAAAATCTTCAGTTCTTCAGTCCAGAAGACTACCCCTGGAACAGACTTGGTAAAACAAGAAAACAATAACAAACAAATGGACTTTGTTCTTCTATGGAAGACCACATGACGCTGAATGAGAAATAAACAGATGCAAGGTCTATTTATACTCTAGGGGGATTTCCCATGACAGCGTGGAACACATTGAGTAATGACACATTTCAGTCTTGACGAACTCTCCTCAAGAAATAGACAATTTGATGATCTAAGGCAGAAGATTTTAAACTCTTCTTACAGGCTCTTCACCCCCACCTTAGGAATTCACACTTTCAATTAAGTCAGATTGATTCCTACAATGATACAGTGTTTCGAAGTAAATCATGGATGTTCTGAGACCTAGTACTTTCACATGACCTGAGTGCTCAGCTCTGCTGTTCGGCCTGGCTAACTCCTCTGCATACACAACTTTGGGTTCAAACTCCCCCTAACCTATCTCTCCCTGGTCTGGCTGTTTTCAAAAGACCATTGACACTTGTCAATGAACATTAACACTTGCCTAGGTCAGACTCAGGTCATTTAACAAAATACACTTTGGAAGGTTACATAAAATAATTACAGTATTATACATAAATTCAACAGTAAATAACAATCAGCCATTAGATATAATCGTCACACGATAAAATATATTTTCTGAAAAAGGTGATACTACAGCTATTTTTAATATTTCTCTATCCCAAATACCTGAAAGCTCAATATACATAAATATAAAAGAATAATGTCCTTTGTTATTCCGCTGCTCCTCTTTGCTGAGAAAGAAAGAATGGATGAATTAGGGGATTACAGGATATTATTATTTTTATTGTCATAGATTTGTAAGGCGCCACAGTGCTCCGCAATGCCGTACAGTAGGGAAGAAAAGGACATACAGAAAACAGTACATATGTAAAACAAGAACAGACAAGGCAGACAAAATGAATGGAGACATGGAAACAAAGGGTATGGAGGACCCTGCTCATTAAAGAGCTTACATTCTAAGTGGAAGGGGGCAGAGCTGAAACAAGAGAAGCAAGTGTGGCTCAGAGTGGAGATTGGGATAGCTGTGAGGGTGCATTAGTGTGAATAATGCTATCGAGGATAATGTCACCTCTAAAAAAAGAGATGGGTTTTCAAAGAGCATCTAAAGATTTAAAGGTTGTGGGAAAGTCTGATTGAGCGTGGTAGGAAATTTCATAAGAGGGGATCAGCATGAGAAGTCTTATAGGCGGGAGTGAGATGTGATTATCAGAGACGAGACAAGGCGCAGGTCAAAGGTAGATCTAAGAGGGAGAGTATTTTGATATGAGATTTCAGATTGTGCAGTGGTAGTGTTGTTGAGTGCTGTGTAGGTCAGGGTGAGTAATTTGAACTTGATTCTGGAGGACACAGGGAGCCAGTTTAGGTATTTGAAAAGTGTTGCAGCAGATGTACAGCGGTGAGAGAGGAAGATCAGTTTTGCAGCAGCATTTAGGATGGATTGAAGTGTGGATAAATGTGGATATATGGGTGTCAGGAATGTGAAGTGAAGGGTGTGTATGAGAAGAGGGTGATCAACAGTATCAAAAGCAGCAGAGAGGTCTGGGAGAATGAGTATGGAGAAATTACCATTACATTTTGTAGTAAGAAGATCATTGGTCACTTTTGTGAGAGCAGTTTCAGAGGAATGTTGGGGGCGGAAGTCTGATTGCAGAGAGTCGAGAATGGAATGAGAGAAGGGTATTAGAGATTTCAAGAATGTTTGTTTGGCAATTAAAAGGGCAAGATGATAGGATGAATTTAGAGTGGAGGAAATCAGGATAGTAATGAGATTTCCTCCAGTGGCGCTCTGCAGGGCAGGAGCACTTTTGCAGGTAGCGGGTATTAAAGTAATTTTATCGTTTTCAAATAAGCATTGCCCAAGCGATTGTATTGTGTTTCCAACACACAAAGTGATTTATTTTAGCAGATGCAAAGTTTAACAGTTCAATACATGATTATAATATAATACAGTACAGTACAGTACAGCCAATACCAAAAGATACATACATACCGCTGCGCTTGCATGCGCTTCGCTGCGCTCCCACGGGTACCAGTACACAGTAGTTCACCCTTGAATACTGTGGTCAGAGAAGACTGAAGCTAGTGGGAGCGCAGCTATGATATATATACATTCAGTGTTACAGAGTGAACAATGCAGATGACGTGGCTTGCTTCTATAGGTCCAGACTTCAGGTGGGTCCAGGGTAAACAGGTCATAAGCTAGTTCAAACTAAAGAATCCAAAGGTGGGGGTCATCTCTCCAGGTGATGTGCTCCTTTCTTCCCGCCAAGACTCCAGTTACAACTAGTCCATTAGCATTTTATAGTCAGCATCATATTAAAGGTTTATTCCCTAACATCAATAACTAGAGTATGCAATGTGCGATCTCTTCGCCGAATGCACCGGACAGCTTCTGATGAATAGGGGATTAAAATGATATCAGACATGAAACATTTCCTATAACCTGAACCTTAAACAACACTGAAGTGTACATATAATCATAATATATATAAACTAATAATAAACCAAATACTATCTGCTCATAAATCACTGTGGATGGAATCCATATAAATAGGAAATATATAAATAACTAAATGTTTGAGTGTGTGTGCGTGCGTGCGTATTTTACCGTGCAATCGCAGTATGCTACGTGTAGCGTGGCATACTGAGTGCAATCGACCAATAAAACAATATTAACCAATATACTTTCGTTCATCCAATTATACGACTTCGACACGGGTCTGTTTGTTGTGCCATGGCTTGGGTTTGGATTGTCGGAGACTATATGTAGTAGCTGGAGCTGCATTGTCTAGGGCTGAAGTGAGAGAAAGAGGCAGCCTGATTAGGACAGGACAGGACAATGCAATCATTGGAGAAAATAGTTGCTTTAGTGAAAAATGAGAAGTGGATTGTGTTAAGAGTACTTAGGTTTAGTTGTGTATGTGTGTATTTGGGTGCAGGGGGAAGGGCATGGGGTAATGTGAGGCTGAAGGCAAGGAGGTTAAGGTCAGAGAGTGGGAAGGCTAAATTGGAGAAACTAGAGATGGAGCAGTAGCGGGAGAAGACAAGGTCAAGGGAGTGCCAATCACAGTGGGTGGGAGATGAGGGCATGTAGGGTCAGAGGAGGTGAGCCAGGTTTCTGTAATGGCAAGGAGGTTGAAGGACTTATAAATAAATAGATCAGTTTGTTAGTTAGGATAGTTTGATAGTTAAGATAGTGCTGTTGCTTTATTATGTACACTTTAATAAAGGATTAAAAACACATAGTTTATGAAACTATAAACCGGCATATCATAAGCTTTTTAACCAGTATCAAATTGCTTGCTCACTCTAGTTGATTACCAATTTCCTTGGGTCATCTCCTGACTTTAGTTTACTTTATGATCAAAATCAAAGCCACTCTGATTTAGCCAACTGCACTTGTGGTTCCCATTCTCATTCACTACATGTTTTAGAATTCCCCTGTTGATGTCACATAAGGATGGAATGTGTAGGTAGTAGCTCTACTTGAGTTTATCTTGAATGCTTGAGTTTATTATCAGATAGCTGGAAGATGGGATTTTCTGCACTGATTCCAGATACTTGTTCCTGTATACTAAGCTGTAGTCTAAGTTATGTAAATATGTATAACTTTTTAATGTCAATATTTCATGATCACAAAGCTATAACCTAACATTTAAAACGGGCCCCTTCAGCTAAAATCAACCTACTCAGCAATAAATTAGCAAATTTTGAGCCAGTAAATTAGCTTATACTAAAAACAACTAAATTTGGCAACAAGTGTCTTTTAATATTTTAAAAAAAAATTAAAGTAATCAATTATACATGTGTAAATAAAAAATAATAAATAAATGACCTCTTACGACTCTTAAAATTCTTTTTTTTTCCCAATTAGATTATCAGCATATCTTTGTATTCACCATATTTTAAATAAGCATTAGTCTGGTCCGTCTTATGATTGTGTGCATGCATTAAGTCCCTTTTGGTACATTTAAAATCACAAACAGCAGATTGGAGTTCACTAGCAGGCTCAATATAGTTCTGTGGTAGAGAGGACTGGCTATATGCTGAGACCAGGGCCGGATTAAGTGAATGGAGGCCCCTGGGCTAAGGGCGCCTCCATTCACCCGTGAGGCCCCCAATGTGAGCCACCCGCCGCCCCCCCGTACCCCGTGAGGGCCCCTCCAAGCGCTTACCTGTCACTGTAGTCCTCCGTCCCCGGCGCGCTGTAAGCTCCATACTGAGGAGATCTCGCGAGAGTTCACTCGCGAGATCTCCTCAGTAAGCAGATTGCTGAGTGCCGGGGACGGAGGACTACAATGACAGTGCTCAGCAGCATTAATCGGGCTGGTTGCGCCCCCACCCCCGGACCGATCAATAATGCTGCTGATGACTTTGAATGGCCCCCTAGATGCCCGAGGCCCCTGGGCTATAGCCCAGTTAGACCTCGGGTTAATCCGGCCCTGGCTGAGACTGGTGACTCGTGTGACTTTCATCAATAGCAAGTAATGCTGAACTACATGGAGGGTGATCATGGTGTCCTCATCTACCTCTGTGAGTGCATAGACAGGTTCTTCTGCTTTGTGCTGCTGTACAGTCTCTGCACCATGTTACCATGATGGGGCAAAAGTTCACTTGATCTTGATTTTCAGTATGAATACAGACCGTGAAAGTGGAGCCTCATGATCCTTTTTACTTTTTTGGTTTTAAGCTGAAGGTGTAAGAAAAGGCGAGCGCAGGGAGGACATTACCTCCATGGAGCAGAAGTCCTCATGCACACTAACACTTTCTAAGAACTCCACGGCTAGGAAGCATCTCAGTTATTCCTCATAGGAGAAGTATTCCATAACTTCCTGTGGCTGCAGCAGATCTTATTTTGCCAGACATGATTTTCTTTAAGGCTGCCATTCTTCCAATGTAAGTATTATTTTAGGTGTTAGGGTTATGGTTAGGATTTAGAGATAGGGTTAGGAGTTAAGGTTAGGGTTAGGAGTTAAGGTTAGGATTAGGGTTAGGGTTAGGAATTAGGAGTTAGGGCTAGGGTTAGGGTTAACCTTACCTTTACAAGCCAGGTCAGGCTTGTAACCTCAGTCTTTTGGGAAATCATCATTGATAAGCTATCCATCATCAAGCCAATTTCCCGTGGAGCAGAATTACCACTGTCTGTAAGTTATACTCTGAAATTAATCCCTTTCTTTTAAACTTGTTTTGTTATGTATGTCATTCAATTTTAGTTGTTTTATAACCTGTAAGCATTTTACTTGTGGTATATTAAATTTAAAAATATAATAGTGATGTCCTTATTGCTCTAAACAAATTCACTGCCTGTTTAGATGAGAGAGATTGCTTGGCTGGGTTAACTCCTTAGATACCAGTGTGTGAAGGGTTAACTGTTTAGCTACCAGAGCACAGAGTGTGCGCAATTGGGTGATTAAGTCATAGGATTGCTACGGGCCTTATATGTAGCTGGTAGCAGTTGTGAAGAAGTGTGGAGGTTTGTGTCTGTGTTGAGAGTGAGGTTTAGGCAGAAATCCTGTGTGTTCCCTTACAGTAAGCTTCCAAGTCATGAGTGCGGTTTGTGAGAGATAAAAGGGGTCATGAGAGGTTTCCTGACAAATTAGAGGTGATATATTTTTTGACTCTCTGATTATATTATAACATATTAAACCAGGCAGTAGCTAGAGGTGGCTATTCATGACAAACATCAATTTGGTCCTTACAGTAAGTGTCATATAGAAGGTATTTGTTGAGTCTCCACATCCATTGCTTAAGAATGTTAAGAGGGATGTGAATGTTAAGGAATATGGGGGCATGGTCTGACCAAAGTTTTTGGCCAATGTCCATCCATCCAACTAAATGAAGATGTCTGTGGCTAATAAATACGTAGTCTAGTCTGGAGTACATCACATGATGATGTGGGTAAAAGGAATAGTGCGCCTTACCTTGCAATAGACATTGCCTGGGTATCTCGGAGTCCCACCTAAAGTGTCCATAGCCTGATCCATAGTCCAATGTTGGCCCCGAACATCGCCGTCCTCTCTAAGTGAGGCTCTAGGGAGTCCAGAATTGTTGCCAGGAAAGGCGCCTGGTTTTGGTTCGGGACATAAACATTGATAAACATAAATTGGTGAAAAATTTTACACTTCACATGAAGCTGGAAAATTTTACACTTCACAGGACGCCCCCGGCCCTCGTTAAAGGAGTAGAGGGACACATCTGAGAATTGTAGGGGCTTGGAGAGTAACACTGCAACATCTTTAGTGTTCCCTGAGGTGCAATTACTATAGAAAGCGTGGGGCTAATGCTTGCAAAGATTGCAATGTAAAAGAGGTGCAGTACCTAATTTGAAATGAGTTTCTTGTATAAAGACTACATTGGCCCTGTTAAAGTGGAAGAAAAGGAGTGCCTGAGATCTTTTCTCAGGGACGTTAAGGTCCTTGGTGTTGATGGACCAGATTCTAAGTGTGTGGCCTGAGGTGGGAGGGAAATATACAGCATTACTTATGGGCTGCATAATTTAGGGGGTCAAAGAAACAGTGGGGTATGAGCCCTGAGGAGTCAGGGGAAACTGCCAGCGATACCGTATGTTGCATTTATGGAGCTCATCGGTAAAAGGTCTTATCTAGCACCTCAGCTGCATTGTGTTCCAGGAGAGATAATGAAATACCTGGACCCCATGATCATTAAAGTCAATACCATCAAGGTCCCCGAGTTTTTTCATAATCTCTTCCCTCTGGGAGTGGTAGTTTGTGGGCCCAATCAAATATTATTTGGGCCGACGAGTCAAGCTCCAGCACCTTGTTGAAGATCATCATGACGACATCCACAATGCCCTGAGGGTGGATATCCTCCAGAATTTCTCATACCCAAAGGTTGTTGAGGCATCCTCGGTTGTCAAGGTCATCCACCCTCACCTGAAGGTCCCTGAGTTCGGATGCCTGGCACAACACTGCCTCCTACAGTTTAGCAACAGTCATTCAAGGATTCTCTATTGTCCTCCAAAGAGATGAGACTAGTGGCCAAGTGCAATATGTCGGTATGGATATTGGAGACTGCGGTAGCAACTGTCTCTTGCATTTTATGCTTCATGTGCAAGATATCTCGCTTGGTCGACAGGAACTTAATATGTTGGAGGATCTCATGCAGATTTTCAGCATACCCAGGGGGCGAAGATGTTGCCATGAATGCTCGAGTATTGTCTGCACTTGTTGAGTGCTTCAGCATTGTGTTACCAGGTGAGGGATCAGAGGCAGAGATAGTAATAGATACCTTAAGGTACTGTCACATATGAGGGCACGGGGCTGTATCCTCCTTCCTAGCTGCGGCTCTCTTGTCTTTACCCATGTAGGTAGTGGTGCGTTTGTTAGTGTAGGTTACTTCAAATGCAATAGCGTTAGTTTGTAAAAGTCATGTGGAAATGGAGCAGCCGGCCACGTACTCACAATGGTTTAGTGCATGGCGGGGTTAGTGGCTACAGGACATTGAATGCAAATAAACGGAAATGCTGCACCAGGATAAAAATAGTGTCCCTTGGGAAGCAGCAGCATGGAGTTGGGGTCACTGACACCTGTACATGGTGACTTCCAGAGTGATGTGAAGGGAGCAGAGGTACAGTCTGAGGCTGCAGCAAACACTATGAAGCACAGGGGCATGTAAAATAATGGGGAGAGGGAGGCCCGCACCTACCAGACTCAGGATGATGGCGCCATCTCCACTCCTTCTCTTACTGGAGGTAACGGCTGGTTGTTAGCTGTGGGCTGTGTCCCTTTTCACTGAGCTGCGTCATTGCCTTCTGGAGCATACATGCGCTGGTCCCAGCAGTAACAAGCAAGTCCCATTAGTAACAATAGGATGTTATTGTCTGGTGATAACCAGACAATAACACCCTATTCTACAGTAAGTGTTAGGAGTTTATAATGCCAAGATTTCACTCATCCTGGCTTCAATAAGATCAGGAATACTTGCATCAAATGTTGCAGGTTGTCTTGTTTTCAAAAATGTATGCATTGTTGGGTTACCGATAGTGTTCCTACACATTGTATGTATTTCATTCAAGACGATGCAAAATAGCAGCAAAAAAAATAAAATGCATTATCATTTCAAGTGCTGATTTTATTGTGAAAAACTATATGTATAATCTTGATTTTTGCTGTTTTGGAAAGCAGGAATGATGCCACAGCAAGAACTACAAAGTATTTTTGGTGGTGTTTAGGAAAAAAATACACACAATTATTTTAGCTCACTTCCAAAATACAAGCAAGATTTAAGCATCCTCTGAAAATTTTTTACACAGACTATATTCTTTTAACTGAAACACATTAAAAAGTGATTTATATTATTTATGATCTAAAATTTGTATCACTATTTTTAATACACTTTTACAAATGATTTATGGGTATTATTCATTACAAGTTTAAAATAGTCATTGGAGGTAGTGAATGTATAACAGACTTGCCCACTCACAAATTCCTGGAGAGCAATGCATTCTCCCACATCCTGCCCACTTACTAGTGCAATGGACAGGATGGGAGCCTCCGTAATGTGATTCTCAGTGAATCATATCATTTTGACCCCGCATTGCGGGGGCGGGGCCAAGATGATGCACCCTGAACCCCTCTGTCCTCACACTCCACCTCCCTCCAGGATCTTCCAGAGGGGAAGTTGGCAAGTATGATGTATAATAACATCTTTATTACACTCCTATTGCTGCAGGTATGTGCAGCAGTAGGAGTGTCCCGATTGCATATCGTGCATCTTTTTTAGTATTGTTATATCATAATATTCTATTACAGTCATCAATACTATTTAAGTACTGAGACCATGAGCAGAGTCTGGCTGGAAACTTTTAGGCCTGGGGAATATTTCAAAGGGACCACTGTGAAAGGATGAATCTATGTAGGGGCACCAGCACTATATCGCTCCCCTAGCCTCCTCTCTCTCCATTTGCACACCAGAGAAAATGCTATGCATGCAACTCTGCTTGCCACAAACCAGGCAATGCCCCATAAATGCTCCTTATTCTCCTGTTAGATATAATTTTAATATCTTTTTCTGCAAAATGTTTTTGCATATGGATGTGACTTTAGGCTTGATATTGACATGGAATGTCCAGATATAGATTAAACTTCATTCATTTATTGCAGTAGAGCCTGCCATCAATTTAGACGGCACAACTAAAGAGACACACCAGTGCAAACTATATATACCATCTGCTCATGTACCATATAAAGGAACAAACAATTCACTTCTGCAATATAACACCTCACAAGGGTCTGTAATACTAAAAACAGATATCTCTCCCTCAGAAGGTTACATTACACACAGACAACAGAAAAGCAGATCCCAAAACTGTTGCACACTTATTAACCCTTAAATTCCTTTCTCGTTTCCTTCTTTGTCATAATTTGCATCAATCACAACAACTAATATTTGTAAGTGTTTAATTTAAGAAGAAAAACAACAGCAAACATTGCATGTCTTTTCTTTACAGAGGACTTTTTTTGAAATTGGCATTTTGGTATCATTGAGTAGCCAATATCTCGGACAATTAGGCAATTCAATTCCCACAATTTTTTTGGATATAAGTAAGACAGTATCCCAGAAAGGTCTGAGTGCCGCGCATTCCCACCATATGTGTAATGGGGCGCCTGATGCCCCTTGACATCTCCAACAGAGGTGTCCCAGCAAGGAGGCTGGGACACAGGTACCACGAGTCAATATTTTTTAATGTGTTTCAAGCACTCTCACACTAACTGAACTGGCTTGAGTGTGCTGAAATATGTCCCCCCAATCTGATTCAGGTATAACTGTGTCTAACTCCAGCTCCGAATCCTTAGTGAATGTGAGTAGTACGTTGAATAAATACTCAGTCAGGAGCCTACATATGGATAATAAAGTATGCCTAGTTGGGGTGAGGTGCATATTGTGAGTGCTCTCCCCGCTTCCTCACGAACGCCCTGGGAGCATACAAAAAATGTCCTAATTGTAAGTGTCTCCAAATTTTTTTACATTAGGGTGGTCCAATCCAGTGTCGGAAAGTCTGTTTTTAAAGACCAGGGTGAAAGTCTGGGTTGTCAAAAAGTGAAGTCAAAGGAGAGTGTTTTGTGGAGATATGTGGAGTGGTATGCAGATTTGACCATCTGGTCAAAGTGGGAGAGATGGTGAGGTGTTTAACAGTGGGAAGTGAAGACTGCCATGGAGCAAGATCAATCCGTCTATTTAGGGGGAAATTCAATTCCCCCCGAAGAATTGAATTCCCCCTTAGTGTGTAACTTTTAATCCAGACCCATTGTTTGTCTATCCCTCCTTTCGTCCAATCAAGAACCCTACTCAACATGACGGCATCATAATATGTAGAAAAATGTGGTAACTGTAAGCCACCGTCATGTTTACACTTATATAATATGTCATGCCTGAAACGAGGCCTCCTACCCCTCCAAACAAAATGTCTAATAGCCATATGTAGATCAGTAAACCATGATGTGGGGACATGGATTGGAAGCATATGTAACATTTAAAGAACTCCCCTCTCCCTGTAGTAGTCCCCCAGGGCTCTGTTCTCGGCCCTCTACTCGCTCTATACTTCCTCCCTTGGTGCTCTCATCTCCTCATTTGGTCTTCAGTATCACCTTTATGCTGATGATATTCAGCTCTACATCTTGTCTCCCGATCTTTCCTCCTCCTTCCTCTCTTGTGTGACTGACTGCCTCTCAGCTATCTCCTCCTGGACGTCCTCATGCTTTCCTAAAATTAACATCTCAAAAACTGAGCTCATTGTTTTTCCCCCGCCCAGACTCTCATCCCACCATGACCTCTCTATCATTGTCAATAACTCCACTATCTCCTTTGTCACCCAACTCCGCTCCCTGGGTGTCACTCTTGACTCCTCTCTCTCTTTTGCCCCCCACATTCAATCCCTCGCCCAAGCCTGTCGCTTCCAACTCCGTAACATTGCCCGCATCCGTCCCTTTCTCTCTCAGGATGCCACCAAAACTATCATCCATGCTCTCATCATCTCCCGCCTCGATTACTGCAACCTTCTCCTTACTGGCCTTCCCCACTCCCACCTTGCCCCCCTCCGCTCTTTACTCAATGCGGCTGCAAGACTCATCTTCCTCTCACGCCGCTCCTCCTCCGCCTCTCCACTTTGTCTCGCCTTACACTGGCTCCCCTTCCCCTACAGAATCCTTTTTAAACTCCTTACCACCACTTACAAGGCTCTCTCCCAGTCTACTGCCCCTTATATCTCTAACCTCCTCTCCATTCACACTCCTGCCTGCTCCCTGTGCTCGGCCAATGATCGCCACCTCTCCTTCACACTGATAACCTCTTCCCACTCTCGAATCCAAGACTTCTCCCGTGCTGCCCCCCTTCACTGGAACGACCTCTCTCGCTCCATCCGTCTCTCTCCCAATCTGTGCTCCTTCAAATGGGCACTTAAAACTCACCTGTTCCTTAAGGCCTTCCAACCATCCATTTAACCTCTCATCTCTTCTGCTCATCCTCCCTTGACCCCTCTTCTTTCTCCCCTTTGATTCACTGGCTCCCTTTTGTGCCTGACTTTGTTTACTCTCCCTTAGGATGTAAGCTCGAATGAGCAGGGCCCTCTTCCCTCCAGTCTCCACACCTGTTCTTCTGCTCCCTCTCTACTGTATCTGCCCTCCCGGAGTTTCTGAAGTACTGGTACTGTGTGTTTATTGTTCTGTACTGTTCTACCCTGTATAGTCTACTGTATAGTCTACAAATAAACGATAATAATTATATTAATAACTCTCGGAAGCAAATTAATTTTTAAGACATTAACTCTATCTATCAGGGAAAAGTCCTTCTGGAGCCAGTCTCTCAGGTTGGTATGAATGGTTGCAGTGATGGGTTCTGAGCTCTGATTTATTTTATATTTTTATTTTCTCTACTAAACAACGTTTTACAAAATATATGCCATAGCTATTGTGTGTCAAATCTAAAGCCACTGGCTAAAACATATCAGTTATTACCTGCCATTTTCAAACATTAGCTTACCTTTGCAAAACTCAAAGTATTAATATATAAAACATTGCATCATCATCATAATCATCATCATTATCTAAATTTATTTCTATAGCACCAGCAAATTCCGTAGCGCTTTACAATTGGGAACAGACATTAATAAAACAATGCTGGGTAATACATACAGAGAGGTACGCTCTCTTACTTGCGTAAGCTGTAATACAGTAAATATAGCTTACGCAAGTAGCGTTGCGCATGCGCAATGAGCTACGTTACTTGCGTAAGCTCTAGGTACAGTATTAGGTGATTCCCAGACTAGCGTGGAAAAATCACATTATACTGTAGTTATAGCTTCGGACCTCCTACATAGTAGGAGGTGTTTGCGGCGGATAAAGACTTTTATTATTTTTCTATAATCAAGAACAAAGATTCGGGATGTTACAAATATGGGGCCCTTCTGGCCGAAGTAATGCTGAATTTCTTCAAGCCATTTTGGAAGTACCGATTTGCTGGGACTGGGGCAAGCCTGGAACTTTGGAAGAAGAAAGAAGACATCGTTGGTGAGTATTTGGGGTGTTTTTATTTTTAATAAATAGATGTGGTTTTAATGAGGGTGGTTAATGTATTTATTGTGGGGTTTTTATTTTTAATAAATATGTGTGGTATTTACAAGGGTGTTGCTATTTATTAAACTTTTTTTTTGTGGTACTACAGGTCCCAGCAAGCCAGGGATGTCAGGGCATGTTGGCACTTGTGGTTCTCCAAGTGCCAACATGCCCTGGCTGCCGTGTGTATGCTGGTGCTTGTAGTTATACAAGCACCAGCATGGCCACACTGTTTTTGGCAACCTGGCTGGCTGGGACTTGTAGTTCCACAAAACAAAATGGCGTCTGTTTTTTTTTTCATACTTTTTCACCGTATTACCTTACTACCCACAGCCCAGGGGTAGTAGGAAGAGCCCTAGTGCTATCAGCACTAGGCTGGTTCTTTCTAGGGGGGGCCCGCTCGTTTTTTTCGGCGGACCCCACTCCCTAAGGAATCCAGCCCAGCGCTGAACAGTCTAGGGTTTGTTAGTCATTATGGCAGGGGGACACCTGCCGCGTGTCCCCCTGCTATTGTGCCGCCAACCCTGGCTGGTTTGCCTAGTGCTGGTAAAGTGAAAATTGGGGGGGACCCCACGCAAAATTTTTCCCCGATTTTCACGGGACCAGCACTAGTCAGGCAGCACTAGGGTTAAGCATGAATGGTGGGGGACCTCACGCTTTTTCTTTTTTTTAAACTTTTATCTGTTCTTTAACATTTTAACAGCTGCCGGAGCTCCGGCAGCTGTATGACAGGGGCAGTGTAACGGTGATGTGTTGACAACTCACTGTTACAACACAGGAGAGTTTGCGAAACACAGGAGAGTTAGCTAAACTCGGGAGTGTTTATTTACATCGCTCAAAATCGCCAGAGATGACCAGCGATTTTGAACATGAGTGTCAAAATCGCAGCTTGATATATTTCCAGTTTTTTTTTTAAAACTCGCGGTTTGCCGCAATTTAAACACGCTGGCAAACTTGCTCTTTGATACATTTACCCCCTCATGTTTTCATTTTGCTAGACACACATAGATATGCAGTTTAAAGGATAAGCGCTTGCAATTTTCTTTTTATTTCCCTCATCCAGCTCCATCATCAAATGAAAATACTGAGACCTCACATTACATTATTAGCCCACAAGATATATTAAAAGCCCCCACTACCCTCACATTGTAATATCAACACATATAATTAACCCTCCACTCAAACAAACACACACAGTTTAATAACCAGACAAATACACACAAATCTCCTCAATATATTAATCTCACAAACAGACACCATTTTGTCCAGTACAGTATATAGACCACACACACAGTATTTTAAACCCACACAAACTAGAGTCCACACAGTATATTAACCCCACACACCTTGGATTCACCACAGTATATTAACTTCACACAAACTTGAGTTAATATGGTATGCTAAGTGCACACATACGTAAGTCCTCACATTATATTAACCCCACACACTGGTGCGCATGACTGGGTATTCTCGGCTTAGTGCTAGTGTGATATTTAAGTTTGTGGGCAGAGCTGTCGGTGAATGGATGTGTTGAGCGTGAATGGGTGGTGGTGGGAGAAACTGCCCCAGTGGGAGGTGAATTTCAGGAGTAAAGTTAAAAAAATGAAAATGAAAATAAAAATAAAAATAAAAATAAAATAATAATAATAATATAAAATAAAATAAATAATAAAAATAGAATTATTGATGAAAAATAAAGAATAAAGATAGGAGTTAAAGGTAAGGATGAATATGAAGAATATGAATGAGAGCATGGAAGAAAATGAGAATCCAAACTAGAATAGAAATAAGCACATAAGCAGGATATGACAGAATGAGAAAGATGACAATACAAGTAATACTGATGATATGAAGCAGGATACAAATAAGCAGTTGAGGGGAGGATAATTGCATGGAAATGTTTATAGAGGAGAGACTGAGGGGAACAGGTGAAAGCAGTAAAGATAGGCATAAGCATGACGATAGAGGTGATCTTAAGTAAAAATAGTCATTAAACTTAGTAGGAATTAAGTAGAGGTACAAATAAAAGTAAAAAAATAATGGTGGAAACTTCCATATAGTCTGAATTTAGTCTTAGATTTTATTTGTGTAATACTCTTGTTTAGATAGGTTTTTGGGGGAAGGCTGGTAGTGATCTTGCAGTGGTTTGGTTAATGGGTATAAGGGTGGGATTGGTTACTAATTTGGTCGGGGAGAGTTGGTCTGGTTCAGGGTTGATTCTAATTATTATTTCAAAGGTGTATTTCAGTGTTTAAACCGTTTGATATTAGTGTGTACAGTTTGTATATCCATTTTGTCTCTAGTCTACACAGAATCTTCAGTATGATAGAACCTCTCCATCTGGTGTTTCAATTGTGTCTATTCCTATGAATTGGTAGTTGTCAATGTTGTTGTTATGTGCTGTTTGGAAGTGTTCAACAAGATTTACTGCTGCTTTGATTTTTGGGAGTTGTTCATGCGATCAAGCATTTAGGAGTCTCACTGTAGGTTCAACATATTGTATATTGTAGGTTAAAGGGACAGGTTATGAGGTAGACAACAATTGTGGATTTAGAGTAACGTTGATTGTGATTTGGATAAGTTCTCTTTTTGCTGTAGGGATAAAAATATTACATATTTAATGGTGTTGTTGTTGCAGCTTTTACATTTACTGCAGCTTTTGTATCCTTTAGTTATTTGTGTGTTCAATTTGTTTTTAACGGTTTTGTGGGTTTTCAAATGGCTTGATAACAAGATGTTTCGTAGGTCTCTGTCTTTACTGTGTGTTATGTGGGGCTTGTCTGGTCGCAGTGGGCCTATGTAGTTGTTGTTTTTTAGGATGTTCCAGTGTGCTTGAAGTATCTTTATGTTTTTGTTGTATTGGGTAATAAAGTGGATGATGTCGGGTTGTTTTGACCTAGAAGTGGTGATCTTAATAAGATCGGACCTGTCTCATTTTGCAACTCTGGTTTTGGCTTCTGTTAGAGTTGGAGAGTCATATCCTCTTTCTTTGAATACAGCTATCATGTATTTGGCTTGGTTTAGATAGGTGGTGTTCTTGTACAGTTCCTTTTAATCCATCTGTATTGGTTGAAGGGGATGTTGTTGAGCCATGTACTTTTAGGGCAACTATGTCTAAAGACGTAGTTTTTGCTGTCTATGGGTCTGTATAAGGTTTTAGAGTGAACCTCCGAGTTTTCAATGTATAGTGTTAGGTTTAGAAAGTTTATGCTTTTGTAGTTGTGTTCTGTGAATTGGAAATAGAGTCTGTTTTGTTTTTTTTATTTCAGGAAGTCTTTGAGTAGAGATTCCGATCCTTCCCATATAAGGAGGATGTCATTGATGTAGCACTTCTAGAGTGTTCTGTGTTGTAGATAGGGGTTGTTAGTGTAGATAAAGTCTTGTTTCAGAGAATTCATATATAGGTTGGGATAACTCGGTGCAAATGTAGTTCCCATAGCTGTCTCTTGTGTCTGCAGGTAGTAGTTGTTTTGGAATATGAAGTATTTATGTGTGAGGATGTACTCTATGCTTGTATGAACTGTATCTGGTCTCTGTTCAGGGTAGAGTTTTCTACTAGTATTCTACAAATTACTAGTAATCCTTTGTGATGTGGGATGCTTGTGTAGAGTGAGCAAAGTGAGTAAGTAGAGTCTATTGTGCACCATATATTTCTGTCTTTCCAAAATAGGCTTTGGAGATGGTGGAAGAATGTATCTTTGTAGTGGGATAGGTTTTGTGTTATAAAATCCATTCCTGATACGATGTGTCTACCTAGGGAAGGGCAAAAATGTATCTATTTTCGGTAGGAAGTTAAATGTGGAAATTTGGGGTTGTTTTGTAAGTAGGAATTGCAATTTGTGAACGTTCAGGAACTTTTATGTGTATCCTTCATTTATTAATGCCTCTATTTTTAAGATGAATTTTTTAGTTGGTTCATATGTTAGTTTATAGTATATGAGGGGGTCAGAGGGTAGTTGTTGTGCCTCTTCTATGTATTTGTTTGCATCCATGACTACTATTACCCCTGCTTTGTCTTAGTTAGACTTTCAATTGGGTGTTTTTTTGTTAAATGCTTTACAAGTGTTTCAAAAAGTGTGATAGCATTGCCTTTATATGTTTCTGGGTAGAGGGTGGATTTGGGTCTGAGTTTGATATGTTTGTGTTGCATGTCTGGTGGTGTCTCAGTGTCTGTCCTGCTCGAACCCTTCATCATCATCATCAACAACATTTATTTATATAGCGCCAGCAAATTCCGTAGCGCTTTACAATTGGGAACAAACATTAATAAGACAATACTGGGTAATACATACAGACAGAGAGGTAAGAGAACCCTGCTCGAAAGCTTACAATCTATAGGACAATGGGAGTTAGAAACACAAGGGCATGTGCTACATCATATTGCACAATGGACCAGCCAGACTGCAAAGGTAAAAGTACTGAGTGGGCTATGTGTGTTGCAATGTTGGTCAGAAGGTTGTTGTCTTGCGTTAGCAGTGTAGAGGATGGCAATAGGGTAATCTAGGGAGATTAAGATGATGGTTGAGGAATATCATAACCTTGTCTGAAGAGGTGGGTTTTCAGTGAACGCTTGAAGGTTTGAAGACTAGAGGAAAGTCTTACTGTGCGAGGGAGGGAATTCCACAAAGTAGGTGCAGCCCGGAAAAAATCCTGTAACCGAGAATGGGAGGATGTGATGAGAGTGGAGGAGAGACGTAGATCTTGTGCAGAACGGAGGTGTCGAGTAGGGAGATATTTTGAGACAAGTAAGGAAATGTATGTCGGTGCAATTTTGTTGATGGCCTTGTATGTTAGTAGAAGAATTTTACATTGGATTCGTTGAAATACAGGCAGCCAATGTAGAGACTAACAGAGTGGCTCAGCAGAGGAATAACGCTTTGTAAGGAAAATCAGTCTAGCCGCTGCATGCAAAATAGATTGTAGGAGTTCAAGTCTGCCTTTGGGAAGACCAGTAAGGAGGGAATTGCAATAGTCTATGCGGGAGATGATGAGTGCATGAATTAATGTTTTTGCGGTGTCTTGTGTCAGATATGTGCGTATTCTGGAAATGTTCTTTAGGTGTATGTAACATGATTTAGATATAGAGTTGATGTGGGGAATAAACGACATTTGTGAATCAAGGATTACACCTAGGCAACGAGCTTGTGGGGTGGGATTTATGGTCATGTTATCGACAGAAATAGAAATGTCAGGCAGGAAGCTTCTGTTCTTGGGTGGGAATATTATTAATTCAGTTTTTGAAAGATTGAGTTTGAGTTGGCAAATAAGACATCCAAGATGAAATGGCAGAAAGACAGTCAGTAACGAGAGACAACACAGATGGTGAAAGATCAGGAGAGGATAGATAAATTTGTGTATCATTCGCATAGAGATGATACTGAAATCCAAAGGAGCTTATTAGTTTTCCAAGAGAAGTGGTGTAGATAGAGAATAGCAGAGGACCTAGGACTGAGCCTTGTGGAACTCCAACTGATAAAGGAAGCGGAGCAGAGGTGGATCCAGAGAAATTAACACTGAAAGATCGATTAGATAGGTAGGATGAGAACCAGGATAGGACAGTGCCTTCAAGACCTAGGGATTGCAGCGTTTCTAGGAGGAGAGAGTGGTCAACAGTGTCAAATGCAGCAGAGAGATCCAGGAGAATTAGAAGAGAGTATTGGTTATTATTTTTTGCTGTGATCAAATCATTGACAACTTTGGTCAGCGCCGTCTCTGTGGAGTGTTGAGAGCGAAAGCTTGACTGAAGAGGATCCAATAAGTTGTTTGCTGTAAGAAAGTGTGTGAGGCGTGTGTAGGCAATTCTCTCGAGAAGCTTGGAGGGGCATGGGAGCTGGGAGATAGGGCGGTAATTTATAAGAGAGTTAGGGTCAGAATTCTGTTTTTTTAAAATGGGAGTAATCACTGCATGCTTGAATATAGATGGAAAAATACCAGTAGAAAGAGATAGATTACAGATTTTAGTTAGAGGGGGAATGAGCACAGGAGACAGGGACATACCCATTTGTGAGGGAGTGGGATCAAGAGGACAGGAGGTAGAGTAGGAAGATGAGAAGAGAGTAGAAACTTCCTCTTCATTTGTGGGATCAAATGAAGAGAGAGTGTCAGAGGGTACTACAAAGGAATTGAGCAGATTGCTTGTCAAGGGAGATACCATTTCAAGCCTGATCTTATCTATTTTGTCCTTGAAATAGTAAGCAAGATCCTGTGCACTGATGTTAGTTGGAGGATTTGGGGTGGGAGGATTCAGAAGAGAGTTAAATGTGTTAAAGAGGCGTTTGGGGTTAGAAGCCTGAGCATAGATGAGAGATCGGTAGTATGCTTGTTTAGCAGTGTCCAGAGCATTTCTGTAGGAGTGGTAGATATCAGTATATGTGATGAAATCATTAGAGGCACAAGATTTACGCCAGTGACGTTCTGCTTTACGAGAAAGTTTTTGTAGAGTTCGTGTTACTGTAGTATGCCATGGTTGGCAACGAATTCTATGTGAAGTATGTAGTGTCTCTGGAGCCACTTGTTCCAGAGAAGTTGCTAGGGTTTCATGAAAATGGGGTACTGCCCGATCAGGGGAGGAGAATGTAGAAATTGGGGAGAGAAGGTGTTGGAGAGAGGTGGAAAACTGTTGAAAATCAGTAGCGTTGATATTTCTGCGGGTACGAGGAGGCTTGGAAGAGTTTGACACCAGGGAGGGTAAAGAACTGGGAGTGAGCGCGTAGCTAATAAGGTGATGATCCGAGAGGGGGAAAGGAGTGTTAAGGAAATTAGAAACTGAGCATAGTCTAGAGAAAACAAGATCAAGACAGTGGCCATCCTGATGAGTAGCAGATTCAATCCACTGGGAGAGGTCAAGTGAGGAGGTTAGAGAGAGTAGTTTGGAAGCAGCATTGGAACGTGGATTAGAAATAGGGATGTTGAAATCACCCATGATGATGGTGGGGATATCAGTAGATAAGAAGTGAGGGAGCCATGCAGAGAAGTGTTGAAGAAATTGTTGGTGTGGACCAGGGGGGCGATAGATGACAGCATAGAGAATGGGTTAAAAATCCTAACAGCATGTACTTCAAAAGATGTGAATGTGAGTGAAGGGATACTTGGTAGAACTGTGAATGTGCAGTGTGGGGAGAGAAGTAGTCCAACCCCCCTCCTTGTCTGCCTCCTAGTCTGGGGGTGTGGGTGAAATGGAGATCACCATGTGAAAGGGCTGCAGGTGAGGCAGTGTCTGAATGCGTGAGCCATGTTTCTGTTATTGCTAGAAGGTTGAGGTTGTTTGAGAGGAAGAGATCATGTACGGAGGTAAGTTTGTTACAAACAGAGCGTGCATTCCAAAGGGCACATCTAAAGGACTTTGGAAGAGAGGGGAGACAGGTGATGTGTTTGAGGTTTGCCAGATTTCTGTAGTGTTCAGATATATGCGTGTGGGAGAATTGAGGGGGACCTGGATTAGGTGATATATCACCAGCTAATAGAGGCAGGGAGGAAGAAAGGTAGGAAAGATGATTGTAAGATGTCTGTCCTTTTAGTTTCTGGCGGCAGGGTGAGGCTGTTAAAGTTATTGAATTTAAATAGAAAAAGAGTTCATGAGTGTTAACTAGAGGTGAGTGAAGTAATGAAGGGGCAATGTGGACAGAGGTATGTGTTGCAGGATGGGTGAGGGATGATATAGTCCTAAAGATAATGCCATGAAAAGAGAGAAAGAAAAATATTTTGGCAAGTATTGGGACTAGTAGTCAAATAGCAAAAATGAGGAATTAAAGGAATTGCCTAATTGCAATGTCCAGTGTAATCAGATAAGTAGTGTAGGGCTAGGCTGCAGCAAATGTAGTGTATTCCTGGATGTCTGGATAGTATAAAGTAATGATGTGGGGAGCCATGTGGGGTAGTGGGTGGAAGTGTTGAATGGAGAGTAATAAAGAGCAGGTAATTGAGTAGCTGAGATTTTGCAGACTCATGAGAGAGAAGATTGGTTGAAAGACAGTATAATTTCTTCCTAATTGTAAATGGAGACAAAGCTTAAATTGTATTGAAGTACAGTGGTGAGATAGGGGACTGAAATAACTGTAGCATGGGTAGGGAGTGGTTGAGCAAGTAGTACAGCAGTCTGATTAAACAGAGTGGATTTTGCATTGAAAACAAACTGACAAATAAAACAAACTTTCATGAGTTGAGAGGAAAATGAGATCAGAGTCCAAAACAGTCCTCATGTTGCATGTAGCTTGTAGCCAGAGTGAGTTGAAAACATCAGAGGTAGAATATGGAGTTTCAGGTGAATACTGACAGTTGTCCTTGTGAAGCTGTGGTAATAGGCAGAATGTTCTTTTCCTGTTTCCTCCTGTTCAACTCCGGTATAACTCCCAATTATGCTGTTTACATTTTTTGTTTCACACTTGTATCTATACACTTAGAGCTATACACACTAACTAAGCAGCCAACCCTTTAGAGCAGTATTGGTGAAATACCTTTTTAGTGTGAGTTTCCTGCAAAATTTGCATGTGTCGATATACGTGTCAAAACTTGAAGTGTAGTTTGTGGGTGCAAAGCTGAGGCCTTATTTGAGTAAATTTATTTTAGGTGTGTTTAGGGTTTTGTTGCTTAGGCTAAATATGCCTGTTTCTGTTCTTTAGGTTTTAGTTATTAATTTTTTCTTAAGTCCTGCCTCTGTTTCATCCTCTACATCCTCAAACTCTCTTAATCTTGCGCACCAGCTATGCCTAGGTATCACATCAAAGAGACACGTGTTCATCTTCCACAACCATGATGGCACCTACATCTCACATAGGAGATACGCGCATATCACCACCCACATGACAGGACATCCAACGATGGTCGACCAGTCTGTACGCAGAACCCACTGAGGAGGCAACCACACGGGTTGAAACGCATTTGGGACCTACCTACACTACCACAACAGTTTGCTATTCCACACCTATATATTTACTTACTATTAATATCCTTATTTAAATTGTGTACATTAATTTATTTGATTTTTGTCTGCATTTTTCCTTTTAACTTTATCTGAATGTGCATACCACCCTTGCTTGCAACTCTAATTTTTATTAGTCTTTGCTCCATTCCTGTATATCTCTAACTTAATGTTTTTTTTTATTCTATCCTATCTTCATTTATAATTTTAATCTTATTTTTATTTTAATTGTAATTATTTTAATAATATTTATTTTTACCTTTTTATTCTAACTGCTTGCATTCTATTCACAATTATCTTTATCCTCCCTTGATTGACAATACCTTCTTTGACTTTATTTCAACTCCTACCATTATCTTCTTGCCTGTCTTATCCAAATTCCCCCTGTATCAGCGCTATGCTGTGTTCCCACCTGCTCTCCCAACCTTTTTCTCTCAATCATCTTGGTCCTGATTCATTAAGGATCTTAACTTGAGAAACTTCTTATTTAAGACTCTTGGACAAAACCATGTTACAATGCAAGGGGTGCAAATTAGTTTTCTGTTTTGCACATAAGTTAAATACTGACTGTTTTTTCATGTAGCACACAAATATCAACTTTAAATTTCAGTGTACAAATAAACTATTAAGTATTTGTGTGCTACATGAAAAAACAGTCAGTATTTAACTTATGTACAAAACCGAATACTAATTTGCACCCCTTGCATTTTAACATGGTTTTGTCCAGGAGACTTAAATAAGAAGTTTCTAAGGCTAAGATCCTTAATGAATCAGGCCCCTTATTCCTATATGCTTTTGTAGCTATGTCACTCTCTGGTATCTGTTAATTTTGTGTGTGCTCGATCTTTCACTTTACCCTTCTCAGTCCCCCTACACTTATCCACTTACCCCAACTCCCTATATCCTTTCAACTTCTTGTCTCCAGTTACTTCTAAAATTAGCACTTGAAATGATAATGCATTTTATTTTGTTGTTGTTAGTTTGCATGGTCTTGAAAGAAATGTATACAGTGTGTAGGAATACTATTGGTTGCCCAATAAGGCATACATTTCTGAAAATAAGACAACCTACCACAATAAATGAGGGTATTCCTGTGCTTATTGAAAGATGGGGGAAATCTTAGCATTATAAACCCATAAGACTTTTTGTCAAATAAGATGTTATTGTATTGTTATCACAAGACAATAATTACTCATTTGAAAGGGGTTACTACCCTCTTTCAAACAAGGGTCTTGGTGAGTGTCTAGCTGCCAAAATCGGGGACAACTGGACATTAAAAAACAACTTTCCATCCCGAGCTTCTTAATGTTTTCTGTAGTGTATGATATCATATAATTGTCTATAATAACTACTAAGGGACCGTATAATTTGAAATAGTTGAATCCCCACTTCAAATGAGGGTACATCTGATGTTTTTGAATTCTGGATAGGGGAGATCTGTGCACTCCTCCTTTATCCTTGGACTTCTTAATTGCTTCTATAGTGTAAGTGTTTTGTCTGTTGATCACACATGATTACCAGGGCCATCTTAACAACATTATGGGCCCCCTGGCAAAGCAGTGCACCAGGGCCCCTACATATATAGATATATATATAGATATAGATGTATAGAGATACAGATATAGTTATAGATATATAGAGATAGAGATAGATAGATGTACTTGCTCATTGACCCTTGAAGGTTTGTTGCAGGTCTTTTCTTTTGCAGGATTATTTATTCTAATTAAGAGCCCTGCCTATGGGGCCCCCTTGCCTGAGGGGCCCCCAGGCACCTGCCCATCGTGCCCAATGGAAAAGATGGCCCTGATGATTACTAGACAATAACTATTAAGCACACACCTCTTTTGAAAGAGGGGATTACCCTCTGTCAAATAAGGGTTCCACTAAGTTTCTTTGTGCCAAAGTAGGTGCCCTCAGCTTCACCCCCCCCTGTTAGTCATGGTTTCTATGTAGGCAGTGTGTGAGTTGACAGGTAATAATGATATAATCAAGTGGTGCTGTAATGACAACTTAAAGCCCTGTCTCCTCAATCCTCCACCAACAGGAAATAGTTGTGGTGGACAGGTATGTATAATCTTTTCTTCTTTGAACCCCCTGTCTGCTAGGAAGCACTGAAGGGAATATGCACAAACAGCAGTATTTATTAATCTGTGATTTATAGCTGTCTGTCAGAAAACTTATGGGGCCTGATTAATTAAAGAAAGTAAGGACAAAACCATGTTACAATGCAAGGGGTGCAAATTAGTTTATTGTTTTGCACATAAGATAAATTGAGGCTGATTTTTCATTTAGCACACAAGTACTTGATAGCTTTATTTGTACATTGAAATTTAAAGTTGATCTAGAACATGCCTTACCCCAACTATAAATCTGCCATCACATTTTAAATTTGCCTGCCCCCCTCCAAGGCAACATGGTTTTGCCAAGGTGCAAAGTTACTAGTTTTTTTGCTCTACTTTCCTTAATAAATCAGGACAATGGAGTTTAGACAATCCCACGATCATTTGCACCAAACCTCATGCACAAACTGTTTTTTAAACATGCTTTTGTAATGTGCGGATTTCAAAACAAGTGGGATTGTGACCTCAGATCATGTCTAAATAGTATGAAGCTTCCACATTTTAGTTGGTTGGAGCCAAGAAAAGAGTGAGGATAGAATAGGAGAGTTACAGTAATATCTAGGCAATAATTAGTTGCCTAACTTGTGTTTTCGGGGAATGCTTTAGAGAGAGAGAGATGAAGCAAAGTGTGAGCTGGGACTAGTTGGGGGAGGCAGAGTGCTTCCAGCGAGATTATGGAGGAAGAAGAAAGTGAAGTAAGAGAGGAAGGGATAGAGGAGGTACAGAGCAATGGAGAGGAGACGGGGTGATGACAATGGCTAGATGTTCAATAAAAAGTCTGGTCGCAAAATCAGTTTCTTCCATGATGGGAATTGTGTTCTTCATTGAGCTGCAAGTACCAGTTGTGGAATGGCATTTATAATACTTATAAATGCAGTCTGTCCTATTGAAGCGTAGTGTGACACACTGCAAGAACCGATATTCTAATGTAAAGAGGTCCCTTAAAGACAAACATTTCTAAGGAAATAAGATCTGCTGTAGCCACAGGAAGATATGGAAAACTTCTCCTATGAGAAATAACTAAGACACTTCCTGGCCGTGGAGCTTTAAGAAAGTGTTAGTGTGCATGACAGCAACAGGCCTCCAGCATAGCAACTGGCTGGTGAGTATAGCTGTGCTTTTACCCATAAATGTTTGTATTGTATATTTTTTACAATATACAATAATAAAGCATGAAAAAGGTGTAATAAATCAATATATACATGTTTATTTCACAGTGTGTACAGTGACAACAATCTTCATAAAAATAAAAGTGATATTTCCCCATGCTTCAATCAGCTGGTTCGTCAGGCAGAGAACCTCCAACAACTTTAGCAGATCAAAGTACGGATGAGGAAGGCGATGAATCCACCTTAAAAAGACAATGACAGCAACGTGTCCAAAAAACATTCCTTAAACATAAATATGTTTAAATGGTTAAATATGTACATGTACAAGAACTTCATGGTGACATGGTGTAGAGACTGTAAAGTAGCACAATGCAGAAGAACCTGTCTACACACCCACAGACGTACATGAGGACACCATGATCACCCTCCATGTAGTTCAGCATTACTTGCTAAAGATGTAAGTCACACGAGTCACCATTCTCAGCATCCTCTATACCACAGAATTATATTGGGCCTGCTAGTGATCTCCAATCTCCTGTTTGGGGCGTTTAAATGCACCTAAAGGGACTTAATGCATGCACGCAATCATCAGATTGAACAGATTAATGCTCATTTACAAACGGGGTTACAATATAATATAGTACAAACAAATGCTGAAAAATGAATTGGAATAAATAGATATATTTTTAGATTATATAGGGAACAAATTCACAAATACTTAAACCAATGTTTCAAACAAAATTTATTTTATAGAGAAACGGTAAGATGTCATTTATAATTTACATAGGTTCAATGTATTACTTTAATTTTTCAAAGAAATTTTACTAGACACTTGGGGGTATATTTGCTAAACTGTGGGTTTGAAAAAGTAGAGATGTTCCCTATAGCAACCAATCAGATTCTAGGGGGTAAATGTATCAAAGTGCGAGTTTGCCAGCGTGTTTAAATCGCGGCAAACCAGGGGTGTTTACCCGCGATTTTTTAAAAAAAAACTGGAAATGTATCAAGCTGCGATTTTGACACTCATGTTCAAAATCGCTGGTCATCTCTGGCGATTTTGAGCGATGTAAACACTCCCGAGTTTAGCTAACTCTCCTGTGTTTGGCAAACTCTCCTGTGTTGTAACAGTGAGTTGTAAACACATCACTGTTACACTAAGCTGTCATACAGCTGCCGGAGCTCCGGCAGCTGTTAAAATGTTAAAGAACAGATAAAAGTTTTCAAAAAAAAAGCGTGGGGTCCCCCCGCTATTCATGCTTAACCCTAGTGCTGCCTGACTAGTGCTGGTCCTGTGAAAATCGGGGAAAAATTTTGCGTGGGGTTCCCCCGATTTTCACTTTACCAGCACTAGGCAAACCAGCCAGAGTTGGCGGCACTATAGCAGGAGGATGCACGGCAGGGGTCCCCCTGCCATAATGACTAACCAACCCTAGACTGTTCAGCGCTGGTCTGGATTCCCTAGGGAGTGGGATCCGCTGAAAAAAATGAGCGCCCCCCCCCCTAGAAAGAACCAGCCCAATGCTGATAGCACTAGGGCTCTTCCTACCACCCCTGGGCTGTGGGTAGTAGGGTAATACGGCGGTAAATAATAGAAAAAAACAAACTGACACCAATTTTGTTTGTGGAACTACAAGTCCCAGCCAGCC
Organism: Mixophyes fleayi; assembly: GCF_038048845.1. Taxonomy (NCBI): domain Eukaryota; kingdom Metazoa; phylum Chordata; class Amphibia; order Anura; family Limnodynastidae; genus Mixophyes; species Mixophyes fleayi. The sequence continues at coordinate 23,333,566 of NC_134405.1, forward strand.
AGGTTGCCAAAAACAGTGTGGCCATGCTGGTGCTTGTATAACTACAAGCACCAGCATACCCACGGCAGCCAGGGCATGTTGGCACTTGGAGAACCACAAGTGCCAACATGCCCTGACATCCCTGGCTTGCTGGGCCCTGTAGTTCCACAAAGAAAAAAGTTTACAAAGCCACAACACCCTCATACAAACCACACATATTTATTAAAAATAATAAACCCCACAATAAAGACACTAACCACCCTCTTTTAAACCACAAGTATTTATTAAAAATAATAAAACCCAAATACTTACTGATGATGTCTTCTTTCTTGATGGCTTGGTCCTGTCCTTAAGTATTTGTAAATCCATCTTGCCGGCTTGCCCCACTCCTAGCCATTTATACCTCCATAAGGGAATCTTTTCCAACAGGAACTCTTCGCCCAGAAGGGGCACATATTTGTAACATCCCAACTCTTTAGGCTTGATTGAAGTTCTTAAAAAAAATAAACTTGAGGCCCCGCAAATACCTCCTACCTAGTAGGAGGTCCTAGCTGCAATGCTCTTACGCTGTTTGCGTAAGAGCTAACTACTGTATTATGGTATTTTCCCACGCTAGTGGGGAAATCACATAATACTGTATTTAGCGCTTACGCAAGTAACGTAGCGCATGCCTATGCATATCACCCTTATGTGACATCATCGGGGGAATTCTAAAACACGCAGTGAATGACAATGGGTCGCATATGTGCAGTTGGCTAAATCAATGGCTTTGATTGGATCATAAAGTCAACTACAGCCAGGAGATGGCACAAGGAAATTGGTAATCAACTGGAGTGATTAAGCAACTTGATACTGGTTAAAAAGCTTATGATATGCTGGTTTATAGTGTCATAAAGTATGTGTTTCTAATCCTTTATTAAAGTGTATATAATATAACATTATTTTGTGTCCTCCTAATTCATTCATTCTTTCAATCTGTGTTTGTCTCTCAGCAAAGAGGGGGAGAGGACTAACAAAGGACATTACTTTTTTATATTTATGTATATTTTTATTCCTACACTAAAGGATCTATTAGTCAAAGACGGGTTGTGCAGTATAGATTATATATTCCTTAATGGCATTATAATAAGATTTTAATAATTATTTAATATATTTTCAACCTTTAAGGTATTTGGGATTGAGACATATTCAAAATAGCATAAGATATTATATAAATAGTGAGATCCAAAACAGCGCTTCACTTTGTTTTTATTGTTTTATATTATATATTTGTGATTATATGAATAAATTTTATGCAAGCAATATCACACTAGATATATTTTTTTACTATTTTTTTGTTGGTGAAACACATATGATGATTGTCAATGGGATTGACTCACGGACAAAGATCCAGTGAAAAGAAAAGAAAAACTACAATTTGATGGGCCTATATTTCATCTAACTCTCGTGAGTACCCCACCAAAGGGAGTGTCTACCTATAAAAGAAGATCTTCTGTTTTTAATTTATTACTTCATAGTCCTATTGTTATATGTAGAATTTTGATTGTATTACACTATTTTGCTCTTTTCTCTTTGTTCTATGACCACACGAACAACCTATGAGAAATACGAATTGGAGGATTACCATCACACAATTTAAGTATTCCCCCATTCTATACTATCCACTTTATAGAGAATGTTTATAACCGCCTGTAGGTTTTCTAAATACCACTGTTTATATTCAAAATAGCGATATGATCACCTTTTTAAAAAAATATATTGACATTTTTCTTGCTTGTATTTCAAAATTCTGTCCCTTACTACTTTTTTCCCAAAACCTCCTATATTGACTTGTAGGGATGAGAGATAATAGCCATTATTTTTTTAGTATGGTAGCCGTCAGAATAAATGAAAGCATTAGTGTCTACTGACTGATAATATGTTTTAGTTAAAATATTGTTATTTTCAATTAATAGCATAAAAATATCTACTAAAAAGTTGGATTAAAAGTCCAATAAAAATATATTGGGAATCCTGGGACTCTGCATCTAATCTTTGTTATTTTTCCATGTGTGCTCTTGCTTGGTAAACATCAACATGCCCATTGCTATGACTGAGAGACCCTAAAGGAGACTTCATCCACACATGACATTGCAGAAAAATCCCCAAAGAACATTGCTCATACATTGATGATGGTTGAATATGTCTCAGTGATTTGAAGTACATTGAATAATTAAAAATAAAGCTCAACTTACAATGGTGTATGTAAAAGTCCCAAATGTGCAAATGTGCGAGGATGCAGTGGTCTACTTTTTTCGCATGACAATTTCACGCATATCAGTGTCACAGTTCACAAAGGGGAACATAACTAGAAGAACAAATGGAAAAATGTATTGCACATTGGGACTTAATCCAAGAATCTTCTTTTATGCTTCAGAACATTCTCATGGGCTTGTCATCCAGTCTTAATATATTTTCAGTCTTTGTTCTGCAAATGTTTTTATTGAATTTTTAAAGGTACATGTACAAATATTAAATAAAGGCATCACTTTTACCATTTTATTTCCTGCCAGAAATGTATATATGCAGATGTTAGACTTCTAGAACAATACTAACCTGTGGACTGACATTCTAGAGGATCCTGAATATTCAGAAGTTAGACTAATAGAGTTACACTACATTCCAAAAGTTTACTCTAGGTCTGGTACCTGTGGTTCTGCAAATCCCTTGATATCTTATGCACTTCTGGTGCCACTCTGCTTTGTCAAGCTCCTTCCTGTGATGTCTGCCTCATCATATGTAAATCATGCTGTTAACAGGTCTAGAACAGCCAACCGGAGTGAGCAGGGGCCAGCAGAAGGGTCAGCAGAGATGTAATCCATACCAGCTGGCCCATGTACATTTGGTCCGTAATCTTTTGGGATTGGGTATAACATCTGACATTCTACCCAAAACTGTATTTTTTGGCGGAATCATTCTTTTATTCTTTATTCAACCATCCAAATCAACCATCCATATCAGCCAACATGAAAAACATTTTTAAACATTCTGTTTTCATTCAGTCACAATAATATTTTATAGTTCTCATTTCTTAACATTCTAATTGGAATGTCTGTCTTTTCTCATGATATGCGCTTTAGAGTTCAGCTGTGGTCTGAATAATATTATGAAGCATTTCGGTAGAAACATACAGATCACCATTGACCAACTGGATGCCAGGATGGCAAAGATTTCCATGGCCACGCTATATTTGCCCTGTGCACTGAAGGAGGCTGGGATAAAAGACACCCAGACACTGATGAAGGCCAACATGCTGAAAGTAATAAACTGGGCCTCATTGAAGCTGTCAGGAAGTCTTCGAGCCAGAAAGGCAACAATAAAACTAATGGTGGCCAGAAGAAACAGATAACCCAACATGAACCAGAAAGCTATTTGTGAACCCTCATTGCATTCAACAACAATGAATATGGATTGCGTTTGTGTGCTGTATTGTGGGAATGGAGGTGCGAGGGATAACCAAATGACACACAACAGGAATTGCAACAAGAATCCAATAAAAACAATCACATAGGGCACTCGACGAGTTGTCCATTTCCTCAGACTGTTCCCTGGTTTAGTTGCCATAAATGCTAAAACCACCATGATGGTTTTGGCTAAAATGCAGGAGATGCAAACAGCAAAAACAATTCCAAATGTTGCCTGACGGAGCAAACATTTCTCAGGCTGGGGGTAACCGATGAAAGCTAAAGAGCAGAGGAAACAGGAGGATAGAGACAACAGGAGAAGACAACTTAGTGAATAATTGTTGGCTTTCACCATTGGACTTGATTTGTGCTGGATGAAAAGTTTTAAAATAAAATCAGGACCCAAAGAAGATATGATGCTGATAGCAGCCAAAGATGTCCCCAGTGGATCTTCATAAGATAGATACAGCATATCTTTAGGGAGACATCTGGATTTCTGGGTATTTGGCCTCTGATCCCATGGACATTTGAAGCAATCTAAAGAGTCTGTAAGAGGAGCAATAACATTGAGATGGTTAATATGATGTTCACTGTTCAGCACTAGCATGAAGAATCACCATAAACATAATTTTATATTGGAGAGGGTGAATTTTGCTCCCTACCCACATTCCCATCTTGATGATGTACAAAACATTACTAAAACTTAGTAACATAAGCAGCAGTACCATGATCTGCTGCCACATTCTAATTGCTTACATAAATATTAATACTCTTTTTCCATAAATGTAAAGATACTCAAAATATTGTGAAGTAGCTTTGCAAACTGATAAATGTTGGTTGAAGCTTGTTTAAGTACGTTCAAGGCTGTTTGAGTAGAATTGAGACTGTCTGAATTGGTTTGAATGTGTTCAAAAGGATCCAAAGATGTTTAAAAAGTCTTGTAGAATATCATCAATTTCTGATATTCAGTCCCAAACTGTGAATGAACAAGCCCCCAATGACTAATAAACCATAAACCAGTTAGAGGGTGTTGAACTATCCTATTATGTTTGAATTTTGAACTTGCTTGAAAAGATTCTTCTCCTTCTTCTTCTTTTTCCTCTTCTTCTTCTTCTTCCTCTTTTATTTATAATGAGCCACAAAGGGTTTGCAGCAGGACACATGATCTTTACAGTAGTATAAAATAAACAGTGATAATCCATAACACATTACATAACACATGAAAAACAAAATAATCCAACTACCAGACATCTACTGATTTAACAAATAATACACAGGTAACTTGGGAATGCAATCAATCTTTTTTACGGAACAGTGAGCGAGAGTGATAGTAATGTCCAATGTGAAGGAGGGCTGTGATCAAGAAAACAGGCATAAGGAAGCAAGCCTAGAGGTACAGGGGGTGATAGAATAGTAGAAGGTGAAGATGAGGAAAGAGGGTTGTGTTTATGAGTACTTACACCCTTATGGGAAGGAGAAGGCATAAATAGGGTGGTTTAACGTTAGGGAGGTCAGGTGATCGTCGAAAAAAAGGAGTTTGGAGGAGGGATGATAGGCTTGAATAAAGAAATGAGTAATGAGAGCACGCTTGAAGCTTTTGAGAGTAGAGGCTAAACTAGGAGGACATGTCAGATTGTTCCATAGGTAGGGAACACCCTACAAATAGGGTGGCACCAAATGGGTGTGGTAGGTAGCAGAGGCAAAAAGTTAGGATGAGGGCTGATGGGTTTGAGTAAAGAAATGAGCTTACACTACACACTTTCTACTCAATAATCACTTTTCTTGGTCCAACTTAGTCGAAGGACTATTTGTGCTTTCACCCAGCATATTAATGTTCTTATACTCAATCTTCCACTTCTTTAATTCAACACATCTCAAAAATAAGTACAAGATAAAACAAAAATCATGAAAATTTCCATACACTTACAGAAAATGTTCAGCTCACATTAGATGGGGTAAACCAGTCTTGCCAATCAAATTTGCTTTAACCAGTCCACGTGTATTTGATTGGTTCGTAGCTCCCACCAATTAGCTAATCTAGAAAAAGTGGGAGCCAATTTGGCTTCTTCAACCAATTAGAAGTTATTCTTCCTGACTTTTGCTACAGACTGTGTGGATGGAATGTTTTTGGGTTGTTGTTGTTGTTGCTGTTGTTGTTGTTGTTATTATTATATGCATAATACATTACAAAATACAGTAGTAAACTAAACATAATTATACAAAGACCATATATCTACTAAGTTACAGATTACCCACAAATAACTTGGTAATGCAGATCAAGTGTCTACAAAACACTGAGTAAGGTAATTGCAAATGTGAAGTAGGCATGGGCTCAAGAAAACATGGCTAGGGAATCAGGCCTAGAGGTACAGATGGTGATGAAATAATAAAAGGAGAACATGAGGAACATGAGGAAAGAGGGCCCTACTCATGATAGCTTAATTGCTAAAGGGAAATTTAAGACACAAATAAGGTGTCACCAAACGACAGTAGGAGGGGCAAAGAGTTAGGGAGAAGGCTGATAAGCTTGAAAAATAAAATAGTTTTAAGAGCACACTTGAACCTTGGAGGGCAGAGGTTAAAAGATAGTGTGGGATGTAGTTACAAAGGTGAAGATCAGCCTATCAAAGTCTTGGAGGTGGGATGAGGTAATCAGTGTGGTAGTGAGGCAGAGTCATTAACAAAGCAGATGGGTGGAAATGATAGTGGGTGGAGAAGAGGTTTGAGATTAATGGGGGGAGGGAATTGGCTGAGCACTTTATAGGTGATGTTGAGAAGATTAAATTAAATCTGTAGACCTCGGGAATCAGTGAAGGAACTGGTAGAGAGGGACAGCAGAAATAGAGTGCTGGGAGTGAGAATTTTGGCAAGCAGCGGCATTGAGGATAGACTGAAGAGACAAAAGGAGGGAGTTGGTTAAGCTGGAGGTGGGGGACTACAGTAATCAAGGCAAGAGATTGCAAGGCAGTAAGTAATTGTTTTGGTGACTTCCATAATGAGAAAGGATGAATCTTGGATATATTCCAGAGGTGGAACTAGAAATGTTTTAAGAGGGATTAACTGTGAGGTTTGAAAGAGAGGAAGGAGTCAAGGTTGAGAGACAGAGAATATGGTAGTGTTATCAACTGAAAGAGAGAGGGTGTAGGGGTAGTATCCCTTGTAAAAAATGTATAATATTCAATGAAAAAAAAAAAAGATAAAAATAAGATTTGTGTATTAGGTCTATTTTTTTACATGGTATTTTGCATCTAGAAAAGAAGATGAAAATTGAGAATAGATATGTTGCTGTAGTGCAAAGTTGATTGAAGCACAGTTGAATTCTCTAACAACTCCTTCCACCCTCTTCCCTGATAGCACCACCATAAATCATGAACTTTGTGTTGTAATGTTTCATTGAACCATTTTCTCTCTTGAACACTTATTAGTGATTTTTATTTTTATATGAAAAACTGTTTTAATTATTTCCTCATGTCTATAAATCATTAAGGAAATCCTGTCAACTGCTCAAGTAATATATGAGAGTCTGCAAGAGTGCACCATTACCAAAAGCGAAACAAGGTTAAGTATAAATCCACCCTTAATGGAGATTTTGAAAATCTGCAGTTTAGTGCCACTCTGCATAATTAGATTTTGTTACAAAAATTCAGTTATTACTCTTTCATTTTCAGGGCACAGAGCTTTACTGGAACAGTGCCAGTGTAGATGTGAAATTTACTTACCAGATCTGTTATTGATCTCTCCAGGAGGACAAGGGACACATTCAAAACAGCAGACAGGTTCACCTCTTTTAGCTGCTTTCCAGAAACCAGGGGGGCAACTCTCACTGCAAATTGAGATAGGGACCTGGAAAATTGTATGCTCATTAGCTAGATAGTTAGTCAATTAGTTGCATCTATTCTCATATGTTCTGGTTATTTTATGAATAGTTTCCTAGGTTTCATCTATCTTAACTTTAATGCTGCTGTATAGCTATAATAGCCCTACCTGATGGTTTTCAGTAGCCCACAGCAACAAACTTGTGTTTATGGCAAAAACTTCACCAGGAGATGCCGCAGTGTCATAGCTGCCAACCTTGACCTGCAGTATGGTGCCTTCTTGGCTCAGCTGCCAGTTCACAATGTCATAGACTGCTGGTGGGTCTCCATTCTCATCAAAGTAAAGTTCTCTTCCACTGTTCAGTTTCACCCTGACCTTCTTCATATAGTGCAGGAGCTGTTTGATGTAAAATAGGAAGAAGACAGTTTGTTATATATGTTTATATATATATATATATATATATATATATACATACACTAGCTGAAGTACCCGGCATTGCCCGTGTTTAAATCTTAAAGTTATAAGTTACCAATGAGTTGGATGTAACTCTCAATATTTTAGGTGCATATATATCTCATATACCTCTAATAGAGCATTTTTATAAGAGGCCCCTACCAATCAGCAATTGGTACTCTTTGAGAAAGTCCTTTATGGACAAAACATGTTAGAGGAATACACGTTTTATTTTTGGTCCATCTGCCACATCATACAGGAACCCTTTTTCATTCCACAGTGAAATTATCAACTTAGAAGCTCTTGCAACACAGCCATTAGGTGGCTGCTCAGTGTCGTTTTTGTTTTTATATTAAATGTCATTCAAATCCATCCAGTGGCAGGCCCAGAACAGGCTCCCCAGGTCAAAGCTCTGGCCAGCTTACACCAACGCTAGGTCTGACCGGAACCTCAAACCACTAGTATGTCTTCTGGGAACCAGTGTTAGCAGTCTGTGAAGTTATCATCCAAGTCCATTCAGTGGAAAGCTCAGAACAAGCTCCCCGGGTCAAAGATCTGCCCAGAGTACACCAACAGGAGGTCCGACCAGGAACCTAACCCCTTTAAAACCTGCCCAGGATCCAACTGGACCACCTCAAATTGGTTTCATCCCAATCGGTGCGGAGGTGTCCTAATGCAAACAAAACAAATCCATCCCGTAGAGGGCCCAGAACAGGCTCCCCAGGTCAAATTTCTGGCAAGCGTACAACAATGGACTGGGTCCCTAATCTGCTTAAAATCTGTCTGGGATCCAACTGGACAACCTCACGTTGGTTTCATCATAATCAGTGCAGGGGTGTCGAAGATATTTGCCTGCAAACAAACAAACACACTTCTTTTTTTTATATATAAAAATATATAAAGATATATATATAGACATTATATATATATATATATATATATATATATATATATATATATATATATATATATATATACTATATAAATGCCTAGTGGCTTGTGTGGAAAAACAATGCAAGCTGCAGCGCCACCTGCTGGGCAGAGTTATACACTGACCTATATATTTCTTGAAGGAGAAGTGACAGTTGGGAGTGGTTGGTGGTTGCCGGGGGTGACAGTTGGGAGTTTTTAACACCTTAAGTAGCTTGATGAAGGATGTGGCGATGAAGATGAAGGATGAGGTGATGGAGAAAAATGATGAGGTGGTGACATGTGGACAAAACCACGTTAAAAAAGGGCGCTTGCATCGGGAAATATTGCCCTTCCCCTGAGAGGGCCTGGGCTAGGCCCAAATGCATGACAAGAACCTTTTTAACACCTTAAGTAGCTTGATTTGACTAGAATGCATGAGTATCATGCACGGGTTAACTTGTGTATATATATATATATATATATATATATATAAATATATATAATGTTTAATTTTTCAGGGATATTGAGAAATTGTTATCTAAAGAAATGAGGATGTGGTGGGACATTACAGTATTGGAAGAGTATATTATAGCTAAATGTATTTCTGGAGGATTTAATATTAAGAAAACTCCCACCTTTGGGACTGAGAATTCCCATTTCATAAAGGAATGGGAGAGGATCCTCAGTGAATGCTATTTTAATCTGATGAGATTAATTATTTATGAGAAGCAAAAAAAATCTAAAAATTGTTAAAAATGAGTTGAAGGAGAAGGAAAAGGAGGCAGAAAATTTTAAAGCTAAAGATGACTATAAGGTCAATGAGGCCATTCTCCAAAAGCAACTAGATAGAATGGAATCTGAAGTAGTTGAGAGAAAAGAAAAGGAATATCAAAGGGATAAGAACTCATATCGTATTTTATACAAGGACCCTACTAATGTATTTGTTGATGAGTTACGAAGGCTATTGTCTAAAGCTTTGAGTGGTGATACTATAAATAAGGATGAATATTTGTTTTTATTTTCAAGAGAGTCCTATTATCCCCATTTTTTATTTTCTCACAAAGATTCATAAATCTTTAGTGAAACCTCTGGGGAGACCATAATAGCGGTGATTGATTCCTTAACTTTATCTGCCTCTCAATATGTAGAATTATTTTT